>NC_064616.1:289020288-289333983 GCF_023898315.1 Schistocerca nitens | reverse complement strand
GCAGTCCGAGTGGTTTTGGAAAAAGCTTTATCACATGTGAGTTGATCGTAGACCTAAGTGCTGATCACTGTTTTCTTTAATTCTAAGGATTTTATGCATCATAGATTCATACACAATGTCCACACAGTAAACAAACAACTGAATGTAAGTGTAACCCATCTGCAAAATGTTAGGTATAGAAAGAGGCCTGAAATCCAGGAAAACCAATCTTTGGTGTGGCGTCGTGACAATATACCAGTTCAAGCATCTCACCTGATGTGCATATACAAGATAACACATTGCTTTGATGTGTGTTGCTCACTGTATTCTGTTGACATAATCCCAGCAATCTTCTTTGTATACTACAATTCAAAAATTGTGTTTAAAGGCCACCATTTTCAAATAATAGAATCAAGAAAAGCTGAAGGTAGTTACTTGAACCTTCCCAAAAAATTTAAATAACTAAATAAACTTTAGGGATGATGATTTATGAGGTGAGAGGAATACTCTGGAAAGCACGGTGCCTTAAATGCAGGAAGATAAACAATTAACACATTCAGTTTTTCTAACATCTTTCATACATTATGTCATTTTACCGAAGTATGACGTAATCGTTTGTGGAGTTGGTAATGATCACCTTAGGCTTGAAATTCTTTATTGTCAGTCCTAATTTCAGAGATATACAATTTAATTACTAGTTTTAAAAGTAATTAAACATGTTAAGATCACTTCATTTCCATAGCAACAGTCCATGTGAATGGGTGACTGTGGGACAGTTTTACGTAACATTGATTTCTGTTTAGTGCTGCTAACTGGACATTCACTGTTCATTTGCTGGAGATCTAACAAGTCAGTTCTAACATCCTCCCTCACAACACTGCACTCAGGAGGATGACGGTTCAAACCTGTGTTCGGCCATCTTGATTTAGGTTTTGGGGATTTCTCTAAATCGCTCCAGGCAAATGCTGGGATGGTTCCTTTGAAAGGCCAAGACCAACTTCCTTCCCCATCCTTCCTTAATCTGATGGGACTGATGACCTCGCTGTTTGGTCCCCTCCCTTAATCAACCAACCACACAACGGCCTGGGAATCACTTAAATAGGTAACCTGAAAATGTGAAAGTAATACCTGTAATCGACAGCGTGCCTGTTGACATTTCAGCTCCACCTGCTGAAAGTACTGTGCTAAATACTTTCCAATTGTAATAAATTATGGCAGTGAGGTATCCTTTAGAGTTAAAGAACTTACCATCCATTAAGTAAATGATTTAAAGTCTCTTCTGCTATAAGTGTTATGTATTTTCTCATAATGTTTCCACCTTGAAAGTGAGCCTTCACTTTTTCTTTTTTTTTTTCCAAAGAATCTTATCACGTTTCAGATTTGAAAGTCTACATCAGCTCCACAGTTTGTCCCCAATACTTTCTTTAACTATTGGCCTGTTAGTTCAATGTTGTTTTGCTCAAAAAGCAGATAGTAGCATTCAACCGTCATGCTGTATCCTTGCAGATGGCACACACAGGACCAATACCAATAAAGGAAATATACCATAACTGACAAAAAAAGAAGCACCCAGAAGGAGACGAGTAAACAAAATAAACTTCATGAATTGAGAGGGCATGTGATGTTATTTCGGCAATTAAAAAATTGAGTCAAATTTACAAACAACGTGGCAGTATGAGCCCACTTACCAGCACAACATCGCATCCCCCCATGGCCTGCGTGGATGCACTGATCCCGAGGCGAACTGGTACACAACTGATGTAACTACTCCTGGATGTTGGCATTGGGACATAGTTCACATCTGAGCTCATCCCAAGCATGTTCTGTCGGGATCACGTGAGGATGTTGCCATCTGAAGATCACACAGACACACGTGCCATGTGTGGGCAAGTATTGTCTTATTGAAAAATGGTACTACAATAGTATCATATCAGAGATAACACATGTAAATGCAGCTTGGCAGTGATGTACCATTGTGTCATCAGAGTTCCCTCAGTCACTACCAGCCATGACATGAAGGCACACCCAGTGGTTCCCCATACCATGATGCCAGGAATAACACCGCTGTGCCTCTGAAAAACAGTGGAGGAATGGCACCTCTTTCCAGTTCATTGCCATACTCATTGACAAAGGTCATCCAATATAGTTCAGAACTGTGATTCATAGCTAAACACAATGTGACACCATTCATCAGTATTTCATGATTCCCAGTGCCACTCCAAACACTGCTGTTTGTGTTGTAGAGTCAACAGTGGCCTATGCATGGGACATTAATTGGCTAGTCTGGCTGATGCATGTCTCCAACCAATGGTGCTGGATAACGTAGACTTTTGCAGGGCATCCATTACTTGTTTGCAGATGTCAGGCATAGATGTGAAGTGTTTATGATGTACTTGGTGCACAGTAGGGCTATCTTCCCTTGTAGTGGTCAGACATGGTTGCCTAGGACCTTGACATTACCATGCAGTCTAAAATTGGCCCAGTACCACTATGAATGCCCCAGAAATCTGGATATTGCATGATTCAACCAGCTGACCAAATGGAGACGCAAATTGGGACCTCTTTCAAACTGTCAGGTGCCGACAACACTTTCTCACATAAGTATGCGGCATCTCTCTATTCTTCACAGTGATCTCTCAACATCTGGTACTGTTCATACTCTTCACATACTTCACTAGGCTTGGTAACAACATTAAACACGAACAACATTAATGCACTATGGTAGCCATTCTACCTGTCACAGACAATTGCAACTGTAGCAGGTTACATTGGTGTGTGTGTCCTTAGTTACATTGACAACCGACCATGTCTTCTGGGTGCTTCACTTTTTCTGTTAGGCAATGCAGATACAAGAATTTTTTAATGGAGCTCGTTGTAGTTTTCAGACTCTAAACTGGCCAAATGGAAATGCATTGTACCTCAGAATATTATAGTTAAAAACTGGAACAGCTTCCTTAATTTAGTGGTCGAATATGATGTCAAAATTTTTAAGATCTAGGTTAATGTGAAGGGCAGCTAATCAAGTTTTTCAGTGTGACTGCCAAAAATTATATTTTCCTTAATAAACTTTATGTATATAGGGAAACATTCCACGTAGGAAAAATATATCTAAAAACAAAGATGATGTGACTTACTAAATGAAAGTGCTGGCAGGTCGACAGACACACAAGCAAACACAAACATACACACAGAATTCAAGCTTTTGCAACAAACTGTTGCCTCATCAGGAAAGAGGGAAGGAGGATATGTGTGTGTGTGCGAGTGTATACCCGTCCTTTTTTCCCCCTAAGGTAAGTCTTTCCGCTCCCGGGATTGGAATGACTCCTCCTTCCCTCTTTCCTGATGAGGCAACAGTTTGTTGCGAAAGCTTGAATTTTGTATGTTTGTGTTTGTTTGTGTGTCTATCGACGTGCCAGCACTTTCGTTTGGTAAGTCACATCATCTCTGTTTTTATATATATATATATATATATATATATATATATATATATATATATATATATTCAAATGGCTTTCAGAGCAATGGTTTGACAACATTACAATTAGTATGCAAATTTTAAGTCTGTAGCCACTGTTTCCACAGCAGTTTGTACTTCTGTATCATATTGAATAGAATAAGATAAAATTTTATGTATATCGTAGAACAACTGACTTCTGTTTTGCCACGCTGTGCAATTGCTACTGACCAGTACTGGGTGAAGTCTTGCAAGAGCGACTGCATTGAGTACAGGTAAGTATCTACTCAGAGTATTATTTTTCATTTCCCTAGCTATTGATATAGACAACCAAATTATTCACAATAACATTCTTCTTCAGGTGCTGTCATGTAAACTTCAATTTTCGCTCACAGAGAAGCGGTGCTAAAGATAAAAAATAAAAAGAAATGTATCGTAAATACTTTTATAGTTTTTGGGAATGAACAGATCACATAAAATGAACAAAGAAATCCATAATAACATATGTACAAAATTCATTTGTTTTGAGTTATGATTATTGATGAAGATTTGTGTTTGATGCATTTCAAAGTAAAATCCAACAAATGAAGTTTCCAAACAATAACTGAAATTAATTTAGTTAGGTAGCTGAGTGATATTATTGATACAGGTCTATCTGTTGTTGTATTTGTAGCAACCTCAATGGCAATTTGTCTCTCTGGAGATATATTTACATTTGGTATTTGAGTAAATATGAAATGGGTTAGAATTTAATGTTTCCTATTTGCAACAATTGCAAGTTATTTGATAATTGTTCATTTTAACCATAACTAGATATTCATTTCATGAGGATACAAATCTCACTTTTATGTACAGCTATATGAATGGTAATGTCTAAGAAACTGAACCAGTATATCAATTCATATTTTTGGATGCAGGACAAGCCAACCTTCCTGCCTGCCATATATGGTCTCATTGATGCGGTGCAAGCCATAGCACAACAATCTGTGGATCAAAGTACATCTTGATTAGCATGTATACCTGACTGTGGACAATACATTCTGCAGGCTGTGGGTGAAGAAGCAGTTGTTAACGCATAACAAGTCACTATAGAATGTCATTCACTGTAATGAGGCAAAATATTATGGCTACCTGGTTATTAGCATGTTGGTCTACCTTTGGAACGAAATATGGCAGTGATTCTGGTGGCATGTATTTGATAAGTCATAAGTAGGTTTTTGGAGGTATGTGGCACCAAATCACTGTGCACAAGTCAAGAAATTCCTGTAAATTATTGGCTGGTGGTTTGTGAGCATGGAGCTGGTGCCCAATATTGCACTAGATGTGTGCCATTGGGTTCAGCTCAGGCGAATTTCATGGCTAAGACATCACTATGAGTTCACCATCATGCTTCTCAACCAAACTGTAGCATGGTTCTGACTTTGCGACATGGACAGTTGCCCTGCTGGTGATGGCATTTATGCCATCTTCCATCAGAGAAGACACGAGGCATGAACGAATGTAGGTGATCTGCAGTAGTAGGGTGGCTTCAGCCGCCAAATTCAAGGTCACAGTGTAATCTCGTACCCCACCAATGTCTCTCAGGCAGTTGTCCTTGTTATCTTCAAAGTCGCAGGGAACCTACACCCCCCCCCCCCCCCCACCTCTTATTTTCCCTAGGGAATCCCTGTGGTTTGGGTAATTGCATGTGGTACATTCAAGGTCAGGATGTAACCTGATACCCTGCCCATGGCTCTTGGGCATTTGTGCAAGTAAAAAATGGTGGCGAAATGAAGGTCACCTATCCACTGTGCTGCTTCTCACCCACTTAATGATTCAAAATGATCCCCTCTCACCCTATTCATCTCTAAGCCAATAGGCGTTAAGCTTTCCCCCCTACCACTTTTATTACTGGAGCAATTATATGAGCCTTATCATTCGAGGTGTGTCCATAATAGCCAGAGGATCAGGTTTGATTGGGAACATGGTGTGTTTTTTATAAATCATAACAACACTGATATAAAAAGTTAATTTCTGGGTTATTGGCAATAATTTTCAACCCATCCAGGTCTCTCTTTCTCTCTAGACCAATAAGAATCAAGTTGCCCAGTCTCCCTTGTATTATTATTTCAATTACATGTGTTTTGTGACTTTAAGGAATGTCAGCAGCTCAGTCATTACAGATGGATCGTCATTCTAGATGTGCATGCTGTAATTAGAGGATCATCTGCAGCAGAGTAATCTTACTTAAAAAATGGTGGTAAATATTACTGTAATTTGTGAGGTAAGACTCTTTGACATTACAGTGTGTGACTGGGGTGTAGTTGAATTACTATAATTTAATGACATCATGGCATATTCTGCAAAAATGACAGTAAATGTTAACATAATTTATGATCTGAGACACTTTGATATTGAAGTAAGTGACTGGGTCACTGCTGAGTTACTGTAAATTAATGTACAGTGGGGGCCGTTAGTGAATGGGTTTACCAGTATAAAATTTTTATTTTTATTTTTCACTTGATGTTCATCAGTGTCTTCTGCCTGGTGGTAGGTTGCAGCATCTCAGTCACGTTGCCCAAAACCAGATAAACCACCCTGAAACTCACGTGTTGAACCATCAGCAGCTAAACTCACATGTTGCTGACGAGGTAACGCTACCAAACTGCGCGTCTTCCGATCTGACCGACCAATAGGGAGGCTTGAAGGTGGTCAAGTGGGGGGTGGAACTGTGGCCAGCTTCCGGGTGTGGACACACCATTTGCTCTCTTCTGCAGGCAGCTACCAAACTGACCAGCCACCCTCCTCTGCTTCCCTCTGTGGTGGTAGCCCATGCAGTCCCATTGGTTTCTCTAGGCCTGCCCGTGTATGGCATTAAACTTTCATGCATATAAAAATATGTTTTCTTTATGGGTGCCTACAGCTTTCCCCTCCTGGCCAATCCTGATGCATTAACAACTGCTGTCAGAAGTGGGATGGCTCACAATTAGGCCCGTCTCATTTGAAGTTTAACCAGCCGTAACTACTGAAGCTGCTGGCAGTACTTCACGCTTGACGTGCCAGATGCGCCGCGTGATAAGAAGCGCACGCATTCGTGGCATCGCCATGCAGTGTTCTGCCGTTCGGCCTTTTTTTTTTTTTTTTTTTCTCAAGCAGCTGCCGCAGTGAACGCCAGGCTGCGTGGCCAGGCATCTCACCACACGTCATCCCCAGTCGCCACGTTGCTGCCACCCCAGGCAGTCCAGGGCCACGCTACGCAGCAGGAAGCGTCGCACCACGCAATGATATGGACACATATTCCGGCTGGCTAGCTGAGACATGGCGCCCGGCCGTTGACACTGCCACCCTCACCTTCGGTGCCATTTCCAGCTGCCATCGCCCAACACACCAACACCGCAACTTTGTCGCTTCATTTTTCTATACCACCGCCTCCATGCTGTCAGCTACGCCATTGTCCCATCCAATATAGGCCCTTTCTTTCTTTCTGTGCTCTGATTGTAAAGTTTCCAGCAAGCACTAGGTGCCCTAACATTGTAACTATTCCTCAAACCCGTAGTACAACCACTGGCAAAGACAACTCCCCACCTATGGGAAAACCAAACCCAGTAGCTACCCTCCAAGCAGAAATTGACAAATTACTATTACAGAAGATAGAATTAATGGAGGAATGCCAAATATTGGCTCAAGCCTGGCCTGCTAATTTAAGTACGCCAGAAACACACCCTGCCACACCGCAAATGACGGCTGCAAGCACCTCGAGTAGCATAGTGTCCCAACTGTACATTGCAACCTTGGCTAATAGTTTCCCTGCAGTCAACTTTATCCCAACATTTTCCGGGAAACCCAATGAACAGATAAACTCATTTTTCCAAACTGCCGAGATGTAGGCCACGCTTGCACTTGGCCAGACGATTTCTTGTTAAATGTACTCTGCCTTAACTTGTCAGGTGACACCCATACCTATATTGAATCAGTGCACGCCCTTAGGGTCACCACCTCTTTCACCACGTTAGAAGCTGGGTTGAAAGAAAGGTATTTGGACCGACGTGACGCCCGCTATTACAGGGACAAGTTATCCACCCTCCACCAGAAGTAAGGGGTGGACGTAGAAGCATTTGCTGACTGAATCCGTGCTGTGGCTTGCCGTACTTATATGCTGGGTTCAGATTCCACACGTAATGAGGTGTTAATCGAGGAAGTGGAAGCCCTCTCAATTGACGTATTTATATGTGGAATCGACGTGTACGTGGGAGGGGAGGTTAAAATAGCATCACGTGCCTCGTTACATGATGCCACATGACTTGCAGTGATGTGGGAGGAGGTAGCACATTTTGTTGCCAGTTCAGCATGCCCGGATGAACAGCCGCATCCAATTTTCAAATATGAACAGGCATGCCATCACTGCCGAAAGGCAGGCCATGCTGCCGTGCAGTACCGCGCACCTTATTGCTCTCAGTGTGGAATCATAGGGCACATGAGTAAAAACTGTCCACAGAAGTCAGGAAATGGAGGCCCCTCGTACATGCAACAATCCACCCTAATCCCAAAGACAGCTGGGAAACAGTTGAGTGGCAAGTCATGCCGCCAGACCCTGCCCCATGTAAAATTTATGCATCCAGTCCACCACGGTGTCATAAATGAGGCGGCGAGTATCCTCTTCAAGGTTAAAATTAGAGGAAAGAAGGTAAGAATACTTATTGACATGGGAGCACAAACTAGCATTTTATTCATAGGGCATGAGGATAGACATGTATTAAAACCACCCCGTCACCACATTAATGGTCTGAGTGACGAGATAATCGTACCTGCTGGGTCAAGTTAAGTTGAAAATTGGAGCCAGCTACTACCCTTTTGACATGGACATAATTCGGAAATGAAGTCAAGATTTTGATGTTATCCTGGGGAGTGATTTCCTGCACCACTACCAGAGTGGAGTCGACTACAGAACACAAACCGATCATCTAGGTGAGGAAACCCACCATTTAGGTGACTCCCACGTCATTCCATCACAAGGAATTTGTGAAATGTGGCCACTTCCACAGGTTCCTTCCACGCAAACGTGGGCGTTACGTACAACTACCTCTGTTAGAATCACAGTGTCACAGGATGCATATGCTGGCTTGGGCTCAAATCCCGGGAACTGCCAAGAACAGCCATACTGATGGATCCTCTCCATCAAAACGATGTCCTCGGCAGATTACAGGTCCATGTTAAATGTGGTTTAACAACAGCAGAAGTGCAGGGGAAGAAATTTTATGTTCCTATCTGTTTGGACAATTTTGGAACGAAGGACGTAGAGATTTCTACTGGCACCAGTATAGCTAGTGGCCACGAGATTGAAGAAAACCACCCTGTACAAGAGAAGCCAAAATCTAACCAAGAACACCAGCTCCCAGGACGTAACATATGCCATATTGCTCCCATGCTCAGGGACAAATTCAAAGATAAGTTAGCTCATTTGCCTGTGACTGACCAAAACAAATTGTACTCTGTCTTGGAAGAACACTCCTGGTTATTCGAGGAAAGGTGTTATTTGCCAGCTACTGACCTTGTTTACCATGAAATTCCCACCAGAGATGCAAGGCCCATTGCACAGAAACCGTATAGAATACTGTACCACCTCCAGCCCGTTGTGGAGGAAACTATCCAATAACAGCTAGAGGCAGGGATAATACAGCCCTCTGCCAGACCCTGGTTGTCCCCAATTGTTGTACTCCCCAAGAAGTCAATCAGTGGAGAGAAGACCTACCATCTTTGCGTTGATATGAGGGCAGTAAATAAGGTAACCACTCCTGATACTTACCCTCTCCCCCGTATCGACGAAACACTGGACAGGTTAGGAAATTGTAAATACTTCACTACCCTCCAAATACTGATTCCACCACAGAACAGGCCAAAAACAGTGTTTATAGTTCCCTCCAGTCTATATGAATTTCTGAGAATGCCATTTGGGTTGCGCAACACGCCAGCCACTTTCCAAAGATTTGCCGACCTATTACTTAGGTGATTGAAACCTACAATGTGCCTAGTCTATCTAGAGGATATCATTGTTTTTTCCAGGACCATAGATGAGCATGTTACCCGGTTAAGAAATGTTTTGTGTAGACTAAGAACTGCTAATTTAAGCTTAAAAATAGAAAAATGTTCCTTTGCTGAGAGTCAAGTACAGTATCTTGGGCACATTATTAATGCTGATGGAGTAAAATCTGACCCCCGTCTCATTGAAACAGTTAGAACCTTCTCTTCCCCTAAGAATGTAAAAGAGTTGCCAAGTTTTCTGGGACTCAGCAATTATTATAGGAGTTTTCTAAAGGACTATGCCACAATAGCTAAACCCCTTACCCACCTGTTGAAAAAAATGTACCCTATCAATGGGCCACCAAATGCGAAGCTGCTGTGCAGCATCTCAGAGATGTTCTAACTAGTTCCCCCTTGTTGATCTGTCCTGATTTCGAAAAACCATTCATTCTCTCATGTGACGCATCTGACTTTGCGATAGGAGCTGTTCTGAGTCAAATTATTGACGGTGAGGAAAGACCAATTGGTTACGCATCCCGTCAGTTGAACCAGGCGGAAATTAACTACAATACAACAGAGAAAGAATTACTGGCCCTAATGTCCGGAGCTAACTACTTTAGATGCTACCTTTATGGGAGAAAATTTACAATAGTAACAGATCATGCAACACTTTAGTGGCTATTAAATTTAAAAGACCCTAGCAGCCGTCTCACATGCTGGGCCCTGAAATTGAGTGAGTATGATTACCAAGTGCAACACAAAGCTGGAAGATTTCATCAGAATGCTGACACCCTTAGCAGAAAGGTGAGAGTAGATCAAACAAGCGAAGTACTAATTGATGAACTAAAAGACTCTCAGGAAAATGATGCAAAATGCTGCCAGTATCGCTCCCATCTGCATTTTGTTACAGAGGATGGAATTCTATATCGTAAGACCCCCCCTGGGTAAATGTATAGTAATACCAAAAGACTTGCAATCAAGAATTCTTGCCCAGTGCCACAACAGCATCCAAGCTTGCCATAGTGTACGAAGAGCCACATACACCCGCATTTCCGCGAAGTATTAGTGGGGCAACAGATGGCAAGATGTTGCCAAGTATATAAAAAATTGCCTACCATGTGCCCAAAGAGCACCACCCCCATGAATCAAAATTCCCTTACAGTCTCTTCCCGAGGCATCAAAACCCTTTCAATTCATCACTTTAGACATGGTCGGGCCACTTCCTGTAAGTACACAAGGAAGTATATATATTCTATCTATTATTGATCACTTTTCCTGGTTGCATATTTTGGCATCCATCGCTGACATGTCAGCTGAAACTGTAGCATGCACTTTTGTAGATCATCTTGTCCTTCCTTTCGGAAGTCCTGAAGCCATTATAACCAACGAAGGAACCAACTTTATGTCCACCTTATTTATCCAAGTTTGCAAATTGCTGAGAATTAAAAAATGGAGAACCACCCATTTTCACCCACAGGTAAATGACCGCATTGAACGTGTTCATCGCACTGTGAAACGAATGCTTCCCTATTACGTTAACTCAACCCACAGCGACTGGCAAAGATACATTCCGTATGTGGCAAGTGCGTACAGTAGCCATTTCCACAAAGCCACTGAACATACCCTTACGAGATAGTGTTTGGCCGCCCTATGGAATCTCCCTTTGAGATCGATAAATTACCTCCAGGAATGGATCACACAGCTGTTAAGGGGCTAGCCCACCACCTTAAGGACATTTGGAAGAAGGTACAAGGGAACAACCACAAGGCGACCAGGAGGCAGATAGAAAGAAGCAATAAAAATGCCATCCCCCCCCCCCTCCTATAAACCTGGTGATTTGGTTTTACTGAAAAAAACCTAGCGTAAAGAAAGGAAGAGTAAAGAAACTTACTCCCCCTCCCCCTGTATGACAGACCATATTCAATTATTCGGCTTACTTCCCCTGTTAATCCAGAACTGCAACTACCTGACTGCAAGGTGATTGTCCATCTTGACAGGTTAAAACCCTATTCAGGAACTATGCCCCTCCCACCACCTTTTGGGACAAATGCTGGACCTTCAGCAGATCCTGCTCCTCCTGTGAAGCGAAGAAAACAAAAAGTTCCCCCGCCCCCAGTTTGCCCTACATGTACCCTCAGATCCAAACACCCATATGTTCTTAGGCACAGAAACTACGAACTAAGGTGCTATTTTGTGCTTAAGAGATTCATAGTTAGATCAATCAAAAGAAAAGGTAACAAGATTCAGGTAACCACCTTATTATTGTTTTTTTCTTTCTCTTTGCAAGCGAACATTTTACCCCTTCTATAATAACCAAAATGTCCCCTAGCATCCCCCTCTGAAAGAGATTGTCAGAATTTTACCTGCCCAGCCTGTTCTGCAATGCTGGCCTCGCTTAATTAATTCTTGTTCTAACCAGTGTTTTATTGATTTTATTCGGATTATGTTATTTATGTGTTATGACATGCCTATTGGTTGGACAGCAGCTCTGTTCTCAGTACTAGTACAGTTAATTCCAAATAAGAGTACTACTTTATTGAGTAACTCTCCAGTTTGAATTTTGCTACTGCGAAATTGTGAACATGTGCCCTCCGCCTGTCAAAATCAGCTGGTGCTGTCAACCAGGGAGCCGCACGCATGGTGGCCATCATGTAGAAGGGCGGAGACACTCATCTGACACTGCGGTACCTCCCCGTCCCTCCACCAACCTGCGCCGTCCCACTAGCCATGCCCAGCTGTCGCCGCCCAAGTTCCCCCCTTCCCCTCCTGCCCCCCTCTCTCTGCGTGCTGTCTGCACGCCTGTCTTGCACCATTAAATTACTATACGCACACTAGAACCATCTTCACTATCAATGCATAGCACCTTAACATAGAAAGGTACCACCTTTTTTACACAAGACCTATTTTAAACGTAATTTCTTCCATCCTTCTGCCTGACTGACTGAGAAACTTCAACCCGTAAATTTATTTGCATTCCTAAGTCCCTAACATGTCCGCTAATCAAGCTATACCTCCGAGGGAAGTATAGAAGCGAGCAACCTCCAGCTGATGGATTGCGGAGCGGAAACACACCACAATAACGAAGCGCACCGTTAAAGAGGTGTCTTCCAGTGCATTGACATTTAGTTTGGTGGTGCTTTGCAGTTCTGAACCTCCCCCAAAGAATAGTACCACCCTCCCACCCTCCGTCTAGTTTCGCGTACCTTCACAACCAACTACCTACTCTTTTTCCAAATTCATAGCTGGCTTCGCCATTATGTGCTCATCACAGCTTATTCAACGCATCTTTATTGTTTCATTGGTCAATACTATTCGAAACAATCACTAAATCCACTATAACCTTACTAATTTTTATTGACTGTGTTTTGCAACTGGTTAGTTACAATGCCCCAAGGCATCGCTCACTCAGAATGTGCTGCTTCTCACTAGCTCAGCGTTACACGTGCCTCACAGCTGTTCCGCTATCTAAGCACCACACACGTGCACTGCAGCAATCTCAGCACTAACTTGAAACCTGCCTCTGTCACCTCTGTCTGTTTCTGCCTCCAGCCAGCTTCATAACGCTACTTGTTTTCCCCAGTACAGAGTCTGATAAATTGTTTTACCACTCTGTATTATATGCCTTTTGTATGCTTAACAGTGCTGAGATATGTCCAACCCATTATGCGTTGTCAGTTGATAGCTGGTTAATAATTGGTACCAATAACTTGTATTTTTCTTTTTTTTTTTCTTCCCTTATGGTTTTATGTTAGGTTTAAACATTTCATCATCATTTTGCTGCACAGCAATGCCCTTGCTGTATCCCATATGTTTTTGCTTGCGTGTATTTTAATAGTTTATGCCATTTGTGTTGTATAATATTTACTTGTACCTTATATTGCCTACCCCAATCTGTAAAGGCCCACCACAGCCCTGGATTTTAGATATACTGCACTACACCAATACTCCCATTATATAAGACTCCCCCTGCAGTCGTGATACACGACTTTCTGAGTTACAGATTCTGGAATCCTATCATGTGCCGGGTTCGTGCCCAGAGCCAGACTGGTATGTTTAGAAGTGAGCGAAGCACCCGAGTTATATAAAATACACAGTAGAGATGAGTTGAATGCGCCCCTGAAGTTGAGAAGAAGTACGCTACCCTCTCGCTGTAGAGCTGTAAGCGAGATAGATTGTTTGGTAGGAGAGATGCGATTAAGTTTCACTCAAGTAAATAAAGAATAGCAGTTAGCACCCCATAAGCATGTTGCACATTTAAGAGTTCACCCAGACAAATTTAGGTTTCGTTATCATTCACCCTACTTCTTAGAAAGTAATTGATTGAGGAAGTGAAGTTGTTATGAGTGAGCACGACAATCGACACTCCTACCATTTGGGTACAGTGCCCCACTGTGCGTTTAGGAAGTGAGAGACACCTGTTTGTGTATTCAAACAAATACACCCGTGATGTTCCGTGATGGAAGCTCCCACTGAAATAAACAGTTGTTTGTTAATGATTAGCGCCCATGATGTGACGTCACTGCCCAAGTGCGGTACCGCGCTATCTTGTTGAAAATATGTTGTACACTACAGTAGATTATTGACTATTATTGCAGTAGTTAGTGCCCCTCTTTTTATAACTCACCCTGTTACTTCAGGGATCTTAGACATTTTTTAGTAATTACCCTCCTGAGATGTAATCACCCTATGTCTTCCTTGCCCATGCATTGCACTGGGTTCCTACCTTTGCTTTGAGTTGCTCGTTCCCACCTCAACCATTACTTTCTACCTCCCTCCTCCAGGGCCGTGTGCCTTACACGTTGTGGTTAGTGCCTGCAGAGTGCCCAGCTGATCGGTTTATTCTTTCAGTTTTCGGTTTTGTAAACCAATCGCATACCTATCTATTTCATCTGTGCGTCATTGCCTCTCCCCAGAGGAAGGGGGAAGGAAGTCTTTTATATTCCAATACAACTACTACAGTCGGAATTTTTCTGTTGTCACCGCATGCAGCCTCCTGCTCCTCTAGCAGCATTTGTCCTGCACTCTGCCTACTCTTAGGATATTCACTTATTGTAATCAGAGGTCTACTCAGTATCATACTCTTAGACTATCCACCCATTGCAATCCCTTGTATAGAAACCTGGCTGTACTATCTAGTTACCGACTTGCTCAGTGATGGTACAACTGCAGCAACACTGCTTCCCCCCCCCCCCCCCCCCCCTAGGAGTTAAGCAGAGCTGTTTCCCAACCAACAACACAAACATACATTCACACATATTTGACACTGTCCTCCCACACTAACACTTCCTACTGTCGAGGCTACGTGACTTTCATAGTCCCGGGCAATGAGATGCCCCACTCCCAAACCAGCTAGCATGTGGTTTGTGACTGATTTTACTGTATGGCTTATGAGCTGCCCGAGAAGTATTCTTGAAAGTCCACCACTCATCTTCATATAGTATTAGTAATTACCTGCACCCATGAGCAATTTGCTACACTCTCATTACGTCACAACTGACTCACACCTGTGCCCCATCTATCTTGTTTTTAAGGACATCATATACCTTCCCCAAGGTGCTACATAGTCAATTCACTGCCAATTAACTAAGACCAGACCTGTTCTGACCCACAGTAAACCCAGTTTAGTAGAGGCCAAACTTCGTTGACTCGGTTCCTTACTCTCCTGCTAGGCCAGCGGTAGGCGACTGATTTTGCTGTGGATGGTACACCCTACTGTCGTATTAGTCAATGCAGATACTATTTTTGCCCTTCCCTTTTTCTCTTACCCTACTGCCAGGTCAACGTTTCTATTCTGTCTTTTTCCTTTCTTCTGTCAGGGAAGGGTAGCTTAGCTATGCCTTCCGGCAGGACCACAAGAACTAATATAACCCTGTGTATTAGACACGCTTTTCCAGCCATTTTTTAAGGTATTGCTCCTCCCTTGATTGCAGTGGCCCATCAACTACTTTCTGAGGTACTACCATTGGGAAAAATCTGCGTTTCGGTTAGTTATCCGAGCAAGTGTCTAATCACCCAGTAGACACGTGTATCTGATCCTATATCTCCATACCCTGCAGCTAGTAGGTATCACCGCCGAATCAATTTTATTCTGAAACCTGTTACCTGAGCCTGTTCCTGATTATATTCCATTTCTTATTCTTTAACGTGATAATGTGAACATCTTTCCGGTTCACTGCGGGTGGGCCTCTTGGCATAACTGGCCAGTATGTCGGGCAACCCTGGCGTTGTGATTGCAGACGGCTGTACATGAATATACGCAGAACAAACTCCGAATTAAATGCAACATGATTTTTCCCATTTCCTAAATCGACATCCAGTACTAAAGCTTGCGATTCAGTGAATCACCTATGAAACCCCTACATACAGCGAATTCCACCTATGCATTGATTGCAGGCATTTATTAATGCAACCCCTCATTGTTGCACTCTTTCCGATCAAGATGATGAGTAAGCACGACCATACCCCCCTCATTCCTCACTATCCCATTGCTACTAATGTCTACCCATACTTTTCTTTGGAATCCTTCCCGGCCATTTATTCTTTTTCTGTCCATGCCTTCTTTTCTTTGTAAGTGGTAGTTCCTTGATTGGTTAACTCAATGCACGACGCTGCGAGATGATGTCTGGCTGTTAACCCCCAGAGGGCAGCAAAGTTTTGTTGATGATGAAAAAGAATTGATTTGTTTTAAGCCTGTAAGTTGATTTGTGTACAGGCAAGAGTTCCTGTGTGTGTGTTGTTGTAGGTGATGTTAAATGGTCTGTTTTATGCTGTCACCCTGAGGTCAGATCAAAACCGTTAGACATGATTCACTTTACCATGCAGTGAGTTTCCAGTTGATACAAAGTTTGGGAGTCGTTTATGCTACCAGTGAACACTTACTATAAGCAGAGCATGGGGCAAACATGTGGACCGTCACAGCTGTCACCTTGCGATAAGCCAGTCACATCCCCAAACGCTACCACTTCCTCCCTATTCTTCACCTTGTCTGCCATAATTAACTCTAATTTTCATATGATTTATTTGCCATTCATTGTATAAGTTTTGAGTGACAATGTTGGAGAGTGTTATATAGTCTAAGGGTCTACAGATTGCATGCAGCTGTACGGTATGTAACAAGTGCTCGCCAGCCGACCTGTCTGGAATGCTGACAATTTGCTTGGTCAGTACATGTGTATCCAGTCGCAGTGTGAGGCAGAGGGTATGCCACTGGCCACCGTCTGCAGCGTGCTGTATTAACTAGCACAGCCCCGGGCATGAATATGTCTCTTTTCGTATTTCTCTGTGGAGCCTTTTGATATGACCGTAATTAGCCGGTGTTAGGATGCCAGACACAGTGATGATGGGTACATGTAGCATGCGTATTTTATAATCTGCCTTTGTTAATAAAACTGTTTAAACTTACTTCTCAGTGTTCACATATTGCTGTACCTCAAGAACCCACCGCTTACAAATCCTGACAAAATATTCATGTAAATATCATCTAGGGCAACAACTCAAACAACCCCATTATAGAAGTGGTGTTAGCATGGGGATAATTATGGAAAATCTACAGTGCTGAAGAGGTGCATCACTACGTGAACTTCAAGCAGCAGCAGCATGAACATCTTCTGACTACATGGGGACATCAGGTTGGTCTACTCCAGTTTGGCTAGAATACAAAAGGCAGTGATGGACTTTTATTTTACATTTGAATGACTCATTGGCATTAAATTAGACAAAATGTCACAATCAAGCCAGAGTAACCTTATCGATCTACAAACTGTTATTAATGAACTGCAAGAAGAGATTAGGCAGTTAAAAGCAGAAAGAAGCAAGCATAACATTCTGAAAGACTTGTCAAATGATAGTTCATGCAGTACAGGTATAACTACAACAAAGAATTTTGCAGCAGTACCAGTGTTTAGCGGGAAACCCGAAGATGATGTGAAAGTGTTTTTTCGTAAACTTGAAGGTGCCGCCCTGTTAGGATCCTGGACAGATTCCGATAAGCTACTGGTTGCCAAATTAAGAATTCAGCAAGCAGCACAAGATTTCATTAGCCTACTTGCGTGAAAACAGAAGATTACAATGAGTTTAGAACGATTGTTGTTCAGAGATTTAAATGTAAAAACGTGATCAGATTTTACAGAGAGCAGCTTCACAGTTTGTGAATGCGATGAGATGAATCTATCGAACAGTTTGCTGACAGAATTCAAAACATCAAAGCACAAATGTACGAGTTAGTAGAAGATGAAAATGAAAATCGCATTCAGTTGTTCGAAGCCAACCAGAGAGCCTTGGACACATTCATTCATGGGTTGCACTGAGAGGAAGCACACAAAGCTGTTCGATTGGCATGATGTAAAACGTTTCAGGAAGCAGTAGAATCAACTGTTGGTTTCATTGAAGTACTAAGACGACTGAATGAGATGCAGAAACAAGAACGCAGAGTTTTCAACACAACAGTACAATGCTACAGATGCAATAAGCTGGGTCACAAGCGTCAGGATTGTAAAGAGAATCGAATCTGCTATCATTGCAGGATGCAGGGCCATGTTTCGAGAGATTGTCGCGACAAGAAGAAAGGTAATGTGAACAACAGACAATCTGCCAGATCTTTAAATGAGTACAGGGACGTATGGGCCACCATTCCGTCTGCCCCTTGCCAGAGACAGTGATTCCTGTTAGTTCAAGTGAAAATCAGACCAAAAATTACTTCATGATAGGTGCTGTATATTGCAGGAGAAACATCAAATTACTTATTGACACAGGAGCACAGACCTCATTAATGTGACGTTGCATAGATAAATGGGATAAATTGAAACCGCTGCTATTAAAAGTGTGAGGGTTAAACGGAGGGAAGCTACGTAACTATGGAGAAGTTGATGTAGAATTGATTCTTGGCCAAGGTCAAGATGAAGGTGAAAATAAAGATACAGATAAATACACAGCAAGGGTGTAAGTAGTTTCAAATAACGAAATGCATTATGATGGTGTACTTGGATTTGATTTCTTGTCTGCTAACGAGGCAGAAAGAAAGATCAGCCTAGGAAATCATTCTTCAGATCGTACTCAAAGGAGCAGCAATACTGATGTCATGGGAATGGACCACTCACACGATGCATCAGTTCAAATCGTCCGAGTCGATGTCCAAATTGATCAGCCTCAGCTAATTCCCAAGGGAGCAGGAAAGACAATCTATGTTGAAGTTAAGTCACCCTGATGCAAGGAAGGAACTTTGTTATTAATTGAGCGATCCAAGAAAAGGGAGTTATTGGATACAATGTATTGTTATGTTGCCAGAAGTGTAGGTGTCACTACAATGGTGAGACAGAATGTCGCCAAAGTCCCAGTTACAATAATGAATATGAGCAATGAGGATGTTGTTTTGCCACGAGTAACAAAAGTTGCTGAAGTGTTGAGCATAACTAAAAGTGACGTAATACAGATTCCAGATGAGGTAACAAATGCTGCAGTTATAAACACAGATTTTTGTAACAGTACTGCAAAATTGCATCAAGGAGACGAAGTAAATAATGAATTGAAGTGCAAGATTTGGAAGAAGATAGAACATTTGACAGTTGATGAACAGAAGATTTTAGCACCTGTTTTGTTGGAGTATGCAGATTTGTTCCGAGAACGTACAAATTTACCTGTCACTCATTTAGTTCAGCATCGTATTCATACAGCCAATGCAGCTGCAATCACACAGAAACCTTACCGAATACCATTCAGTCAAAGAGAGTTGGTAGAAGACGTGGTTAAAGAACAATTAGAAGCCAGAATTATAAAACCAAGAGATCCTTCAGACCCACCGTGGTGTTCACCTGTTGTAATTGTAAAGAAGAAATCAATTTCTGGGGAACCACAGTTCTGTTTTTGTGTTGATTACCGATCTTTGAATGCTGTGACCACACTGACATTTACCTCTTACCAAATTTAGTGGAAACCTGGGATTACTTGGGCAGATGTCAAATTTTTTCAGTATGTGATTTAACAAGTGGTTATCACCAGTTAACAGTGCACCCAGATGATCAAGCAAAAACTTCATTTGTAACAGCAGCAGGAGTATACAAGTATCTTCGTATGCCATTTGGACTTTGTAATGCTCCTACTACATTTCAGCGCCTGATGGATTCAGTTTTACGATGGCTCACCCCAAGACAAGCACTTGTTTACCTTGATGATGTAATATTTTTTGGTGAAAACATGAAGCAGCATACAGAGAGACTAAAAGCTGTTTTTGAGTATATAAGAAGCGCAAACCTGTCTTTATCAATAGATAAATGTAATTTTGCACAAAGTAAAGTTAACTACCTTGGTCATGTTATAACCAGTGAAGGTGTTTGACCTGATCCAAAATTAATTGAAGATGTAAAGAATTTTCCTGAACCACAGAATTTGAAAGAACTACATTCATTCTTGGGTTTGTCAAATTTCTACAGACGATTTATAGCTGGTTATGTGAATATAGCATGTCCAATGACAGGTACTGAAGAAAGGAGCCACATTTAATTGGTCAACAGAGTGCAAAAAGGCAATGGAAGAACTGCTCTAACCACAGCCCCAGTGTTAGCCTATCTGGATTTCAGTAAATCTTTTATTCTTTCAACAGGTGCATCCAATTTTGCCATAGGAGCAATCTTGTCTCAAGAAGTTGATGGTCATGAACATCCAGTCTCATTTGCTTCCAGACAATTAAACAAAGCAGGATGTAATCATACTACTACTGAGAAGGAGCTTTGTGCTTTGGTTTTTGGTATAACACATAACAGATTTTTCTTAACAGGAAGAGAATTTACAGTTATTACAGATCCTACCACACTTAAATGGTTATTGAGCTTAAAGGATCCAAGTTCCAGATTAACAAGATGGGCATTAAGACTGAGTGAGTACCAATTTAAGGTTATTCACTGACCTGGTAAACAACATGTGAATGCTGATGCAATGAGTTGAAAAGTCAATGTTTGTATTACAGTAGTCAAGAAGAAGAATTAAAGACAGCTCAAGAAGAAGATCCCCAATGCAAATTATGGAAAAATGATCAACATTTTGCCGAAGTAGATGGATTATTGTAGAAAATCACTAGTAAAGGAAACCACCTAGTTATTCCAGAAAGCATGAAAGAGCAAATCATGAGAGAACAACATGATTCTTGATTATCAGGACACTGCAGTAAAAAGGCAACAAACATTAAAATAGCTCAAATGTTTTGGTGGCTGACCCGCAAAGTTGACATTTTCAAATTTGTTTCACAATGTGATTCCTGTAACAGACGAAATAATGTAGGAAAAAGTAGAGCACCATTGCAAGAACTGCCAGAGACAAGTGAACCATTTGAACGAGTAGGACTAGATGTCATTGGGCCATTGCCTAAGACTAAAGAGAGAAACAAATACATATTGACAATGTTATATCATTTCTCTAGATACCTTCTCATGATACCAATACCTGATCAGAGTGCTGAGAATACAGCTAAAGTTCTTGTAAAAGAATGGATTCTTAAGTTTGGATCACCATTAAGTTTAATTAGTGGTCAAGGAATGAATTTTATGAGAGAATTACTTATCAGACTTGTAAACTCATGCAAATAACTCAGTTAAGGACTACACCAGCACACCCTGAAGGAAATGGAAGAGCCAAGCGAGTCCACAGAACAATTATTAAAATGGTTAGCCATTATGTGAGCAGCAAACACAACAATTGGGATGTATGTTTACCATACTTGGTAAGTTGATACAATGCCATAATGTACAGCTCAACTGGCCTAAGTCCATATGAGATCGTCTACAGAAGAAGAATTCATTCACCCTTAGACTTTGCACTATCGACTGCCGGAATCAGCAATGAACACGTACGGGACCTAGCATGCAAGCTAAAGGAAGCATGGAGGGGAGTGAAACAGCAAAATCATCAGTCCTTTCTTCAGCAAGCAAGACAACACAACCTCTAAGAAGCAGTGCCATAGTATCGAGTTGGAGATCTTGTGTATCTGAGCAATGTGGTGTTAAAGAAAAGTCAAGACAAAAAGTTTTGGGAAAGGACCATATCAAATCTTGGAGATGTTGTCACAAGTCACTCTTAAGCTCCAACTGCCCTGTCATTCATTTGTCGTTCATGTAAATCGTGTAAAGCCATTTCTGGGTAGATTTCATGTAGCATCGCAAGATAACAAGGACCGACCGAGAGGGAGACCTGCTGTTCTCAAACCTAGGAAGCAAGAATCATGAGGTCACAGTCCAGACTTCAAGGCCGAGCCATCACCATGTTCCGAGAAATCCTGTTCCAGACACCCCTACAATCTGCGTAAACGTGTGTAGTGTGTGAGAGTGCAATGCATGTGTTTATTTCAGCCATGTGCTTATGTGAATGTGTTGTGAAAATTTAGTATTGAAGCTATTGCACGAGGTTACCACAAGAAACTCATTTATTTTATGTTAATTGTTAACTCTAGTATTTAGAACTAATTAGCCATGTTCATTTTTATTCTAATGTTTGCTATGATAGCGTATTCTACTAATGCTGTAGTAATAGTACCACAGAGTACAGGTGTTTTGTTTGAACCATGATCAGACATGGTAGTTTCAACAACTAATGCAAAACTTGTCCTCAAGTACAGTCTGAGTGAAATCTTGCAACATTTCAATTCTGTAAAGAAGCAAATTGATCTAATTCATTCTGCTAAGGGTAATGATACAATTTTGGAAATTGGTTCATCTTGGTATAATAACTGGATCACAGCCAAAATGCAGTTAGAGTCTACATTTGCTAATTATGAACTAGAGACTGACCGTCTTTTTTTTTTTTTTTTTTTTTTTTTAAGCTTTTGCCACACAAAACTTTAATTAGGTGTAAACGCGCCTGGTTTGATTTTGGAGGGAGTATCCTTCATACTGTATTTGGTACTTAGACTAGTCGAGATCTACTGGAAGTTAAAGGCAAAATATTAGCTCTTGACCAACAGTCAAGTTCAGATTCAACTAACCTCTCTAATGAAATTATCATATTAAAGAAAATGCAAAGAACCATTACTAACGACACAGTTTTCATTGAACAGATTGTAAAGCAATTTATCTGACATTTCCTCATAATTCACAATGAAATGAACGCAAATATCCAAGAACTATTCCAAGGATTAAATGCTGTGAGTGCACACTTAGATCTAAACACTCTTTTGTTAAGGATTACTGATAGTTTATCAAATGCTAAAATTGATGCCCTTAACTTAAGAACAGCCTTAGAAAGTAGTCCAAATGATTGTTTGAGAAGTGAACTACTACATCCAGAACAATTTTTACAGATCCTACTATCAACTGAACAAAAGCTAGATGCAACATATACTATGATTTACCCTGTTAACTCTCACAATTTAAATGCTTACTACAAGTTAACCACCACACACTCTTTAATGATTGAAGATGAATTAACTGTTACTGTTTCTATTCCCATTGCTAGATCAAAGCATAATTTTGAAATGTATAAGATTTATACTTATCCTGTGAAATGGAGACAGGCTGGTATTCATGTAAAGTACATACTGAATGATTACCCACTGATCAGCAAGGATCGAAGATATTTTGTGTCCCTAAATGAAAATGATTTGCATATGTGTAAACATAGTCATAAGTTAATTTGCCCTGAATCGGCAGTATTCTTAGATAGTAGAGTGTACAGCTGTGAGAAAGAATTGTTTATGAATCAGCCTCCAAGAGATGATTGCTCTAGAATTTTAACACATCTTTATCATCCATTTCTTAAACGATGTTCTGAAGGTATAATTTTCTCATTTAACTCCACCCTTGATGTCACATTTACATGTAAAAATTATGATACACCTGAGGTACCCTTTAGACTCAAATTGAATAATAGTGGATTAATCTTGAATGCCACACATTGTGATTTATCATGTGAACTATTTGATATGCCTAGTGTATTGCCAACTACATTTCATGCAACTGGACATTTGCCATTAATGCGAATGTTATCTGTTTATTACAATGATTCATACATATTAACATATGAAGAGCATTCCTTGTCAAGTTTTTCTGAAGACAATAATTTAATTAAGGACATCCATGAAAATTTAATCCCTTCCAATAATGAGTTAAACTTCATTGAAGCGGCAAATAGAATTAAGTCCTTCGATTCATCCAGTAATGTTAATGCATACTTGATTGTCAGTATTGTGTTTCTTTTGATTTTATTAATTTGTCTTTTATCACCAGCATTTGTCATGTACGAAATTGTCATCCTGAAGGTACGCTTCTCTGTACTGAACGTTACTGTGTCAGCAAATGAAATACATGTTGCAGTGCCTTCTGACGCCACAAATGGCGAAATAGATTCATAATGCCCAGGAGGTCGTTTGGGCCACCTATGGTTGCTCTTTTTCTCTTGGGAGAGTGATGTAAGAACCTACGGATTGTGTGCAGCTGTACAGTACGTAACAAGTGCTCGCCAGCCTACCTGTCTGACAATTTGCTGAAGGTATAATTTTCTCATTTAATTCCACCCTTGATGTCACATTTACATGTAAAAATTATGATGCACCTGAGCTACCCTTTACACTCAAATTGAATAATAGTGGATTAATCTTGAATGCCACACATTGTGATGCTGACAATTTGCTTGGTCAGTACACGCATATCCGGCCGCAGTGCAAGGCAGAGGGTATGCCACTGGCCGCCATCCACAGCGCGCCATATTAACTAGCGCGGCCTCAGGTGCAAATATGTCTCTTTTCTTAGTTCACCGTGGAGCCTTTTGATACGACCATAATTAACCGGTGTTGGGATGTAAGACACAGTGATGATGAGTACACGTAGCATGCGTGTTTTATAATCTGCCTTTGTTAGTAAAACTGTTTAAACTTACTTCTCAGTGTCCGCGTGTTGCCGTACCTCAAGAACCCACCGCTTTCAAATCCTGACAAAATATTTGTGTAGTTATCACCCGGAGAAACAACTCAAAAAAATCCCTTTATGATAGAGTATAACTCTGTTACGAATACTTTCGAGCAACCCAACCCTACCGTGTGCTACTTAACGGTAGCGGTTCACTATTTAATAGCTCTCCGTGTAATATCACTACCCCCGCTGAGGAGGTGTTTGCACACTTGTCCTAATTCTGTATATACCCCTTTAGAAATTTTCTTTATTGGTTTATCACTATGAGTAGCATTTAGAAAAGGACTTTTTGCGCGACTTTGGTCGCCCCCTTCTGCTATCCCTGAACAGCAGTCTCTTGGGGAATACCATGTTAAGTTGTGAAATGGGAGCAAGAGTGTTCCTTGCTGTGCCCATACTGTAGTAGTCAGTAAAAGATAGTAGTGAGTAGAAAGGCATAGTAAATAAGTAAAATCTACCCAAAAGAAAAGGCATGGCCCTCCTTTAGATGTAAGCAGCAAAAAATGCGTGTGAAGTGCTCCACCAGTGTTAACCCCTTCCGCCCTCCCCCCTCTTGATCTGTGCATCGAACCTTCCGAAACCCACTGCTTACACGCTCCGGTGAAAATTGCATTCCATCACAGCGTGCTGCTACCCGCTGTGGCCACCGACCTCCATTGCTGCCACCGCCAACAGCTGATAGTCGCAACTAGCGCTGCCACTCGCAGCACCCCACGCCACCGCCACACCATCTACCGTTGTCCAGATTTTGTCAAGCAAGCATTCATTACCCACTTATTGTCATTTTTTAATACAAATCTAACATGAAAACACAAATAATCAAAATGTATTGTTAAAATTATGTAAGGCCGTCCTTCACAGGAGCCCCTTAGTAACTATCAATTTACCATCGCCCCATGCTTCACTCCTGCGGAGGGGAGAAGGGTGTACAGTGGGGGCCGTTACTGAATGGGTTAACTAGTATAAAAATTTTATTTTTATTTTTCACTTGATGTTCATCAGTGCCTTCTACCTGGTGTTAAGTTGCAGCGTCTCAGTCACATTACCCAAAACGGGATAGAACCACCCGGAAACTCACGTGTTGAACCATCAGCAACTAAACTCACGTGTTGCTGACAAGGTAACACTACTGAACTGTGCATCTTATGATCTGACCGACCAATAGGAAGGCTTGGAGGTGGTCAAGTGGGGCTGGTACCGTGGCGAGCTGCCGGGAGCAGACACGCCGTTCGCTCTCTTCTGCTGGCAGCTTCCAAACCAACCAGACGCCCTCCTTTCCTACCCTCTTGGGCAGTAGCCCATTCAGTCCTGGTGGATTCTCTATGCCTGCCTGTTTATGGCATTAAACGTTCATGCATATAACAATATGTTTTCTTTACGGGTGCCTACAGCTTTCCCCACCTGGCCAATCCTGATGCATTAATATTAATGTTATGACTTTTCTGTTGTATAACCACCTCGCATTGCTATTTACAATTTGTTTCATTTTTTGACTGATTTTCAACAAATACCCATGTTACAACTCTCAGATATATGTAAACACTTGATTTGAAATGTTTAACAATTAGTGCAGTGCATCATTTTTAACAAAATCACTGATGACATTTTAACCAACACACCCAAAGCCTAAATTAAAGAAATAACACACTGACACAAATACATTCCAAGTCTACACTATCCTTCCAGTGTTAATGTGTGACATCAGTATAATACTGCCCCTAGTAGACTCATAAATAAAAATGGAAAAATCGGAATGTGTACACACACAAAACATCACTTAATGAACACTGTAAACAATAACAACCATTGCCACACACCACCACCACCACCACCACCACTTCCGTCACAACTTTTAGCATTAGATGGAAATCGGATAGACAATCACTGTATTAAAAAAGTAATAAAAAATTGTGTGGTCGAGTACTGCATATCACCGGCAAGCCAACCTACCTGGTAGCTACTTAGTTGAGGAGAGACTACCACAATTTCAAGCACTCCACCAGGTGCCTCCCACCCATAACAATCACTGCTCACAACAGGCAGCTCATCTCTGGGATGCAACGGCCAAGAAAGAAAGAGGTAGAGAATGCTCACACTATGACTGTTCAAACAAGATAGTAACTGGGGAACACCAGCAATGCCCACTAGTCAGCAAAACCTGTGATCACATACCAGTTGCTAACTGGCAGACGCAGAGGACTTGATAACTGTTGAACCACCAAGCAGCAAAGAAGAATGGGAGCTGTATGAAAAAGTCTAAAATTTTTTATTATATGTCTCTCTAGTTCTTGAGGATATTTCCAGAAATTAAACATTATTAACACACAACCACCATTAGCAAAGAAATGTTTTGACATTTAAATAATATCCATCTCTACTACATACCTGCTATTTTTGTACCAACTTGCTGTTCAGTGAGAGCCATACTGCAGTGCTGGCCATATGAATGACTTGTCAGTTTTATTTTGTGGCAATACGAAGCTGGCAGGATTAAATCATCTATAAGCATGTATGCTGCTGAGTCCGTATGTGAGCTAACGAATTTGCCCATATTGTTTTCCAATTTAAATTTTTGTGCTTAATCTGGCATGGGGTTTTCTTCTGAATGTTTGTGGTTATTGTTTTTGTCATTTTTCATTAGGAATCTACTTTAATACATACACTAAGGTTTGCAAGGTTGGAGATGTAGTTGCAGGAATCTGTCTGTAGCCTATTTTTCTGTCCTGATAGTCCCATGAAGTCTTTAGTAAATCTATCTGACTTGCAAGCAGCCCCATTGTATTTATTAAATTTTTCATGACCAGGGCTGAACATTTTGCCTCACAATCTGTTAAAGCTAAGCCATTTTCCAAAGGTGACTTTGTCAGCTGAACCCTGGCTACACAAAACAACATACCTTTCCAAATATATCATTGTATGTATTTATTTTATATAAGCTGTATATTTTCTATTAGTGGGTATGACTTTTACAAGATACCACAATTTTTGGACAGGACCATTCTGTTGAGATGTTCAGTCTTTAGAATGATATTAAATTTCTTTCTTTTATTTCTTATTTGCTTTCAGAGCACCTCTAACTTTTTATACCATTTATTTTGGAACAGATGTCAATTAGGATGTGCATGGTTTTTCTTAGTTTCACATCCAACACCTTCAGTATAGGGATGTAGTGTGCAATGTGTGCTCTCATTGAACCACGTGAGCTCTGTTCTGTCATTGCTCATAGTCCTCCCTCCTCCCTGCTGCTTCCTCATTAACATTCTTTGTATCTAGATTTTAATGATGTCCTGAGGTTTCATAAGTATTATTGTGGCTACATCATCAGCTTAGGCATTGACAGTGAACTGTTGTGAACCAAAGTACAGTCCTACTGTCTGCGTAGATTAATAGTTCTAAAGAGAAATGGTGAACACTGTCATTGATAAAGGGCAACTCTGTCTGACAAAATGCTGGATTGTTGGTGCTTCCATAAGATATCAATTTTTTTGCACTTTGGAAACCATTTTGTAGCAGTAAATCTATTGTTGCTTGTGGAAATCAGAAATGCTGTAACGCACCCCATAGGTACTGATGGCTGACTTTATCAAAGGCTTTCTCTAACATGACATTCAGTAGCTGCAATGTCTGTGCATGATGCAGCCATGAGAAGTTAACTGTGTCTCTTGAGGAACAAATTCCATCTATGATGATTTTTCAGTGTACACTACACGTTTGTTTCAACCCAAGGATGTCTGGAAGGGTTTGTTTTAATATTGTCACCATGACACGAGATATGATTTTAAAATCTATGCATAACAATGTCATTGGCCTGAAATCTGTTGTTACTTGCAGTTTTTTTTAAACTGGGAATTAGTACTATTATTGCAGGTCCTTTTTAGAGCATAAATGTCCGCTACATTACTTCCCACTTGCTACTTTCGTGAAATCTTTCTTGATGAGTGGCCAGAAAGTTTTATGAAATTCATAGGGGATGCTGTTGACTACTTGACTGCTTTGTTTTGCCATGGTTTTTATTATTCTCCTATTTCTTCTTCTGATATTGGTTTTGATAAAGCAGTAATACTTTCATGTGACAGATATACATACAATCTTGTAACAGCAGTGCCTTTTTTCTGTATCATGAGATGGTGGTGCTTGATACATACTTTGAAAATGGCCTGTTATACCCCCTCTGGGCTAACATATTTGTTCCTGTCTGCAGACAGGATATTCCCTATATGCCTCTGTTTGCATTTTTTTTTTTTTTTTTTTTCGTTCCCTTCTAAGGTGGTAAATGCTTCACATCTCATCTTATAGGCAGCCATAATCCTTGCATGTGGTGATTTCCACCACTAGTTCACTTTCCTGCAGTTCAAAAACTTTTTTAATTTTTTAACGTCACTTTCACTATCTTCCCCATTACTTACTTTCACTTGCATTTCATGAGTTAGAAGGCAATAATATTCGACGTTCTTTCTCCAGTCTCATTTAGCCTGAAGGCTATGATTTTTATGAAGGTTCTAGATATCAGATTTGGTGAGGTTTTCCACCAATCAACCACATCAAGAAAGAAACATTTTTGATTGCCTGACAACTGGTAATGAGCACCAATCTCTAACGTAACACATGGTCTAAATTACAATTATATTTCCAGTATCCTCTGTGCCCCTCATGTTGAAAGTATCATATACATAATATATTGCACACAACATACTCCCTACCTGTCCATTATATGCATCACCTCTAATGCAACAGCCACCACTTAGGGAGGAAACTCAGAGATGTATAATGTACTAAAGTTATGCTTACATTGTAGCTTGACAGGTGTATTGCATCCTTGCACAGTAAAGTGATAAATACTGCAAAACCTGAATCTATCTGCAATGTTTTTGACAATTGTAATTCCACACAGGTATTATTGACTAACTGGTGAAGTGTTGTGGTGTCTGCTGAGAGAACCATACACCCCCAGATCCCCACATAATCCATGCTTTGCAAAAATCAGTTTCACTAGTTCACCATTCATCTATACATCTTCCCATGCTTGAAATACATTTGGCATAGCAATATGACTAGAATGAATATCACCAGCAATTTTAATTTATTTTTGTCAATGATGATTGTCTGCATTAGCAGCAATAATAACTGGTAAGTGGAGCTTTTGCCAGCCACAGCAGCTAGTGCATCACTGCAAATAAACATGTTTCTCAGTATCATCATCTTACCCAGTTGTGGTTCATTCAGTACCTTAGCAAGGATTTTACTGAGTCTGTGTGAAGAAAGATTGTCTAAAACAGTTTACTATTTGGTTCTCCCTCCCACCATTAACAAATGTTGCATTAAAAAACTACAGTATTCTATGGCATATGCAGCTCCTAGAGAGTGTGAAATGCAATTTACTTATAACAAATAGCCAGTAATCCATCAGAGTAATTGAATCAGAAGCACAACCTAGGATTTTTGTATAGTCGACAGACAGATGTCAGTACGCTGTTTGGCACTGCCTCCTACCATTATGAAATGTTCCAATAAAACTACAAACTTCTATGACATGTACACCTCCTGCAGTTTTTTAAATGCAATTCACTTATTAAGAACGGCATATATTCCAGCAGAGTCATGGAACTGGATGTATAATACAGAATTCCAGAAAAAATAGTCTACAGAATGCCTGTCAGTATCTTATTTGATACTGCTTCCCAGAATTAACAAATGTTCAGTTAAAAATAGTATGTAGGCAGCTTGTGCTAGTGGACACAGAGAGGATTCCTGTTCTCAGGCCCATTTTTGATACTGTTTTTGATAGTTGTTTGCTTTTCCCTTGGTTTGTGTATCCCTTGCTTCAGATTATTTTCTTTTATGCCTTTCCACTTCTAGTTTTCCATCTTAGTACTTTCTGCCTCATTGACTTCACCTGTGAACAACAACTTCACAAAACACAACACAATTGTGATATTAAAATTTACTAATTGGACAGATGAAATTGCAGTTGAGATTACTCTGTAGTGCTTATGATCTTTGGACAACCCATACTAGTTACATATCATTCCCTGAGTGTATGTATATATTTATTTATGTTATCCTTGTATTCATATCAGCCTTATGTGCATTACTTTCTCATTTGTGACTGCATAGTCTCTCATAATCTCACTTTTCTCATACATATCTAAGCTGCTGAATTCTAAACAAACATAGACCAAACATTATTATACAAAATTCTCCTTGTCACATTTAACATTATGTAGCTGTCAGTCAGATTGCTGTCAATAGCTGTTAACTTCTCAACATACTAAATTCCTAAAAAATCCTACTGAACTGCAACTTTTGCAAGAACCACACCACAATATCTCTATCCTATCATCTCAAAACTGCTCCAATAGCATGGATGAAAATATGTATAACCTCCCACACATACTACCTACCAACTAAAGGACAAGCAAAATAACTCATAAAATGCCAGTACTATGAAGAATGTATTTGTGTGTAATCTTTCCACACAACTGTTAAAAACAATATGAAGTACATTGCTACTTTCTCAACTTTAAGCTCACATTATTATCTTACAATATTCATTATTTAATGGTATTTTTGTTTCATCGCTTCTTCACAGCCATCACTCTGCACTTATTAAAATATCAGCAGTCTCTGAGATGGCTCCTTTCTTTGCCCACCTGATTACCTTTGATCCGTGGCAAGGTAGTGCACATTATGCTCAGACAACCTAGCATAACTGCACATCTCCAAATAGTGCTACACATTGTAGCTTGTTCACTTTCTTACTTTGAACTCTCCATTTCTGACTAAATAACACACACTGCTCTTCCTATGTCATCACTTGTCACTTATTTTAAGAAGCATTTATAATGTGGCTAATCTCATGTGCACCAACTGATTTCTTCTAATTAATCATTTCAACCTCAAATGCATTTGCATAAGCAATTCTCCTTATTATCAATGGACCATTATATACTGGAAATGCTATATAGGCTACCACCAAAATTTGGCTTCAACTGTCAAGTATTCATTTGATCTGTACATCTCCTGCAGTGGCCTTAATTATTGGATGTAGATCATGTGTCATGACTACTTATGTTTCTTCCAACAGCAACTCTTATATGTTGTTGTACTTAGTAAATTTACTTGGCTGATTCTGACTTGGTCTGTGGGTGTCCCAACAGCCTCCCGTACTGTTAAGCCTAGTTAGTTTTGTGAAGAGCTATTACCATGTTCCCCAATCCTTGGACTTGGTGGCATGATTTCTATGATTTCTGCTCCTTCTCTCTCTCACGGTGGAATGGGTCCATTCTGCATGAAATGCTGGCCATTGTTATGACTCTGATAGTTGTTACAGCCTCCTCTTTGTTGTTAGTCATTGCAGAAATGATTTCCTCTTTCTGATGTACTGCTGAAATTATTTCCTCCTAGGGTGCTCCATTTCTGTTATTGTTCCTGTTGTTACTGTAGTGTTGCACAGTTCTGTTGAAGTTGTTTTTGTGCTTCTTCCATAGTCCCTAACATTGTGCTCATCAAAAGCAAATTCAAGTTCATGCAGTGTGTTCTTAAATGTTTTGATATCTTCACTGCATCGACTTGCTCATGCCTGCTTGTAATTTGTCAGCTGTTTCATGTAGCAGTACCAAATGATTTCACCTGGGCTATAAGGAAAGTCCAGGAACTGATTCTTTCTAACCATAGTATTGAAAAACTGCACTGGACTCTTGCATCTGAGTGCTGTTAAATCCTTGCACATTATAACCTCATTCTTAATGTGTCCTTGTATTTCTCATGACCAGTAATTCATGAGGGAAGAATCTTAATTCATGATATCTGGTACAAGTAATGGCTATTGCCCTCATTCATTCTGCTGTTGCTCCTTCAATGTGTGCATGGACAAATTCTAATTTATAAGCTAAAGACCAAGAAGCTGGTAATGGCACATCAAATTGTGCAAACCAAGTTTTAGAGCAAAGCATGTTCCCATTATCTTTATAATTTTGGAACTTCCAGACTGATATGAAATTCTTGAAATCAAAGGTGTCTTCCTCTCTTAAACATAATCTAAAAGCTGTTTCTGATGTTCTCCTTATCATTTCTCACTGGGACTCAGTGTGAAAGTTTACACTGTTGCTGTGTCCAGAATTGCATTCCCTTCTCCTGAGAGTGTGACTTCTGCTCAGTGGCATACAGTTACGTGTTTTGATAGTCTGTTTCTGTATCTTCCACTAGCAAAATTGTTCTTCGAAGTCTGCTGTGAACTTTATCTGACTTCTCATTTCTTCTCTGTTGTCTTTTGTTTATCCTTTGCTGCTTGTTCTGGAATCCAAGACCCATCTGTACCTCTTGGCACTCTGCTACAGATACTGGGTTAGTAATAATTGAGCCTAAACCCACTTTTTGTATTTCCTCTTCAGTTACCTTATGATTGTGAACTTGTAATGGATTTGTGGCTTCTGCTATCTGCTTTTCAATCTGTACTTTGATCCTTTCAACTCACTGCTCTGTCTTGTCTAACTGCTTCTCTGCTTTTTTTGACACTCATGTAACTTTGTTTGATCTTCTTGCAGACTGGTAAACTGATTTTTTATCCACTCCACTTTCTTGAGTCTAACAGTTAATTTCTTCATCACTTCCCATGATTCCTTCAATTGTTTTCTCATTTGGTGATCTATTCTCATGTCATTCTCTTGGTTTTTTGTGTCTTCCACTGTGCAGCCTGACAATAACCTCATGTTTTCTGCTTTGTCTCTAAGTTTGTTTCTAGCTTCTTTCTGTATTTCATCTGCCCATTTCTTCCTTTCTTTTATGTCTTTTATCATCTCATCTGTCCTCTTCTGTGCATCCTCATTCATTTTCTTTAAAAATTCACGAATTCCAAAGTTATCTTTGCTATTTACTGCCTGTCTATTTGTAGAATATGTTTGTGAACTCATTTGAGCATATTGTCTCACCAGCATTTCTTGCCTATTACTCCCTTCCACCTTGTAATTTCCACCTAATAATGACTACTGCATCTACATGTCATGAAGCAACCTTGTCTTTCTTTCTTTCTTTCTTTCTTTTGACTAGTTTGATGCAGCTCATCACAAATACCTCTCTTATGCCAACTTTTTCATCTCAGAGTAGCACTTTCAACATACATTCTCGATTACTTGTTGGATGTATTCCAATCTGTCTTCCTCCGCCATTTTTACCCTTGTTAGCCTCACCATGCACATTATTGAATTCATAACCTGACTGTATGTGATGTAAATTAATTACTTCATTATCACTGATGTTTCAACTTGACTGTTCTGTGGGAGAAATCAACTTCTCCTCTCCTAGATCACCATCTACCCTACCTTGACTGTGCTCCAAGATACTAACTGCTTTATTCTTGACTTGTTCTTGTTCTATTCGTGCCTTACTCCAAGTTATCATTCAGATTGTGTACCATACTGTATCATAATATGAAAAAGAACTAAGTCTCATTACAGCTAACTATCCTACCTTCCACATTACTTAACAAATACCTCATACATTTATCAACATAAATTCCATCCAGAATATTTTGACACTGATATTACAATGAAGATAATCACTCAGACATGGAACAGCATCCATGTAACATAGGCAGAGAGCTGAAGTAAATACATGTATTATTTATTAGTGCCTGCAACATTTTCTACAGGGTGCCATCGTTTTAAATGTTCCTCATTAATGAACCATTAAAAGAAAATAATTTAATATCTGATTGCTTCCTAGAATATCCTATTTCTAATCCAATCCTGGAAGGGTAAGCTCATTTATACAAAACCCCATGAATGTTAGAATGTGAAACCCAACTGATTCTGAAATTAATCAAGAATCAGGGATGCCCTTGAGATCCAGTGCTGAATTTAATGTACACAACAGAATTAGACATGCATTAATTTATTGGCCATAGCAGTGAATCTGAAGATGGGGAAATGACAATGTTTATCATTTAAAGGAAATATTTGTGAGAATAAACTCAATATTTAAGTAACACTATGGTTTGTTATGAAAGGCACATGCATAATACTGCAAAGAAACACAATAATTATATGTACAAGAACTTCAAAAAGATGTACCTTATGTAGAGAATTGCAAACTAAAGCTCTGAGTTGGCAGAGTTCCTGAAAGAGATGGTGTTGCATACAATCTTGCATCTAATTTTGTGAACTAGGAGCAGTAACCTCACTATGATGGTCACAGTGAGTACAAGAACTTCAAAAAGATGTACCTTATGAAGAGAATTGCAAACTAAAGCTCTGAGTTGGCAGAGTTCCTGAAAGAGATGGTGTTGCATACAATCTTGCATCTAATTTTGTGAACTAGGAGCAGTAACCTCCCTATGATGGCCACAGTGAGTGTTTGTTTGGAACCAACACCCAAGAACCCAAGAAGGTCTGAAAAAGCACTTGCAAATATGAATGAATGATAGCTGTAATACAACTGAATACTGAAACTATAAGCGATGCTGAGCATAATCATAAATGTACTGTGAACAGAGAAGACATAGTGACTCTGCAGCTTGAGAGTGCAGCTGCAACTTAGGCTCTGTCACTTGCCCATGATTTCTACCCCAGAACTCCAAATTCTGTGTCTCTTCATCCTCTGTGACTGACTATATGTATCTCTGTTTTTCCAGTCTCCTCCCAGCAGCTTGTTTCTGTCTTCCTGCCAACAAAAAGTGACCACCATTCCTCTTAAATGTCTTAAATATTGCTACAACCTGCCAATGGGATAGTTGATAATTTTTTTTTTGACAATATTCCACACCCATAAGCAGTGGAACAAGCCAATGAAAAAAATTTCTTCCTCTCTTTTCTAAAAAACTTCCCACCAAGTGTTCCACCCTCATGACATCACTTCTAACACTCCAGTCAGAACTCATTCAACCACCAGCCAGCCTCACATTACAGGTCCTGTGAAATGTTAAAAAAGCTTGTATGAGGCTAATAGCCAACTCTGCTCCAGTGTCCATCCATCATGTACATCAGTGCTGTTTTGTCAAGTTTTTAGGAAAGCCAGGAGATATTTATCTGCCCAAGTATACCAATGAACAAGCTCCTAGTGCCTATCAACTTGTGACAGAGTTCCGTCTTCTGAAACAAAGGCTTTTCATCTCATCCACCTGCAGACCATCCTGTAAATGGACAATGACCTATTCACCTTCTCCCCATGCAGCAAAGGGACTTCCATTCCCTGCCAAGAAGGCGGATGCCCTACCTGATATTTCTTTGCCCTCAGTTTCTGCAAAGTCCAATGCGTCCATGACTGCCTGTGGCTCATTCCACCAGGCCTCGCAATGTGTCACCTGTCTCATATTCACAGTACTCTTCACTTCCAAAGTTAGCCTGTAAAGCAAATGAATGCACCCAGAACCATGTTGTAGTACAAGATATTAAGAAGAGGAAGTGAAATCAGCTTATAAAATCACTGTGGTATCATGACTCCTGTTAAAGTAATTCAACTCCCCTCCATGAACAAAAATGAAAGCAGGCTAGCTGAATGGCTTTCCCTATTTCAACATCATAATAGTTATGGAACCCCAAGACAATGTGAAAATCTGTAATATAATAGATGTTTATGGGAAAGCATCAGGGTACCCCTGTGAGCAACTGTAAACACAGCTCTTGTGATTCAGTGGAAATGCATGTCCCTTTACTGGAGGTGTTCTGTGTGAAACTAAGGAAAGCCATATATGATCTAACTGACATATGTTCCAGAATAAAAGTTGTAAAAAGTAAGAGGTGCTCTGACAGAGAAACTGAATATATTTCTAAGGACCGAACATGTCAACACAATGGCCCTGTCCAAAATGTGTTATGTTGCACAGGTTATATCAATAGACAGAAAAAATATGAATCGCTAACTGCAGTAAGGAAATACGTCCAAAATATTCAAAATTTGTTTTATTGCATCAAAGAAGTCCAGCTGGGTAGGAGCAGCGTTTACTGAAGAAAAGAAACTTGTCCACAGTCAGTACAGTCCCTACAGAACAGGATTAATTCATTACTTATTGCAGAAAGGGGACATGTCCTGGATGTGTTCTCTTTCTGCTGTAAGCAGTATAGAGATTTTGGCATTGTCAGCAAAAAACAGAGAAATATTAAACTGTTAGTGGGGTGATAGACCTTATACTGGATTCTTCAGAGGAGAAAGACCAATTTAGTGTTTCTGTCATGAGAGTAGAGGACTTCACAGATTACAATGACTGGTATCCAAAATTTTACAAAAAGACTTGCATTAGTAATGATTCTTATGGAAAAGTGTTCCAAAGGAGCAAAAAGGATGTCTTTTGTGCTGTCAAAGTATAATGTATTTAGTTTCAGCAAAGATACACTACATTTAGCTCAATTTAAGATAAATATTAGTGGCCTGAGAGTTGATAGGGTTTTTATTTAAGGAACACTCAGAGGAATCTCAGTCAGCCAAGCGGCAGCTTTAATTTCTGTAGCAGCACATCAAAGTACACCATTTCGTTCTGTGAACTGACACAGCTTCTCATAAGAAGTGACTTTTCTTAAATTTCCTCGATGCTCTTTAGTTTAATCTCCTATATTTTGCATGCATTTGTGGGTTAATCAGGCAGAGTTCCTCATTTTATTGATTATCTAGACTGTATTCCCACTGTGTTTAGTATGGATAGGAACTTTGGTTGCTGTGTTCAGTTGCAAGCTGAGTTGGTGACCCTTCACACACAGCTCCAGGCAGTGTTCAGTTCAGTCTTATAGCTTGAGGCTGTTGCCAATGGGGATTACTGGTGGTAGGGTAAGACATAGGGATCCATGGGACACCCAGCATATCATATATGTCTCCTGATTGATCCACTACTGTGGCTGTCCCAGGTGCTGCCTGCAATGAGGTTGACCCCTCACCTGTATTCGAGTTGGACGTGGTTGAGAAGTGAGACAGGCAGTGAAAGATTTACCAAGGGGCTGATTTGATGGCCTCAAAAGTTTGTCTGACAAACAGGTTATATGTGGTTGACAAAGACTTTGAGCCAGGTGCAGTCGTTCACTGTTCCAGAGGCAGCTTCTCGGCCTGCAAGGACTGGGTGTTCATAGAGCGTGGGATTACTTGTAGTTGGGAGCTCCAATGTTAGGAGCATAACGGGGACCCTTAGGGATACAGCTGCCAAGGAGGGGAAGGAATCCAGTGTGCATTCTATGTGCATACCAGAAGGACTCATTCCACATGTGGAGCAGGTGCTTCCGCATGCCATGAAGAGCACAAGGTGTAGCCAGCTGCAGATGGAGGCTCATATCAGTATGATTTGTGTCACTTCAGGTTACAAGAGATGCTCTCTGGTTTCGGGTGGCTAACTGAAACGGTAGAGACTGCTAAACTTGCTTGCAAGATGAAGGCGGAGCTCACAATCTATAGTATCACCGACAGAACTGACTGTGGTCCTTTGTCACAGAAGCAAGTGCAGGGTTTGAATTGGAGGCTCAGACAGTTTTGTGACTGTGTGAACTGCAGATTCCTCGACTTGCGCCATAAGGTTATGGGTTTTCTGGCTCCGCTTAATCGGTCAGGGGTCCACTACACACAGGAGGCAGCTACATGGGTAGCAGGGGACTGCGTGACTTTTAGGTAGGAGTGTCTCTGGAAACTACAAAAAATGGTCCAAGTGGCTCCAAGCACTATGGGACTTAACATCTGAGGTCATCAGTCCCCTGGACTCAGAACTACTTAAACCTAACTAACCTAAGGACATCACACACATCCATGCCTAAGGCAGGACTCGAACTTGCTACAGTAGCAGCAGCGCGGTTCCAGACTGAAGCGCCTAGAACCGCTCGGTCACACGGGCCGGCTGGAAACTACAGAAAGGGTGTCAGTCTAAAAGGATGCAGAGCAAACACAGGATGAAGGTAGACATAGTACCAATTGGTATTATAGTTTTAAATTTCGTTATTGTGTTGGGAAAGATCCAGAGCTCCAGACACGAGTAGAAAGCACTGAAGCTTGAATCATTATAGGTACGGAAAGCTGACTAAGGCCGAAATTCTTACAAAGGACCTAACAGTTTTAGGAAAGGATGGATTAAATACAGTTGCTGGTGGAGTATTTATTGCTGTTAGTAGTAGTTTATCTTGTAGTGAAATTAAAGTAGGTAGTTCCTGTGAGTTAGTATGGGTACAGGTTATACCTAACAATCGAAATAAAATAATAATTGGTTCCTTTTATAGACCCCCCTTTCCCCCTCCACACACACACACACACACACACACACACACACACACACACACACACACACAACACAGATGATAAAATTGCTGAATAGTTCAAAGAAAACTTGACTCATTTCAAATTATAGTTGATAATGACTTCAATTGTTCTCGATATGTTGGTTGAAACACATGTTTAAAGTCTGTGGTAGGCAAAAAGTCGTCCAAAATCGCACTAAATGTTTTCTTCGAAAATTATTTTGGAAAACTGGTTCAGGAGACAACTGAAAGCGTAAATAGTTGCGAAAACATACTTGACATCTTAGCAACAAATAATCCTGGGCAAATAGGGAGCATATGAAGGGTACAGGATTAGTGACTACAAAATCGTTGTGGCGAGACTAAATACTGTAACGTCCAAACCCACCAAAAATAAACGCAAAATACCTCCATTTAAAAAACAGATGAAAATTTGCTTGTCGCCTTTCTTAGAGACAGTCTCCACGCCTTCCAATCGGACTATGTAAGCATAGACCAGATGTGGTTTGAATTCAAAGCAATAGTATCGAAGGTAATTGCTAGATTTATACAAAATAATAAGAGGTTGCACTGACCCCACATGGCACACAAAACAGGTCAGAACACTGTTGTAAACGCTACGAAAAATAAAAAGCGTGCCAAATTTAAAAGAACGTAACACCTCCAAGATTAGCAAAGTTTTACGGAAGCGTGAAATTTAACGCGGACTTCAATGCGAGATGCTGTTAATAGTTTCCACAACGAAACTCTGTCTCGAAACCTGGCAGAAAACCCGAAGAGATTCTAGTCATGTTGTTGTTCCTATTGTTGTTCTGGTCTTCAGTCCTGAGACTGATTTGATGCAGCTCTCCATGCTACTCTATCCTGTGCAAGCTTCCTCATCTCCCAGTACCTACTGCAGCCTACATCCTTCTGAATCTGCTTAGTGTATTCATCTCTTTAATTTTCCTGTAGGCAGTATCTATCTTACCCCTCGTGAGATAAGCCTCTACATCCTTACATTTGTCCTCTAGCCATCCCTGCTTAAGCCCGGTCCACACGCAACGATCTGTCTGCGCAGACATCGGCGCAGATGTCTGTACATGCAAAAGATCGCTGCAAATGTGGTGTGTTCACACGACACAAACCCCAATCTACTACTCGCCCGCCATCTGTCGGTGTAGAAAAGAAATATCAGTAGCAAGCGACTACGCTCCCCGTAAACGTCAAAAATTTAATTCAGTTATTTTGATCTATAGAAATGGAGGAAGTTCTGTTGTGGCCTGTGTTCGCAACTTGTGTTGCAAAAAACATCCAGACCAACCGCAGGAAACAGAGAAAGCGGTCAAAATGGTGTAGACAGTGGCTGCTAAAGCGAAAGCAGTTTTCTCACGTAAATTTACTGCGAGAGTTGCAGGGCGAGTCTAGCGACTGGCGAAATTATTTGCGGATGGATGTCGAAACTTATAATTATCTCTTAAAGCTTGTAGCCCCTCATATTATGAGAAAAAATACTTGTATAGAGAAAGGCAATTTCTCCTCATGAACGGCTGGCGGTAACATTAAGATTCCTAGCAACAGGAAGGAGCTACAAGGATTTGGAATTTTCAACTGCAATATCGAAACAAGAGTTGAGTGAAGTAATACCCGCAATTTTCAATTAGAGCATTGTATGCTGCTGCCTTTTTGTCTCAGTCACTATATTCTTTACATTAATCTTCCACAAACATGGGTGGTTTCTATATATTTCAATGAATTCACTTACAAACTCTCGAGAACACTGACGAGTATCAGCCATTTTAATGCCCTGTGCGCACAAATACAAACACTAGACTGAACAAACAGCTGCTTCGCGCCAGATTTGCGGCGATCTCCTGTCCACACGCTCCAACTTGTCTGCGCAGATGTGGTTTGAACCCACAGATTTGAGAGGTTTCGCTCAAACCTCCAACTCCAACTTCCAGGTTTGCACACACCTCAGGTTGGTGCAAATCTTCTGTCTACACGCAACGATCTGTCTGCGCAGATGTGATGTGCGCAGACATTTGCGCAGACAGATCGTTGCGTGTGGACGGGCCTTTAGTCATTTTGCACTTCCTGTCGATCTCATTTTTGAGACGTTTGTATTCCTTTTTGCCTGCTTCACTTACTGCATTTTTGTATTTTCTCCTTTCATCAATTAAATTCAGTATCTCTTCTGTTACCCAAGGATTTCTACTAGCCCTCGTCCTTTTACCTACTTGATCCTCTGCTGCATTCACCATTTCATTCCACAAAGCTACCCATTCTTCTTCTACTGTATTTATTTCCCCCACTCCTGTCAATTGTTCCCTTATGCTCTCCCTGAAACTCTGTACAACCTCTGGTTTAGTCAGTTTATCTAGGTACCATCTCCTTAAATTCCCACCTTTTTGCAGTTTCTTCAGTTTTAATCTACAGTTCATAACCAATAGATTGTGGTCAGAGTCCACATCTGCCCCTGGAAATGTCTTACAATTTAAAACCTGGTTCCTAAATCTCTGTCTTACCATTATATAATCTATCTGATACCTTTTAGCATCTCCAGGCTTCTTCTATGTATACAACCTTCTTTCATGATTCTTGAACCAAGTGTTAGCTACGATTAAGTTATGCTCTGTGCAAAACTCTACCATGCAGCTTCCTCTTGCATTTCTTAGCCCCAATCCATATTCACCTACTACGTTTCCTTCTCTTCCTTTTCCTACTGTCGAATTCCAGTCACCCATGACTATTAAATTTTCGTCTCCCTTCACTATCTGAATAATTTCTTTTATCTCATCATACATTTCGTCAATTTCTTCATCATCTGCAGAGCTAGTTGGCATATAAACTTGTACTACTGTAGTAGGCGTGGGCTTCGTGTCTATCTTGGCCACAATAATGTGTTCACTATGCTGTTTGTAGCAGCTTACCCGCACTCCTATTTTTTTTTTTATTCATTATTAAACCTACTCCTGCATTACCCCTATTTGATTTTGTATTTATAACCCTGTATTCACCTGACCAAAAATCTTGTTCCTCCTGCCACCGAACTTCACTAATTCCCACTATATCTAACTTTAACCTATCCACTTCCCTTTTTAAATTTTCTAACGTACCTGCCCGATTAAGGGATCTGACATTCCACGTTCCGATCCGTAGAACGCCAGTTTTCTTTCTCCTGATAACGACGTCCTCTTGAGTAGTCCCCGCCCGGAGATCCGAATGGGGGACTATTTTACCTCCGGAATATTGTACCCAAGAGGACGCCATCATCATTTAATCATACAGTAAAGCTGCATGCCCTCGGGAAAAATTACGGCTGTAGTTTCCCCTTGCTTTCAGCCATTCGCAGTACCAGCACAGCAAGGCCGTTTTGGTTAGTGTTACAAGGCCAGGTCAGTCAATCATACAAACTGTTGCCCCTGCAACTACTGAAAAGGCTGCGGCCCCTCTTCAGGAACCACACGTTTGTCTGGTCTCTCAACAGATACCCCTCCGTTGTGGTTGCACCTACGGTACGGCTATCTGTATCGTTCAGGCACGCTAGCCTCCCCACCAACGGCAAGGTCCATGGTTCATGGGGGGAAGATTCTAGTCATACGTAAAGTATACCAGCGGCAAGACGCTATCAATACCTTCACTCTGCGATAACAATAGTAACGTTACTGATGACAGAACCATTAAAGCTGAGTTAGTGAATACGTTTTTCCGAAATTCTTTCACCGAAGAAGACGAGTATTCCAGTATTCGCATCAAGAAATATTGCCAACACGAGTAACTTGGAAGTAGATATCCTCGGTGTAGTCAAGCAGCTTAAATCGCTTAATACGGCAAGGCTCCCCAGGTTCCTTTCAGAGTATGCTGATACAATAGCTCCATAGTTGGCAGTCATACACATTCGCTCGCTCGTCGAAAGATGCGTACCGTACCTAAAGACTGGAAAGTGTCACAAATCACACCCAGTACCCAAGAAGGGAAATAGGAGTCGTCAGCTGGATTACAGACCCATATCACCAACGGCGATTTGCAGTACGATTCCGGAACATATACACCTACTGTATTCGAATATTATGAATTACCTCGAAGAAAACGGTTTATTGAGAAGCAGCCAACACTGTCAGAAAATATCATTGTTGTGAAACACAACTAGCTCTTTATTCTTACGACGTAATGAGTGCTATCAGCAGGGAACGCCAAATTGACTCCATATTTTAAGATTCCCAGGAGGCTTCTGACACCGTTTCACTTAAGCAACTTGTAATCAGATAGCGTACCTATGGAATATCGTCTCAGTTGTGCTACTGGATGCGTGATTTCCTGTCAGAAAGGTCGCAATTCGTAGTAACTGACGGAAAGTCTTCGAGCAAAACAGAAGTAATATCTAGCATTCCCCAAGGAAGTGTGATACGCCTCCTGATGTTCCTGACCTACATAAACGATTTAGGATAAAATTTGAGCAGCCTTCTAAGATTTTTTGCAGATGACGCTGTCATTTGCCATCAATTAAAGTCATCAGAAGATGAAAACCAATTGCAAAATGATTTAGACTAGATATCTGTATAGTGCGAAAAGTGGTAGTTGACTCGAAATAAAAGTGTGAAGTCATTCACATGAGTACTAAAAGGAATCCACTAAATTTCAGTTACACGATAAATCACTTAAATTTATAGTCTGTAGAATAAATTCAACTAAATACTTAGGCATTCCAATTACGAATAATTTAAACTGGAACTATCACACAGACAATGTTGTGAGAAAAACAAACCAAAGCAGAACCCTTAGAAAATGTGTCAAATCTACTCAAGAGACTGCTTACACTACACTTGTCCGCCGTCTTTTGGAGAAGGCCCTATTGCTATGTAATGTGGGATCCACATTAGATAGGAGTGACGGAAACCATCGAAAAAGTTCAAAGAAGGACTGTGCGTTTTGTGTCATCGCGAAATAAGGGATAAAGTGCCACGGATATGCTAAGCGAATTGGGCTGGCAATCATTACAATGAAGGCGTTTTTCATTAGACAGGGTCTTCTCATTAAGTTCCAATCACCTACTTTCTCTTCAGAGCAATGGCGGCTCGTGTGTATACATTCTGGGTGTTCAGAAATTTTTAGATTCAGATTAATATGAGTGTGTGAAATTAATAGCGTCTGTTGCATAACAGTTATGCTTATCAACATATTATACAACTACAGTCATTGCAGATAATAATAATAATAATAATAATAATAATAATAATAATAATAATAATCCCCGTGGAGGCCCGGGAAAAGAATAGGCCTCCGGTATGTTCTGCCAGTCGTAAAAGGCGACGAAAAGAAAAAACCACTAATAGGGCTAACCCTCCTTTTAGTGTGATTAGTTGGTTCAGGACAGAACTAAAGAAGCCTCGGACAAGCGCCGTCATGGTCGGGGACGACGCTTGAACCCTATGCCCGCCCACAATGGTAGCGACACTGCTAGCCAACTGGAAAATGATTTAAATCCAAATAGAGGTGTTTTGCAGGATATGCTTCCTGCAACCACCCTAGAAGGAAAACAAAGACAGAGGATGAGATGGTCAGATGAAGTTAATCGACACCTCATGTTCTGTTATTACCAAGCAACAAACCTAGGAACCAACACAACTGGATACAGATCACAAGTATACACAACATTTATTACCAGATACCCAGAATTAAAATTTTTAACAGAACAACGACTAGCTGATCAGATCCGTGTAATAATCAAAAATAACAGGATACCCCAGTCAGAATTAGAAAACATCAAACAAGAAGTACAACAAATACTGGAACAAAATAATGTGCAATCAGAAGAAGAAGAAAATACAGTAATGGACTCAAACATCCCAGAGCAAACAAACAAAGAACAACACGCACCAATTAAACAATCAGAGGAAAACGAAATCTTAAGACAGCCACCAGAACAAGCACAAATAGAACACGAAGTGACACAGATGCTAGATATAGAAGAAAAATTTCAGCTAACATATATAGAATACAAAGACACAAATACAGACATTAGACCATTCTTGCATAGACCACCAAATAACCCACAAGTCGAAACAACAATAAAAACTATAAACACAATCATACACAACAAAATAAATGAAAACACAACTATGGAAGAGTTACAACTACTGGTTTATATAGGAGCACTCACTACACTAAATATACACACTAGACAGAGATCAGAACCAACCAACACACAGAAGAAACCCACAAAAGCAGCATGGCAACACAGGCTACAGATCAGAATAGAAAAACTGAGAAAAGACATCGGACAGCTAACACAATTTATAAGAAATGAAATCTCGGAAAAAAAAACGAAAAAGGTTAGGTAAAATCTCACAACAAGAAGCGACAGAGCAATTAGACGAAAAGAAGCAGAAATTACAAGCATTAGCCAAACGACTCAGAAGATACAAAAAAAGTGAAAATAGAAGGAAACAAAACCAAACATTCAACACAAACCAAAAGAAATTTTACCAGACAATAGATAACACACACATTAAAATAAACAATCCACCAAACATAACAGACATGGAACACTTCTGGAGCAACATATGGTCAAACCCGGTACAACATAACAGGCATGCACGGTGGATACAAGCAGAAACAGACAAATACAAGATGATACCACAAATGCCTGAAGTGATAATTTTGCAACATGAAGTCACCCAAGCAATTAATTCTACTCACAATTGGAAAGCCCCTGGAAATGATAAAATAGCAAATTTCTGGTTAAAGAAGTTCACCTCAACACATTCACATCTAACTAAATTATTTAACAGTTACATTGCAGACCCATACACATTCCCTGATACACTTACACATGGAATAACTTATCTGAAACCTAAAGATCAAGCAGACACAGCGAACCCAGCTAAATATCGCCCCATAACATGCCTACCAACAATATACAAAATATTAACTTCTATCATTAAACAGAAATTAATTACACATACAACACAGAACAAAATTATAAATGAAGAGCAAAAAGGCTGTTGCAAAGGAGCACGAGGATGTAAAGAGCAACTGATAATAGATGCAGAGGTGACATATCAAGCCTAAACTAAACAAAGGTCGCTACACTACGCATACATTGATTACCAAAAAGCTTTTGATAGTGTACCCCACTCATGGTTACTACAAATATTGGAAATATACAAAATAGATCCTAAATTGATACAGTTCCTAAACATAGTAATGAAAAATTGGAAAACCACACTTAATATTCAAACAAATTCAAATAATATCACATCACAGCCAATACAGATTAAGCGTGGAATATACCAAGGAGACTCATTAAGTCCTTTCTGGTTCTGCCTTGCTCTGAACCCACTATCCAACATGCTAAATAATACAAATTATGGATACAATATTACTGGACCATACCCACACAAAATCACACATTTGCTATACATGGATGATCTAAAACTACTGGCAGCAACAAATCAACAACTCAACCAATTACTAAAGATAACAGATGTATTCAGCAATGATATAAGTATGGCTTTTGGAACAGACAAATGTCAGAAAAATAGCATAGTCAAGGGAAAACACACTAAACAAGAAGATTACATATTGGATAACCACAGCGACTCCATAGAAGCGACGGAAAAAACGGATGCCTATAAATATCTAGGATACAGACAAAAAATAGGAATAGATAATACAAATATTAAAGAAGAACTAAAAGAAAAATATAGACAAAGACTAACAAAAATACTGAAAACAGAATTGACAGCAAGAAACAAGACAAAAGCTATAAATACTTATGCCATACCAATATTGACCTACTCATTTGGAGTAGTGAAATGGAGTAACACAGACCTAGAAGCACTCAATACACTTACACGATCACAATGCCACAAATACAGAATACATCACATACATTCAGCAACAGAAAGATTCACATTAAGCAGAAAGGAAGGAGGAAGGGGATTTATCGATATAAAAAAACCTACATTATGGACAGGTAGACAATTTAAGAAAATTCTTTATAGAACGAGCAGAAACTAGCAAAATACACAAAGCAATCACTCATATAAATACATCGGCTACACCACTACAATTTCATAACCACCTCTACAACCCTTTAGACCACATAACATCAACAGATACGAAGAAAGTAAATTGGAAAAAGAAAACACTTCATGGCAAGCACCCGTATCATCTAACACAGCCACACATCGATCAAGACGCATCCAACACATGGCTAAGAAAAGGCAATATATACAGTGAGACAGAAGGATTCATGATTGCAATACAGGATCAAACAATAAACACCAGGTATTACAGCAAGCATATTATTAAAGATCCCAATACCACAACAGATAAATGCAGACTTTGTAAACAACAAATAGAAACAGTAGATCACATCACAAGCGGATGTACAATACTAGCAAATACAGAATACCCCAGAAGACATGACAATGTCGCAAAAATAATACATCAACAGCTTGCCTTACAACATAAACTTTTAAAACAACAAGTTCCTACATACAAGTATGCACCACAAAATGTACTGGAGAATGATGAATACAAATTATACTGGAACAGAACCATTATAACAGATAAAACAACGCCACATAACAAACCTGACATCATACTCACCAATAAAAAGAAGAAATTAACACAACTAATCGAAATATCCATACCCAATACAACAAATATACAAAAGAAAACAGGAGAAAAAATTGAAAAATACATCCAACTGGCTGAGGAAGTCAAAGACATGTGGCATCAGGATAAAGTTGACATCATACCAATTATACTATCAACTACAGGAGTCATACCACACAATATCCACCAGTACATCAATGCAATACAGCTACATCCAAACATATATATATACAACTACAGAAATCCGTAATTATTGATACATGTTCAATTACCCGAAAGTTCCTAAATGCAATATAACACATACCATACAGTTAATAGGAAGTGACGCTTGATCAAGGTCCGCGTCACTTTCCATTCTCAACCAGACTTAACGTCTGAGAAAGTAAAGAAATAATAATAATAATAATAATAATAATTATTATTATTATTATCATTATTATTATTATTATTATTATTGTTATTATAAACGGTGACTAGATGAGATAGAACAAGACTTTAAGAAGAACAACACCAGGAATTTTTATAAGACGTTTAAAGAACATATTGCAGAATACCTGCCACCCAATCTTTGCTTCAAGAGACCGGATGGTACACCAGAAACTAACACGAAGAATAGCTGCCAAATCCTCGCAGACTATTTCAACAAAATTCTCAACTGCGAAAGACCTACTGAAGATATTCACTACCAGGCATCTACACCAAATCCCGACGCTAAACCACCAACCATCAACGAAATAGCATAAATTATCAAGACACTGAAAAACAATAGAGCTCCAGGAGAAGATGGAATTATTGCAGAACTATGGAAGTTAAATGATGAAAGATTAACAGGAAAAATCCACAAAATCATATAAAACATTTCGGAAACAAACAGATCTCTTCTGAATGGAAATGCGCACTCATCCATTCACTCGTGCCGGTCACATATAAAATCCTATCAAAAGTTCTCATGAATAGATTAGAGGAACAAGCTGACCTACAAATAGAAGAATACCAGGCTGGTTTTCGCAAGGGACGATCCTGCACAGAACAGATCTGGAATCTGAAAATAATTCTCCAGATGAGAAACACCCGAAACACAGTGGTCACTTTTGTAGATTTTAAAATGGCCTACGACTCAATAGACAGAGTAGCGCTCTGCAGCACGCTGGAAGAATTCAGCATTGACAGAAAGACAAGAGCAATCATTCGGCAAACATTAACTGACACAGTCTCCAAGGTCAAATTTATGGGGGATATCTCTGAACCATTTGAAATCCAAACTGGAGTGCGACAGGGTGACGGACTTTCACCATTACTATTTAATATCATTCTTGAAAAAAATATCAGGACATGGGAAAAAGAAGTCAAAGGAATCCAAATTGGCATTAGAAAAGATAATAGATTCAATGTGAAGTGTTTAGCTTTTGCAGATGACCTTGCAATCCTCACAAATAATAGAAAAGAAGCCACTAACGCCATAGAGAAGTTACACGAAATTGCACAAAGAACTGGCCTGCAAATTTCATATGAGAAAACCCAGTACATAGAAAGAGTGCCACAAGACAAATTGCCTATTGTGACAACCCATGGGAAAATCGTACAAGTACCACATTTTAAGTACCTGGGAGAAATCATCCAGTCATCAGGGATCAACCTAAAGGCCAATGAGGAAAGAATAAAAAAAAAAAAACTACAGAAAGCATATAAACTCACGTGGAACTATTATAACAAAAAGTCCATATCCATTAACGCAAAATTGAGGCACTACAACACTGCCGTACTTCCGGAGGCACTGTATGCATCTGAAACACAAATAAGTGGGCAAACTAAAATCAAAGAAATAGAGAAACAAGAAAGGCAAATTCTCAGGAAAATTTTTGGCCCAATACAAGAGCAAGGAATCTGGAAGAAGAGACCAACATCAGAATTATATAAATACACAGACATGATTACGGATACAATAAGGAAAAGAAGAATGCAGTTCTACGGACATATCCGCAGGATAAATGAAAACAGAATTTCAAAGCGAATTCTTAAAGTCATCAACTCAGGCAGGGGAAAAACAAAATGGATAAAAGAAGTTGAAGAGGACCTCAGACAAGCACACATAACAGTAAACGATGCAGAAAATAGAACTGAATTCAGGAACATCATCAAAAAACATAAATTTGACACCACAACACAAAAGAGACCAGGATGCAAATGGACAGCGGGGCGAAAGAAACAACACAGTGAACACATGAAGAAAATTTGGGCTCAGAAAGAACATAAACAATCATTATAAAGGAATCCAAGTTCAAACGCTCTCTTTAAATGGGAATAATCGAAAATAATAATAATAATTATAATTATAATTATAATTTACATAATAGAGTACTGTTTAGGGCAAGAGAGAAATAACGTTTAATCTTTCGGTACTCTCCATTCCGCCTTTTTGTGTAAGGGGCGTTTTCGTGCTTTTATCTATTTTTTCAGACAAATGTACAACATCCCTAACAAATATATTACTTAACGAATTAACTTTGGGGCTGAATATCAGACTTTCTTGCGTTTTACTCACGCAACAATTTACGCTGCTTTGTTCGCTTGTACTCACACTTACTTGATTTTGCCACTTTCTCAGTCAACGGATCTGGTCTTGGAGGCCTTAGTTTCTTCACGGCTAACTTTTCCTGGTAATTTTCTTTTCTGTCAGCACTTAAAACAAATTCACCAGAGTTCATGTTGACAGTGCACACGAAAGCTAATTCCCGCACAGTAAATAACCAACCCCAAACACAAACTGCTGTTTGTGGAAATGATTAAATGGAATTAGTACTGTCTACCAACATGATCATTACACTAGAATAGAAATGAGACGCTGAGAACCATAAGGGCCAAAAGCACACCACTGTCGATCCAACATCAAAGCGAAAATCCAAGAAATGCATGAGATTGCTTTTTGTGAGTGTTCATATATACAATGTGGGCCTACATCACAGAGTTTTAAAGCAAACACCTGCAGAAGTATTTCCACCAAAAATACTAAAAGCATCAGAAACAATCATAGCAACAGCAACTAAAGCAGCAGCAGTTACATCAACAGCAGAGTCACCTCTGATATAAGCTGCGGCAGCAGAATCAACGGTAGCAGAACCATCTCCTGCAGCAGTCTCTCCACCAAAAGTAGTAAAAACATTAAGAACAGTTACAGCAACAACAACGAATGCAGTAACAGCTCCATCAACTGCAGAGCCAGTCCTAATACCAGCAGCGAGATCAACAGCAAGAGCAACAGAATCATCATCAGCAACAAATTACACTACTGGCCATTAAAATTGCTACACCACGAAGATGACGTGCTACAGACGCGAAATTTAACCGACAGGAAGAAGATGCTGTGATATGTAAATGATTAGCTTTTCAGAGCATTCGCACAAGGTTGGCGCCGGTAGCGACACCTGCAACGTGCTGACATGAGGAAAGTTTCCAACCGATTTCTCATACACAAACAGCAGTTGACCGGCGTTGCCTGGTGAAACGTTGTTGTGATGTCTCGTGTAAAGAGCAGAAATGCGTACCATCACGTTTCCGACTTTGATAAAGGTCGGATTGTAGCCTATCGCGATTGCGGTTCATCGTATCGCGACATTGCTACTGGCGTTGGTCGAGATCCAATGACTGTTAGCAGAATATGGAATCGGTGGGTTCAGGAGGGTAATACGGAACGCCGTGCTGGATCCCAACGGCCTCGTATCACTAGCACTCGAGATGGCAGGCATCTTATCCGCATGTCTGTAACGGATCGTGCAGCCACGTCTCGATCCTTGAGTCAACAGAGGGGGACGTTTGCAAGACAACAACCATCTGCACGAACAGTTCGACGACGTTTGCAGCAGCATGGACTATCAGCTCGGAGACCAAGGCTGCGGTTACCCTTGACGCTGCATCACAGACAGGAGCGCCTGCGATGGTGTACTCAATGACGAACCTGGGTGCACGAATGGCAAAACGTCATGTTTTCGGATGAATCCAGGTTCTGTTTACAGCATCATGATGGTCGCATCCGTGTTTGGCGACATCGCAGGGAACACACATTGGAAGCGTGTATTCGTCATCGCCATACTGGCGTAACACCTGGCGTGATGGTATGGGATGCCATTGGTTACACGTCTCGGTCACCTCTTGTTCGCATTGACGGCAGTGGACGTGGACGTTACATTTCAGATGTGTTACGACCCGTGGCTCTACCCTTCATTCGATCCCTGCGAAACCCTACATTTCAGTAGGATAATGCACGACCGCATGTTGCAGGTCCTGTTCAAATGTTCAAATGTGTGTGATATCTTACGGGACTTAACTGCTAAGGTCATCAGACCCTAACCTTACACACTACTTAGCCGAAATTGTCCTAAGAACAAACTCACACACCCATGCCCGAGAGAGGACTCGAACCTCCGCCGGGACCAGCCGCACAGTCCATGACTGCAGCGCCTCAGACCGCTCGGCTAATCCCACGCGGCAGCAGGTCCTGTATGGGCCTTTCTGGATACAGAAAATGTTCGACTGCTGCCCTGGCCAGTATATTTTCCAGATCTCTCACCAATTGAAAACGTCTGGTCAATGGTGGCCGAGCAACTGGCTCGTCACAATACGCCAGTCACTACTCTTGATGAACTGTGGTATCGTGTTGAAGCTGCATGGGCAGCTATACCAGTACACGCAATCCAAGCTTTGTATGACTCAATGCCCAGGCGTATCAGGGCCTTTATTACGGCCAGAGGTGATTGTTCTGGGTACTGATTTCTCAGGATCTATGCACCCAAATTGCGTGAAAATGTAATCACATGTCAGTTCTAGTATAATATATTTGTCCAATGAATACCCGTTTATCATCTGCATTTCTTCTTGGTGTAGAACTTTTAATGACCAGTAGTGTAATTACAGCGGAAACCACTTCGCCGTTTCAATTCACAACAAACGAGTAACGATATGTCTATGTTGACACTATCTGTACATCATCTCAAGACAACATTTAGTTATTTCCATTATTGTTGCCAACGGAATTTCTGCTATCGTACATTGTCATATTCACTTTCCTGGCTTAGCATCATCCTCTTCTTCTGCAGCCTTCAGCTTATTTTCATGCGTTATTTCATCTGTGTTATATATAATAGCCGGCGTCTTGCTTTCCTATTCATAAAATATTTTCAGAGATAAAGGTTTGTGTATCGTTGTTGTAAGTATTTAAAAATTGTTCCACAACATACTTATAAAATTTTTAAGTGCATTAATATACTCCTGGTGTCTTGTAACTATATACTGTGTTCTCTGCCTCCGTACGCAAGATTTAGAGGCGTAAATGCATAATGTTGAACGTACACGATACTGGAGGCAAAACTATCTATTAAACATGCGGTCTAAATTGCATACCCGAAGAGGTGTGGTCACTTTTTCATCTTCGACACTGTGAAAGGTGGAAGGAGTACATAGAGGGTCTATACAAGGGCGATGTACTTGAGGACAATATTATGGAAACGGAAGAGGATGTACATGAAGATGAAATGGGAGATATGATACTGCGTGAAGAGTTTGACAGAGCACTGAAAGACCGGAGTCGAAACAAGGCCCCGGGAGTAGACAATAATCCATTAGAACTACTGATGGCTTTGGGAGAGCCAGTCATGACAAAACTCTACCATCTGGTGTGCAAGATGTATGAGACAGGCGAAATACCCACAGACTTCAAGAAGAATATAATAATTCCAATCCCAAAGAAAGCAGGTGTTGACAGATGTGAAAATTACCAAACTATCAGTTTAATAAGTCACAGCTGCAAAATACTAACGCGAATTCTTTACAGACGAATGGAAAAACTGGTAGAAGCGGACCTCGGGGAAGATCAGTTTGGATTCCGTAGAAATGTTGGAACACGTGAGGCAATACTAACCTTACGACTTATCTTAGAAGAAAGATTAAGAACAGGCAAACCTACGATTCTAGCATTTGTAGACTTAGAGAAAGCTTTTGACAATGTTAACTGGAATACTCTCTTTCAAATTCTGAAGGTGACAGGGGTAAAATACAGGGAGCGAAAGGCTATTTACAATTTGTACAGAAACCAGATGGCAGTTATAGGAGTCGAGGGAAATGAAAGGAAGCAGTGGTTGGGAAGGGAGTGAGACAGGGTTGTAGCCTCTCCCCGATACTATTTAATCTGTATATTGAGCAAGCAAAGGAAATAAAACAAAAATTCGGAGTAGGTATTAAAATCCGTGGAGAAGAAATTAAAACTTTGAGGTTCGCCGATGACATTATAATTCTGTCAGAGACAGCAAAGGACTTGGAAGAGCAGTTGAACGGAATGGACAGTGTCTTGAAAGGAGGATATAAGATGAACATCAACAAAAGCAAAACGAGGATAATGGAATGTAGTCGAATTAAGTCGGGTGATGCTGAAGGAATTAGATTAGGAAATAAGACACTTAAAGTAGTAAAGGAGTTTTGCTATTTGGGGAGCAAAATAACTGATGATGGTCGAAGTAGAGAGGATATAAAATGTAGACGGGCAGTGGGAAGGAAAGCGTTTCTCAAGAAGAGAAATTTGTTAACATCGATTATAGATTTAAGTGTCAGGAAGTCGTTTCTGTATGGAGTGTAGCCAAGTATGGAACTGAAACATGGACGATAAATAGTTTGGACAAGAAGAGAATAGAAGCTTTCGAAATGTGGTGCTACAGAGGAATGCTGAAGATTAGATGGGTAGATCACGTAACTAATGAGGAGGTGTTGAATAGAATTGGGGAGAAGAGGAGTTTGTGGCACAACTTGACTAGAAAAAGGATCGGTTGGTAGGACTTGTTCTGAGGCATCAAGGGATCACCAATTGTACATCTACATCTATATCTACATTTATACTCCGCAAGCCACCCAGCGGTGTGTGGCGGAGGGCACTTAACGTGCCACTGTCATTATCTCCCTTTCCTGTTCCAGTTGCGTATGATTTGCGGGAAGAACGACTGCCGGAAAGCCTCCATGCGCGCTCGAATCTCTTAATTTTACATTCCTGATGAAGCAATACATTCGATACCTCATCCAGAAACGCACCCTTTCGAAACCTGGTCAGCAAGCTACACCGCGATACAGAGCGCCTCTCTTGCAGAGTCTGCCACTTGAGTTTGCTAAACATCTCCGTAACGCTATCACGGTTACCAAATAACCCTGTGACGAAACGCGCCGCTCTTCTTTAGATCTTCTCTATCTCCCCTGTCAACCTGACATGGTACGGATCCCACACTGATGAGCTATACTCAAGTATAGGTCGAACGAGTGTTTTGTAAGCCACCTCCTTTGTTGATGGACTACATTTTCTAAGGACTCTCCCAATGAATCTCAACCTGGCACCCGCCTTACCAACAATTAATTTTATGTGATCATTCCACTTCAAATCGTTCCGTACGCATACTCCCAGATATTTTACAGAAGTAACTGCTACCAGTGTTTGTTCTGCTATCATATAATCATACAATAAACGATCCTTCTTTCTATGTATTCGCAATACATTACATTTGTCTATATTAAGGGTCAGTTGCCACTCCCTGCATCAAGTGCCTATCCGCTGCAGATCCTGCATTTAGCTGCAATTTTCTAATGTTGCAACTTCTCTGTATACTACAGCATCATCCGCGAAAAGCCGCTTGGAACTTCCGACACTATCTACTAGGTCATTTATATATATTGTGAAAAGCAATGGTGCCATAACACTCCCCTGTGGCACGCCAGAGGTAACTTTAACGTCTGTAGACGTCTCTCCATTGAGAACAACATGCTGTGTTCTGTTTGCTAAAAACTCTTCAATCCAGCCACACAGCTGGTCTGAAATTCCGTAGGCTCTTACTTTGTTTATCAGGCGCCAGTGCGGAATTGTATGGAACGCCTTCCGGAAGTCAAGGAAAATGACATCTACCTGGGAGCCTGTATCTAATATTTCCTTGGTCTCATGAACAAATAAGGCGAGTTGGGTTTCACACGATCGCTGTTTCCGGAATCCATGTTGATTCCTACAGAGCAGATTCAATTTGGCATTGGAGGACAGCGTGGAGGGTAAAAATCGTAGAGGGAGACCAAGAGATGAATACACTAAGCAGATTCAGAAGGATGTAGGTTGTAGTAGGTACTGGGAGATGAAGAAGCTTGCACAGGATACAGTAGCATGGAGAGCTGCAGCAAACTAGTCTCAGGACTGAAGACCACAACAATAACAACAACTGTGAAAGAAATATTTTCTTCTGCAAGCTCTTTATTTTCTGTATTTTAGGAGGAGCTCGTATGGACCAAAACAAGAAAAAAAAGTCTAGTACACTTGGGCTATAAAATGCATACATGAAGCGCTATGCGCCCTTGTGCAATAGAATAGTTGTGTTTCACGGTAGCGAAGATGAACAAGTGCTCATTGCTCTTAAGATATGCACTATAGATCCCATTTTACTTGACATACTAGAGATTGCAGCAGAAGAGATTTGTTTCACAATATCGAATATGAAGAAGTACCCATAGGCCTACGGCTATGCGTTTCAGAGCATATGTTTACTAGACTTTTTTTTACTTCTAGTACTGTATTCTTTCAACTACATGCGTTTACGCTGCTAACTGCGATACACCCCATGTACACAGACTTTCCTCGCGAATCACTATGTCTGTTAGAGTAAACCGTATCAAACGCCCTGCAGTAGTTCCTGACATCAGCGTTCATATATAGACAGAAAAAAAGCGGCGAGGTGGCTTTTAATTTATAATTTACTAGCTGACCACCAGGCGTTGCCAGAATATGTCTTTATTCCAGTCTTATATAAGTCCATCACCTCCTTCCCTCTGTCTCTGTCTATCTCCTCCTTTACCTCCTCTCTGTTGATGTCCTCCACCCTCTCTCTCTGTCAATCTTCTCCTCCACCTCTCTTTGTCAATCTCCTCCTGTCCTCTCTCTGCCCATCTCCTCCTCCACCTGTCCCTGTAGATATCCCCCTTTCCTTTTACCTCCATCTCCTCCTCTTCCCTCTCTTTTGTCCATCTACTCTCACCTTTGTCTGTCCATTTCTTCCTCCCCCTTAGTCTCTTCACTTCCTCCTTCCCCTTCCCTCTGTCTCTTTCTCCTCCTGTCTCTGTCCTCTTTCTCTGTCCACCTCCTCCTCTCCCCTCTCCCTGTCCAGGCAAATGCTGGGATGGTTCCTATGAAAGGGCATGGCCGACTTCCTTCCCCATCCTTGCCTAATCATCTGTGACCGATGATCTCGGTGTTTGGTCCCCTACCCAAACCAATCATTCAATCTCTCTGTCCATTTGCCGCTCCACTATCTCTGTCCATCTCCCTCTCCTCCTGTCTGTTCCTATCTCCTCCTTCCCCCTCGCTTCTGTCCATCTGCTCCTCCTCCCTTCTCTCACGCTCACCCCAATACTGGGATGGTGGTTCATACCACAACAGGATTTTTTTTTCAGATAATAATTAATACGTGTATCAGACTATATTGAAATTGTTCCAGTAGTTAAGGTCGCGCTTTTTACCAGTGACTTTGCTCTCATACGCACATGTCAAATATATTTAACATATATCTAGCATATTTCACAAGTATTTGTACACATGTCTAGCAAACTTCAACCTGCAGTTTCATTTTCACGCAGCTCAATGTTTATCACGCCATATCTGCTGAACTATGTGCTGTACAGTGATACAATTTTGCTGGTGCATCCAGTGTTATATGTGGCTACTGTCTGCGAAATGTTTTGTTAATAGAGTTAGTAGTGAGGTAGTAATATATTAAAACGTTATGTTTCATACGGCTGTTTTACTGCATGAACAACGAAAATGTAGTAGGTGATAAAATTCTTTCCTTTCATCATTTTGTGCGGGTTGTCAGCGAGAGAAAGTTTCATAAAGGTTTGAAATTATGTGTACAGTTTGTTATAAGCCTCTAAGTGCTCTCATTCTCAAATACTGGAGAGTAAATTATGGGCCGTTCGCACGTCGTGGAGTACACTGCTGTTTCACCCGCCACCAACCCCCTCCCCACACCCATTTGTTAAATAGGTCGTTGTTACCCCCACAGCGATTCTTTCCAGACAGTAAGCTGTATGTTTAACAAGTTTGACTGAAATCCGTCAAGTAGTTTAGGAGGAGATGTGGAACGGCGCCGTTTACTAGCTTAATAAAGCCGCCATTGTTCCACTGAATGCCAGGGATGTTTGCAGTCTTTACCGTTGGCCACCAGCCACTCCTGCTGCCCCTCTTCCTGGTAACGCTTGGTCGCTGGTGCGAGTGAAACCCGGTTAACAGCTCCGGTCAACCGGCGAGTAAAGCGCAGCTTCCGACTAGTGCGCTCCCTTCGATTATCTACTATGCTATCACAGGAGGCGACGAGGAAAGGGTTGAGTAGGTCATTTGGCGATACACTGCGGACGGGCGGACATTGGCGCTGTGTGTTCTAATATACTTTACGTATCGTACTGAGAAGCAGATAAGTTTAAGATTATATAGATTCGCTATTTATTCTTGCAGAAGAGCTTTATCTAAGAATATTATTGTACCTGCAACCGAAAAAAAAAATTTAGTATGTCTAAATAGAGATCGGATCTGTCGCATTTTCTTTTTCTTTTTCTTTCTTTCTTTTTTTTTTTTTTAATGAGCAATGGACCAAAATCAACCACGAAAGAAGTGGCTTATAGGGTGCTTGTTCGCCCGATTCTTGAGTGTTGTTCATGTATCTGGGATCCCTATCAGGTAGGACTGATAGAGGAGATAGAGAAGATCCAACGAAGAGCGGCGCGTTTCGTCAGTTGTCGAGAGAGCGTTACGGAGATGCTAAACAAACTCCACTGGCAGACATTACAAGAGGGGCGTTGTGCATCACGGGGAGATTTACTATTGAAATTTCGGGACAGCACTTTTCAGGAGGAGTCGGACAACATATTACTTCCCCCCACATACATTTCGCGTATTGACCACAAGGAGAAAATTCGAGAAATTAGAGCCAATACAGAGGCTTAGCGACAATCATTCTTCCCACGCACTATTCGCGGGTAGAACAGGGTTGGAGGGATCAGATCGTGGTACCGAAAGTACCCTCCGCCACACACCATTAGGTGGCTTGCGGGGTATGATGTAGATGATATCTGTAACACCTACACCACAGGAGGAAGACAGACTAACCTGCACAATATTTAAAATGATGAAACAAAGGTAAGGTGAGTCGGCTAAATTTTTCACCTTAAATTACTTTTAACCTGTTAAAGTCACCTGTAAGCGGCTTTCGCCTAGAGTCCTCGACGAACAGTCACCAGGGGCTCACGTAACAAATAGAAATGCGTCCCCGCAACTTAATTAACATTCGAGATACAGGCATCAGCTACAAAGCATTTATATGTAACTGAAGTTCTCTCATCGATATTCGCTATCCTGGCAACCAAAGGTAGCATAGCTAGATTTAAAAATAATTGTTGGCTGCTGTATTTCGATTATTAATGAAGTTGGGAGAATGCATCGCTGTTTATTTCATGAGCCCCTGGTCACTGTTCGACTAAGTGGAAGCAGATTACAAATAGGTTTCACGATTCAAAATGAGATAAAAGAATCTGGCATCTCACCGTGTATGTACTTACATTTATGAACCAAAACAGCCCACTGCCCTACCGAATGCTGCCAGGTGGCGTTGCGGGCGCGTGACACACTAAGGAAAGTATACACTTGGGAGACGGAAGTCATGGGGTGGTGATATGCACATACAGTATAAAGAGGGCGGCAGTATCACGTACACAAGGTATAGAAGGGCAGTGCACTGGTGGAACTGTCGTTTGTATTCAGGTGATTCATGTGAAAAGTTTGCCGATGTGATTATCGCCGCACGAGGGAATTAACAGACTTTGAGCACGGAATGGCAGTTGTAACTGGATGCATGCGACATACCATTTCAGAAATCGTTAGGGAAGTCATTATTCCGGGATCCACATTGCCAAGAATATGCCGAGAATACCAGATTTCAAGTTTTACGTCTCACCACAGACGATGTAGTGGCCGACGGCCTTCACTTAACCGAGAGCAGTGGCATTTTCGTACAGTTATCTGTATTAACAGACAAGGAACACTGCGTTAAATAACAACAGAAATCCACGTGGGACGTACGGCGAACGTATCTGTTAGGAGGGTGCGGCGAAATTTTGCGTTCATGGGCTGTGGCAGCAGACGACTGACGCGAGTGCCTTTCCTGGCAGCACATCGTCTGCAGCACCTCTCCTGGGCTCGTGACCATAGTGGTTGGACCCTAGACAGCTGGAAAACCGTGGAGTGATCAGATGACTCCCGACTTCAGTTAGTTAGAGCTGAAGGTATAGTTCGGGTGTCGCGGGGGCCCATGAAGCCGTGGACCCAAATTGTCAACAAGGAGGTGTGCATGTTGGTGGTGGCTCCATGATGGTGTGGGCTGTGTTTACATGGAATAGATCGGGTTATCTGGGCCAAATGAAACGATAATTGACTGGGAACTGTTATACTCGGCTACTTGGAGACCATTTGCTGTCATTCATGGACTTCCTGCACCCAAACCACTATGGAACTTTTATGGGTTACAATATGCCATGTCACGGGGCCACAGGCGCTCACGAGTGATTAGAAGAACCTTCTGGATAATTAATGTGAATGATTTGGCCACCCAGATGGCCCGACATGAATGCCATCGAACATTTATGGGACATAATTGAGAGGTCACTTCGTGCACAAAATCCTGCACTGGCAACACTTTTGCAATTATGGATTGTTATAGAGGCAGCAAGGCTCAATATTTCAGAAGGAGACTTCCAGCGAGCTGTTGAGTCCATACCACGTCGAGCAGCTACACTACGCCGGTTCAAAAATGGCTCTGAGCACTATGGGACTCAACTGCTGTGGCCATAAGTCCCCTAGAACTTAGAACTACTTAAACCTAACTAACCTAAGGACAGCACACAACACCCAGCCATCACGAGGCAGAGAAAATCCCTGACCCCGCCGGGAATCGAACCCGGGAACCCGGGCGTGGGAAGCGAGAACGCTACCGCACGACCACGAGATGCGGGCACTACGCCGGGAAAACGAGGTCTGACACGATATTAGGAGATATCCCATGGCTTTTGTCAGCTCAGTGTATAATGGTAACAGCGACGTACGACGAATCGTTGTGGCGATGGTACGGGTAGCAGATGGCGAACCTCACTGACCTAAATGACCTGATCAAAAGACAGATATCTTTGACCTGACGAATGGGAATGAGCATCAGGGAAAGAGCGATGCTGGTTGCATATTCGGGAGGTATTTTTGTGCTCAAAGGACGGTAAACGATGAGTAGGTGATGAAGTGTAGGACATCCACTTCTCATCACAGAATGTGGAGCTCAGAGATTCGCTGCTCTGTAAAGCAGGATAGGCGGCCACCTCTGGCAGATATGACGACAGAATACAATTCTGGTGCAGGCACAAGTGTTTTGAAGCGCACTGTTCGGACCACATTGTTGTTGAACATGGGGCTCTGCAACAAACAACCGCAGAGTGATCCCATGTTGACCCAACAACGTTATCATTAGCGACTGCTGTGGCAAGGGATCGCCGAGACTGAACTGTGGTTCAATGGAAACGTGTCATCTGGCCAGATGAATCCATTTTCTTGTTACGCCTGATCAATGGTCGTGTCCCTGTATGCTGTTATCCAGGGGAACGACTGCTCGAAACTTGCATCCCGCAACGGACGCAGGCTGGTGGTGGCAATGTTATGCTGTTTGGTACATTCATCAGGCTTCCATGGATCTGTGGTAGTAAATGAAGGCACCAAGACTGCTGTGGACCATTACCGCGGATTACCTCCATCCCTCCATGATTGATGTCTTTCCTGACGGCGATGGCATCTTTCAGCAAGAAAAATTCCATATCACAAAGCCAGAATTACGCAATAGTAATTTGAGGAGCATAATTGTGAATTCATATTGATGTCTTGGTCACGAAAGTACGGAATTGGATTATCCTGGGTCGTATATTGGATCTGCTTGCACTTCCGATCCACTGCAACCTATTGCAGCTAAGTAAACTATTTTTGCGTAACAGTTGATGTGTCTTTCATTTTCTGTTTCCTGACATAGAACCCACGAATCATTACAGGGTACAAAAACGTAGGTGACGCGTCTCTTCCTTCATTTGGGTGTTCTTTGGAGCATTTGTGCTGCGGCAACAAAGTAAGTGTTTGGTTCTTGCAGATTCGAGGCCAAAAACCGTGCCTGCATTGCTTTTGTACTGACTATGTTTGTGTTCCCAACACTTCGAACCTGCCACTTGCTGTTTTCCTTGTTTTCCGTTTACCGAGGTTGACATTTCTTTGCATATTTTTTACTGTAACTTGTAATCGAAACTTTCCTTCAGCACCAGTGTTTACATTCTGTTTCTATTCAGTGTGTATTATGTATTGAATCATGGTCAGTGTACCTCAAGAACTGTCGCTAAGCCAAGTTATTAAGTTCCAATTTCAGAAAATTCAACAACCTATAGATGGAATGACGAAATTGATGCAGTTTCGAACAATTACACTACTGGCCATTGAAATTGCTACACCACGAAGATGACGTGCTACAGACGCGAAATTTAACCGACAGGAAGAAGATGCTGTGATATGCAAATGATTAGCTTTTCAGAGCATTCACACATGGTTGACGCCGGTAGCGACACCTACAACGTGGTGACACGAGGAAAGTTTCCAACCGATTTCTCATACACAAACAGCAGTTGACCGGCGTTGCCTGGTGAAACGTTGTTATGATGCCTCGTGTAAGGAGAAGAAATGCGTACCATCACGTTTCCGACTTTGATAAAGGTCGGATTGTAGCCTATCGCGATTGCGGTTTATAGTATCGCAACATTACTGCTCGCGTTGGTCGAGATCCAATGACTGTTAGAAGAATATGGAATCGGTGGGTTCAGGAGAGTAATACGGAACGCCGTGCTGGATCCCAACGGCCTCGCATCACTAGCAGTCGAGATGACAGGCATCTTATCCGCATGGCGATAACGGATCGTGCAGCCACATCTCGATCCCTGAGTCAACAGATTGGGACGTTTGCAAGACAACAACCGTCTGCACGAACAGTTCGACAACGTTTGCCGCAGCATGGACTATCAGCTCGGAGTCCATGGCTGCGGTTACCCTTGACGCTGCATCACAGACAGGAGCGCCTGCGATAGTGTACTCAATGACGAACCTGGGTGCACGAATGGCAAAACGTCATGTTTTCGGATGAATCCAGGTTCTGTTTACAGCATCATGATGGTCGCATCCGTGTTTGGCGACATCTCGGTGAACGCACATTGGAAGCGTGTATTCGTCATCGCCATACTGGCGTGTCACCCGGCGTGATAGTATGGGGTGTCATTGGTTACACGTCTCGGTCACCTCTTGTTCGCATTGACGGCACTTGGAACAGTGGACGTTACATTTCAGATGTGTTACGACCCGCGGCTCTACCCTTCATTCGATCCCTGCGAAACCCTACATTTCAGCAGGATAATTCACGACCGCATGTTGCACGTCCTGTACGGGCCTTTCTGGATACAGAAAATGTTCGACTGCTGCCCTGTCCAGCACATTCTCCAGATCTCTCACCAATTGAAAACGTCTGGTCGATGGTGTCCGAGCAACTGGCTCGTCACAACACGCCAGTCACTACTCTTGATGAACTGTGGTATCGTGTTGAAGTTGCATGGGCAGCTGCACCTGTACACGCCATCCAACCTCTGTTTGACTCAATGCCCAGGCGTATCATGGCCGTTATTACGGCCAGAGGTGGTTGCTCTGGGTACTGATTTCTCAGGATCTATGGACCCAAATTGAGTGAAAATGTAATCGCATGTCAGTTCTAGTATAATATATTTGTCCAATGAATACCCGTTTATCATCTGTATTTCTTCTTGGTGTAGCGACTTTAATGGCCAGTGGTGTCCATCGGCTTCACTTTCACCGCCCCAAGCAGCACCACAACAAGCAACGCCTTCGATGCACAGCAGTAAGACTGGTTCGAAAAATACCGTGCTTAGCTGGGCGCCCACTTCTGTGCCCATCGTATTCAAGGTATGGATAGGAAACCACATTTTTTGGAAACGGTAGGTGTCGCAGTATACAGACCGATATGTAAGCTTTTTCCCACTGGCCGCCCTGAAAGTGCAGACTATGACTTGATTGCTGAGTTAGACAAGTACTTTGATGCGAAAGTGAACGTAGGTTTACGAGTAAAGCCTTATCAGACTAACAAAGAGTGGGTAGTTGAGCTTTAAGGCCTGACCGGGCACGGCAAGGTTGAGTGTGAATATGGTAAACATTACCGTGACGCCATGATTGGAGACACTGTCAACCAAAATGTGTCTGCATCTAGAATCAGGTAACAAATACTAAAATATCCAGACCCAAGTTTGAAGGAAGTGTTACAGTTACTTGAGTCGCAGGAATCTTATGGTAGTGCTGCGATTGACTTTGCCTCTCCTCACATTCCTGTGGTGCAAAAGTAGAGATGATAAAGAAACATATCACACACCTGGTTAGTAGATGCTTAGGGACTGTTGACGAGCAAAGTAAGTCACTGATGACGTCACCGATAACGTCATGGATGGTGTCATGGATGAGTCATGTGTTTTTCCTCAACCCCTCCCCAGTCTGACAAAGGCCAATTGCCACATGTATGAAATAGCGAGAAATTTAAACTTTAGTAGAAAATTCAAAATTCTAGAGGGACATTAAAAATAGCCCAATTGTGCTAGTGTTTCCTATGGGAGGAGGATTGTTGTCCTAAGTATAAATTAGTGAGGAATCCAAGATAACACATTGTCAAGTTGGCTGACTTGGAATACTGACCATAGCTCTATGAGGTCACTGTCCGAGACTTGGAATGCGAAAACCAGCCTAACTAGGTCAACAGAATCCAGGACAGGAGATTGTGGGGCATACTGACCGAGAACTGGAATACTAGCACTAGCTCAATGATGTCACAATGCGGCTCAGACATGCTGGGCTGTTTTTATAACAGTGTAGAATCTGACATACTGGTTCAGACTTGAGATATTGACTCAGTCCTACTATAAGCTGCTATTCACTGCTTCTCCTATTTCTAATCGTAGGGAGCACAGCAACCTCCACACCTGGGCTTCCACCACTGCTAGGCAACAGAGCCCTGACTTACTCCCCTAAATTAAAGTCCAAACTGTGCACTGTGTATTAGGAACACTTGCATCATAATTTAAACAAATACCTTGCAAGGAAGAGCTCCCTATTCCACTTACACCAAGTTCAAAGTGATGCGAAGCCCGTCAGCTGTCAAATTATAAGGAATTCGTCTTAACTTTAAAATTGCATTCACCCTGTATGGCTGTCAAACACTTGTCACTGTCGTGTATAGCTGGGAGGAAAGGAATAACACAGGTATTCACTTGTATCTTTATTTGAACACTGTTGGCCCCTATATTGTACTGTGCTGATTGTCGATTGACTTGCAGATTCTGGCTCGCATCAATTCCACCGCACCTCATTGTGCAGTGCCGTGCCATGGTACACCAGGCCAGGTCACTCTCTGTGGCGGAGACGTCCTCTAAGGTTGGCAGACCACGCGTAACTAAGCACCAATATTGCCCAGAGGGCACAGCATGACGTCACACAGCCCACGAATTCACTGCCACAGAGAGGCTGCTTTCGCCTGCAGTAGGCATGTATGCAAACCAGCCAGTAATAGACTTATTGTTTGCTAAGTCAGTGTTCCACACCACAGTCCACAAGCTTTCTGATGTATTCATAAGACTGCATCGGACCACATAATCCCACCACCACGCTTAGGTGCAGCGCTAGACTATACTGCCCTGCAATTGCACTGAAATGCGCTGTACCATTCCATTCGAAACCATGTCCATGTGCAGCGCCATACTATCCATCTGAGGCGCTGTACCATCCCATCCGAAACTGCATCTGAATACAGCACCATGATTTACCATCTGGCTATTGTGTTGTGCTATCCATATGTAAGGGTAATGTTTGCGAGGGCAGTTTCCCTCCCTGTCACAAACAACAAACATCTTCCAGAATGAGATTTTCACTCTGCAGCGGAGTGTGCGCTGACATGAAACTTCCTGGCAGATTAAAACTGTGTGCCGGAACGAGACTCGAACTCGGGACCTTTGCCTTTCGCGGGCAGGTGCTCTACCAATTGAGCTACCCAAGCACGATTCACGCCCCGTCCTCACAGCTGGCGGAAGTAAAGCTGTGAGGACGGGGCGTGAGTCGTGCTTGGGTAGCTCAATTGGTAGAGCACTTGCCCGCGAAAGGCAAAGATCCCGAGTTCGAGTCTCGCTCCGGCACACAGTTTTAATCTGCCAGGATGTTTCAACAAACATCTTGTGTGGTCCTCTTGTTCCATTCTGTTTGATACAGCTACAAATGATGGTTCTGCTCTAAAGTGTATAACAGCCTTGAACTTCTTGGCAGGATAATGAGTCCAGCTGACAAACAATTCGAAAGTGTGTTTGTGTGTGTGGTACATTTAACAGCTATGTGCGTGGTAAATTTCTCAAGATCATCTCTGTCTAGGCTGCAAACAATTTCTCCCACATGGGGATGACATTGTGGTAACAGGAGCGAAACTGGGTAAAATCAGGTGGAGTTGGCTGACGTTAAAATTGGTGTTCTGATGGAGCAAATTTCTGGTATATCACTGTAGTTCTCGGTTCTTCTTCGATGTGCATGACCAACTGTAGGTTAGTTGGGCTGTAACTTTATCTTACCACTTGTCAGTCCAATCATCTCACTCTTGAACTGGCATTCCAATAGTTTCTTCCACATGTTGTTTATTAGAATACTTTCCCCTATAACCTATGTTTATTTTGCTAAGAATTTCAAACATCTATTCACTCCCTCGTCAGAAATTTACCCTCCTGACAGTCGAATGTGTAGCAGAATCTACCCACTACTGCAGTAATGTGATAGGAAGATATCCGGTAGTGGTCATATGATGAAGGAAACTGCGCGAAGCTGTACCAGAAAATCGAACTCTTAGATACTTCGTTTTATAACAATACATAGACCTTGACGGTTTCTGGTATCATTTATAAAAATACTTAAATAATTTTTTTACAAAATTACAAGGCACGCAAATGAGATCTGCCGACCTAATTTACATGTTAAAGTGCTCTTGTCGGTGACTGGTCTATGCTGTTACTACAGTGGAAACTATAAGACACTCGGATGGAACTGATCTGTGCATGTTAGCACCCTGCCATGTGTTTTACTATTACCTTCCAGGCAGGTGAGGAACGTGCTTATAGACTTGAAATATTATTAGGGGTGAAGTAGGACAACTATAAATAATTGATGAAATATGCTTCTGGGTTAAACATGGTCATGCTGGTTATTACCTTTAGGGTCATGACCTCTGGGTAGACTAGAAATAGCATACGTCGTCAAAACAGAGTCTGAAGACAATTATGTGTGTCTTGATCCGATGTATCATGTAGCTATGTATGTTGCCGTAACACTAGATGCTTCTAGTATATTGTGACGTTTAGCTCCCATTTTGCCCTTGTTAAAGTCTGTCAGTTATGATACCACAGATTATTAGCGGCAGCAGACACACTGACAGCTGCAGGAACAAATGTGTGCCTAACTGGTGATCTGAAATTACACCCTGGAGAAGATCTAGAGTATTAGTTAAATGTTTCTCAAGTAAAGACATAGAGGGTTTACGCTAGTTCAGAATACGGGTAACTCCTTCTGTGCACTGCACACGAAGTTTTTGGGTATTTCAGACCACATCTAGAGATTTCCTTTAGCTTCGTGTAAGATTTACCGGCTTAAGACTCAATTCTCTGGCGTGTATGCCAACCGTTCTCGCGTGTGTAATGCGTTATGTACTTCCAGAGAGAGAAGACGTCCCCATCAACAGCTTTCAGCCATAAGTGATGACTTTGACTTCTGACAGCACACAGTACGGCTCACTCTGGAGTTTTCAGTTTTATGTATAACGTAAAACACTTATAATTTAGGTGTGGACTCACTTGAAATAGAAATATTGGCGCTTAACATGTAAACGGACAGCCGGCCGCGGTAGTCTAGTGGTTCTAGGCGCGCAGTCCGGAACCGAACGACTGCTACGGTCGCAGGTTCGAATCCTGCCTCGGGCATGGATGTGTGTGATGTCCTTAGGTTAGTTAGGTTTAAGTAGTTCTAAGTTCTAGGGGACTGATGACCACAGATGTTAAGTCCCATAGTGCTCAGAGCCATTTGAACCATTTTGTAAACGGACATTTTGCTCCAGAGAAGAGGTCGACTGTTATCATCTGTTGGATGAAACTATTGGAAGCTGTACCAGAAAATCTATCTTCCACACATATCGATTCATGACCATGCATATATATACTGATAATAGTCAGTTTTGAGACTTCTCAACATAATGCTGTACAATACCGCTGCAGTTACCGAGCAAATAATAAAATTGCGTAAATATGTAGGAAAATTCACTGTATGGCCTATACTGTGTACGAGCATTTAATTTTAGGTTGTTTAAGTCACTCCTGCTTTTGGTGTCTTTTTTCAATTCTGATATTCACATCCCTTTACCCAAAATGGTTTTACGAGAACTACATTGTCGTTCTTCCGTGGAATTCCGTTTAAATTCCCAGAGCATGTATCTCACACTGTCCGCCCCCAGTAGCTGTCGCCGGCACGGTAGCTCAGCGTGTTCGGTCAGAGAGCTGGTTGGCCTCTGTAATAAAAAAAACTGAGTAGAAGGATCAACAAACGAACTTGTCGGATGTCATGTGAAGTCCGCAACGACCAAACGCAACGATCAACAACGAAAAAAATGCAAAAAAAAAAAAAGAAAGAAAGAAAGGTGGTCAGCGCGACAGAATGTCAATCCTAAGGGCCCGGGTTCGATTCCCGGCTGGGTCGGAGATTTTCGCTGCTCAGGAACTGGGTGTTGTGTTGCCCTAATCATCATCATTTCATCCCCATCGACGAGCAAGTCGCCGAAGTGGCGTCAAATCGAAAGACTTGCACCCAGCGAACGGTCTACCCGACGGGAGGCCCTAGTCACACGACATTTTTTTATTTATCTCACACTGTGCTGTAGAGCCTTGTTATAGCCATTATCACACATTTTATCCTTGGTTTTCTGCAACTTCTTAGACTCTTCCTACGACTGCAATTCTCTCCACACAGCATCATTCTCACTGAACCCCGTGTTTTAACAAAAAAGCAAAAATTAAACCTATTAGCAAGAGAAATGTAGCCGTTTCTTGTAACTGATAATCAAATATTTAACAATTTGGGCAAAAATAAATTGTCACTTCTGTTGCAATTTCCAGGGAATCCTGTAATCCATTGTATCTTTAATAACGAACAAAAAAATGGTTCAAATGGCTCTTAGCACTACGGGACTCAACATCTGAGGTCATCAATCACTAGAACTTAGAACTACTTAAACTTAACTAACCCAAGGACATCACACACATCCATGCCCGAGGCAGGCTTCGAACCTGTGACCGTAGCGGTCGCGCGGTTCCAGACTGAAGCGCCTAGAACCGCTCGGCCACTCCGGCCGGCAATAACGAACATCTTGGACTGAAACTTACTAAAGGATTTTCCTTCTACACATTAGTTGTGTTTGGCATGTGAAAAAGTACAGCAAATGGTGTACCATCTTTCTGTTTATTGTACAGAGTGAGGGAATGAAACGTCTTACTAGAAATATGTTTTAATGCATCAGTGATATTGTCTTTCACGAATAGTTAGCAAGGTTCGGCAAGTCGTCACTGAGTTCACGTCTTCAGGGTTACGAAAGAGTCAGTTCTACTTTCTAGAAGAAATGTAGCATTGATATACTAGAAATAACATATTTAGTATCTGTGGTTAACAAGATTACAAAAACATGGTAGTGATGACATTTTGAATTGCTTGAGACTACTCCTTAAAGTCAAAACAGATTATAAATATATGTACCCTATCTTTAATACATCAAATGACGATTAAGGTGAAGAGCGTCACTGAATGGGTACAGTAACAAAAAGATGGTATACTATTTGCTTCGAATTCTCTCCATATTTCTCGGATGAAGAACCGAGACAAAGTTCTTTGGTAACTTTTCATTCTAGTTGTTCACTATTAAAAAAATGAAGGGTTATGGGATTCTATTAAAATTTCAACAGAATTGGTGAGTAATTTTTGTTTGAGTTGCTAATCTTTCCTCATCTGAAGAAGCACAATCAGTTATTAGTAACAGCTACGTTTGTCTTGTTGATAGGTTTAATATTGCTTATTTTGCCAGAACATAGTATAATTTGGACAAACTCACCTTGCAGTAGCAATTGAAACATAATTCTGAAAGAGTGTCATATTAAACAAGCAATTAGCAACCAGACACGTCAACAGCTAACAAAAAACCTCATCTTTTCGGTATGGAGTGACATAAGAGTAGAAATTTCATGTTTATTTTCATACTAGTAATTTCTCTTTTCAGTAGCTGTTGTAGGCTTAAAAATTACAGCACTGGATTGAAAAATAAAATAAAAACCAGAACTTTCGTTATGTAGCCTTAGATAAGAAATTTCGGGGTATTAACCATACTGCAAAATACTTTCCTCTTTGCGTGCTATCACTTTTCATACACTTGTATCGATACCTCAAATGGTTTAGGATACATGAGGGATGCTATTGACATATCATTTTCGCGCGTGTGTGATCTGAAGTGAATGTGCTACATAAATTCCTTTTTCTCAGGACTAGAGACGGACGGATACTTTCTCCCAAGTCTACTGAAAATTCAATGTTTTAGCTAAATTTCTTTCATAGCAGCATATGGTGTAATATACACCAAACACAAAATAGTAGTGGCCTCTTATTTTAATTGCAAACTTTTTTGAATTTCGCGGCAGTGTCGTACTTAAATGCGAATATCACTTCACCATGAAAGTGACGTACATTGAAGAGCGGAAGAAACTTGTACACCTGCCTAATGTGTAGGGCGCCCGCGAGCATGCAGAAATGCCGCAACATGATGTGGCATGGACTCGACTAACGTCTGAAGTAGTGCTGGAGGGAACTAACACCATGACTCCTGCAGGGCTGTCCGTAAATCCGTAAGATTACGGAGGGGTGGAGATCTCTTTTGAACAGCACGTTACAATATATCCCAGATATGCTCAATAATGTTCATGTCTGGCAAGTTTGGTGGCCAGCGGAAGTGTTTAAACTCAGAAACTTGAACAGTCCCCTGCTGAAATGCAGGATCCATGGATTCATGAGGCTGTCTCCATACCCATACACGCTCGATACAATTTCAAACGAGACTCGCCCGACCAGGCAACATGTTTCCAGTCATCAATAGTCCAACGTCGGTGTTGACGGGCCCAGGAGAGACGAAAGCTTTGTGTCGTGCAGTCATCAATGGTACACGCGTGGGCCTTCGGTACCGAAAGCTCATATCGATTATGTTTCGTTGAATGTTTCGCACGCTGACACTTGCTGATGGCCCAGCATTGAAATCTGCAGCAATTTGCGGAAGAGTTGCACTTCTGTCACTTTGTACGATTCTCTTCAGTCGTCTTTTGGCCCGTTCTTGCAGGATCCTTTTCCGGCCTCAGCGATGTCAGAGATTTGATGTTTTACTGGCACACTCGTGAAATGGTCGTACGGGGAAATCCCTACTTCATCGCTACCTCGGAGATGCTGTCTCCCATCGCTCATGCGCTGACTATAACACCACTTTCAAACTCACTTAAATCTTGATAACCGGCCAGTGTAGCAGCGGTAACCGATCTAACAACTGCGCTAGATACTTGTTGTCTTATATTGGCGTTGCTGACCGCATCGCCATATTCTGCCTGCTTACATATCTCCGATTTGAATACACATGCCTATACCAGTTTCTTTGGCGCTTCAGTGTATAAAGCTATAATTGACGCGAAAATTAATTTTTTAACAGTCAGTTTGTGTAGAACTGTCTGAGAAATATTGTAGGACGTCCGCCTCGACACTGTCAGCACAGAGCATGGCGTACGCCGTGCCGAAGCTGGAGAAAGTATGTCTGGTTCATTCCAGCACGCCGGCAGGTACGGAGCAGCGCTTGTCGGCGCCACAACCGGGCTGCCATTGTGTGATGCCTCGTTAGACAACAAGGTGATATTTTCTGGGCTAGGTCCCCTGTGCTGGTAGGCCGCTTTCTATCTGTGCGCATCGTAATGCAGGGAAACGGTCGTGTGAATAAATCATTAACTGACAGCTGTCTGCAGTTTCATTCAAGTTCAGTTTAATAGCAGTTTATATTATTTGTCAATATGGAATTGGTAATGCTAATATTTAACGTTATAGTATTAGAACAGTTGGACTAGATAATAAACGTTTTCATCCTTTGCCCAGACTGCTACTAGTGGTCTCTGGCACTGGCACTTGGTAACTGCTAGCGTCTTCCAGCATCAGTTCTCTTCGTATTATTCACTGTAACTTGCCTATTGTATGTGAAACTGTCAGACTGTTATGGCTATTCCAAACATACATACTTGACTGCATTACAGCTGCTGAGGAAGACTGTATGTAATACTTCATCTAACGTATTAAACTGTCCAGTTACCTTAATGCAACCACCTGTGAAGAGCCTGAATAGCTACCTTTTGCAGTGCGAGACGTGCAGGGAGACAGTAAGGTTCTAAACTGTACAGACAGGCATGTGGATCCACGCCGACTCCAGTGCTGTGACCAGCTGTGCTAAGTTTTTCTGTTGAGGATCCGTAGCGCGAACAGCTTAAGCTAGGTGGTCGAACAGGTCCCTGATTGGGTTTAAATCCTGAGTGTCTGGTGGGAAGGGGAGTACGAGAAACTCATATTGGCGTTCTTTGAACCATGCACATACCCTGCAAGCTGTGTGACATGTTGCATTGTTCTGCTGGTAGATGCCATCATACCAAGACAAAACAAAGGGCATGTATGGGTGGGGTGGACATGGTCCCCAAGGATTCTTATGTTGATCCACATAGCCTTTTAGAATGACGAGATGATCCAAGGAATGCCACGAAAACATTCTCAAGATCATAACGCTTCATCCTCTGGCAGTTGTTGGGTTTTAGTTTTAGTTATGTCATGTTCAGTGGATCATTTTCCCGATAATTTTATCGATATGATGTGGAACACGTCAGATTACAATATATATATATATATATATATATATATATATAATATATATATATTAATTATATTATATTATATATATTAATTATATTATATTATTATATTATATTAATATTAATATTAATATTACTGAAATTTTTAGTTCTACACATGCAGCTACATTTAGGGGTACATTTTTTTTTACCAGTTCTGAAACAGAAACTCGTCCATTGAATAGAAGGAGTTGTCCAAAAGAAATGATTTTAAACTAGATTAAGAACTTAATCTGCTACCTGCCAGACACTTTATGTTGTTGGGCAAATGATCAAAGATTTTTGTTGCTCAATAATGTACTCCTTTTTGAGCAAGTGACAGCTTCAATAACGGATAGGAAAGGTAATTTTTTCCTCTATTGTTGTACGTATGGACATCACCGTTCTTCGCGAATTGAGATGGATTATTTGTAACGAATTTCATTAGCGAATATATGTACTCTGATGGTACAGTTAAAATACCTAACTCCTTGACGTCCTTGGGGGAACACCACTAATTATTCTTGTTGTGTTGACAGAAGAGCCAACACTGTGTTACTAGAGGAGGCCGAAACGCACGCGTTTTAGCTCACGCGGGCTGGCGTGAGGAGGGAAGAACTATACTGACGTGAGGTCTGGAACATGACAAGGAATGAGAATTCAGAACGCGGACGTAATTAGTTTCATACTTAACTTTAATCCATTAATGATGAACGTCGCTCTTGACGGTACATGAGTCACAATATTATCTGTTGAGAAGACATAGAAACTGAATATGGCGCCTTGCTAGGTCGTAGCAAATGACGTAGCTGAAGGCTACGCCAAACTGTCGTCTCTGCAAATGAGAGCGTCTGTAGTCAGTCAACCATCGCTAGCAAAGTCGGCTGTACAACTGGGGCGAGTGCTAGGGAGTCTAGACTAGACCTGCCGTGTGGCGGCGCTCGGTCTGCAATCACTGATAGTGGCGACACGCAGGTCCGACGTATACTAACGGACCGCGGCCGATTTAAAGGCTACCACCCAGCAAGTGTGGTGTCTGGCGGTGATACCACAATTCTCATGGTCTCTTTTGTACAATGAATACTTTATGTCTAAGTGGTGAGTTACCCTAGGAAACTATTCCATAAGACATTATTGAGTGGAAATATGCAAAGTACGTTAGGAGACTGATCAGTTTATTACCAAGACTAGCGATTATACGAAGAGCGAAAGAAGCTGAATTTAGTTGTTTGAGAAACTCAGTAATATGCTTCTTACAGTTCTAGTTGTCATCAATGTGGACACCCAAAAATTTGGAGAAATCTACCCTGTTAACTGAGCCCTGTTCATATGCTACATCAATTGTTGGTATGACTCTATTCAGTGTACAGAACTGGATACGGTGATTTTTTTCAAAATTAGGGGAGAGTCCATTTTTTGAGAACCACTTAATAATTCTTTGAAAGACATTCTTAACAACATCTTCAGCTGCTTTTTCTGGAATGGGAGTCATCTACAAATACTATTAGTTCCGCTTGCTGAACGTTAAGCGAGAGGTCATTCACATGAATAAGGAATAGCAGAGGACCTAAAATTGAACCCTGTGGGACTCCCTTTGTGATAACGCCACATTCACTAAAATTTACCACCCTCCCAACCTTATTTGTGCTATTCAGCACAGCTTTTTGCTTTCTGTTCATTAAATATGATTCAAACCAGCTGTGTGTATAGCCTTCAGTTCCATAAAACCTGATGTTTTCTTTTGTAGATGTCATGCCTTGCATGCTAATGGCCATGAGTCATCTAGGAAGGCCACCCGTCGCCACTCAGTGGACATCCAGTTGCGGTATAGGCGTGCAAATTCCAGCCTTCATCACCAATGGACAGCAGTCAACATGGGTGTATGAACGAGGCGCCGGCTGTGGAGGCCCATACGCAGCAAAGTTTGCTGAATGGTCGTTGGCGAGATACTGTTGGTAGCCCTTTGGTTCATCTGGGCGGTCAGTTGCTCAAGAGTTGCACGTCTTTTCACCTGTGTACATCTACGCAGCCGTCATTCACCTCTGTCATTTATGGCCCATGGTGCACCACAGTCCCTCAGGGAAGTTCATGCAAGGTATACTTTAATCACGGTAGCACGCAAACATAAGCTTAGCTGATTCTGAAATGCTTCCACCCTTGGTCCGAAAGCCAATGATAATGTCCTTTTGGACTTCAGATAAATCGCTCCGTTTTCTAATTACGGCAATGACTGCACTGATATCTACTTCCCCCCAACATGCTTTATGTACCCTCCACTGCTAGTACTGCCACCTTGTGTCTGTGATTGGTTATTGCACGTTAACGTCGAACATAGGAATTACTACCAATATTCGTGCCTCATTGGTATAATTATAACATCTGCTGTAACTTTGTATTTATAGGATAGTTTGAGAATGGACAAAAGGTCCGAAGCTAGTCGCCAGCAATAAATAAAGGATACTTCTTAATACAACTTATGACGGAATTCGAACAGTTTATTTAACATACAGAAATAATGCCAATTAAAGCAAATGAGAAAAAAAACAAACCGAACCAAATGAAACAATTGAGAAACAGATGAAATTACAAAAATCGAACGAAACTTCAGGACCTGATGGTATCCCTGTCAGACTGAATACAAAATTTGGGTCAGAGTTAGCCCTTCTTTTACCCGTAACATAGGGAAACCTGGGGCAGAAACGAAGTAGTGTTTTATGTTGGCTGCAAAGTGGTGGACTTGCAGGAACTTTTACCAAGGCATGCAGTTATCCAATCGACTAACATGGCTACTTTAGAAGAGTTTATCTTTGAATGTTGTGCCAGTAACGTATTCGTGCTTGTTTTTCACGAATATATAAGGGACAGTCAAATGAAAACCGAATGGGACCATGGAGACGAAATGATCAATTCCTGTGTCGTAGAACGCAGTCGGTCGCTGACGGATCTACACTGAAGAGTGAAAGACACTGGTACACCTGCCTAATATCGTGTAGGGCCCGCGCGAGCACACAGAAATGTGTGTGCGAAACCTTATGGGACTTAACTGCTAAGGTCATCAGTCCCTAAGCGTACACACTACTTAACCTAAATTATCCTAAGGACAAACACACACACCCATGCCCGAGGGAGGACTCGAACCTCCGCCGGGAGCAGCCGCACAGTCCATGACTGCAGCGCCTCAGACCGCTCGGCTAATCCCGCGCGGCCACACAGAAGTGCCACAACACGACGTGGCATGGACTCAACTAATGTCTAAAGTAGTGCTGGAGAGAACTGACACCATAAATCCTGCAGGGCTGTCCATTAATCCGTAAGAGTACGAGGAGATGGAGATCTCTTCTGAGCAGCGCGTTGTGAGGTATCCCAGATATGCTCAATAATGTTCATGTCTGGGGAGTTTGGTGGCCAGTAGAAGAGTGTTCCTGGAGCCACTCTATAGTAATTCTGGACGTGTCGGGTGCCGCATTGTCCTGCTGGAATTGCCCAAGTCCGTCGGAACGCGCAATGGACGAGAATGGATGCAGGTGACCAGACAGAATTCTTACGTACATGTCACCTGTCAGAGTCGTATCTAGACGTATCAGTGGTCCCATATCACTCCAACTGCACACTCCCCGCGCCATTACAGAGCCTCCATCAGCTTGAACAGTCCCCTGATGACATACAGGGTTCATGGATTGATGAGACTGTCTCCGTAACCGTAAACGTCCATCCGCTCGATACAATTTCAAACGAGACTCGTCCGACCAGGCAGCATGTTTCCAGTCATCAACAGTCCATTGTCAGTGTTGACGGGCCCAGGCTAGACGTAAAACTATGTGTCGTGCAGTCATCAAGCGTACACGAGTGGGTCTTTGGCATCAAAAGCCCATACCGATAATGGTTCGTCGAATAGTTCCCACGCTGACACTTATTGATGGACAAGCATTGAAATCTCCAGCAGTTCGAGGAAGGGTTTCACTTCTGTCACGTTGAACTATTCTCTTCAGTCGTCATTGGTCCCGCTCTTGCAGGATCTTTTTCCGGCCGCAGCGATGTCGGAGATTTGACGTTTTACCTGATTCCTGATATTCACGGTACACTCTTGAAATGGTCGTACGGGAAAATCCCCACTTCATCGCTACCTCGGAGTTGCTGTGTCCCATCGCTCGTGCGCCGACTATAACACCACTTTCAAACTCACTTAAATCTTGATAACCGGTCACTGCTGCAGCAGTAACCGATCTAACAACTGCGCCAGACACTTGTTGTCTTACATAGGCGTTGCCGACTGCAGCGACGTCTTCTGCCTGTTTACATACAGGGTGTTTCAAAAATGACCGGTATATTTGAAACGGCAATAAAAACTAAACGAGCAGCGATAGAAATACACCGTTTGTTGCAATATGCTTGGGACAACAGTACATTTTTAGGCGGACAAACTTTTGAAATTACAGTAGTTACAATTTTCAACAACAGATGGCGCTGCAAGTGATGTGAAAGATATAGAAGACAACGCAGTCTGTAGGTGCGCCATTCTGTACGTCGTCTTTCTGCTGTAGGCGTGTGCTGTTCACAACGTGCAAGTGTGCTGTAGACAACATGGTTTATTCCTTAGAACAGAGGATTTTTCTGGTGTTGGAATTCCACCGCCTAGAACACAGTGTTGTTGCAACAAGACGAAGTTTTCAACGGAGGTTTAATGTAACCAAAGGACCGAAAAGCGATACAATAAAGGATCTGTTTGAAAAATTTCAACGGACTGGGAACGTGACGGATGAATGTGCTGGAAAGGTAGGGCGACCGCGTACGGCAACCACAGAGGGCAACGCGCAGCTAGTGCAGCAGGTGATCCAACAGCGGCCTCGGGTTTCCGTTTGCCGTGTTGCAGCTGCGGTCCAAATGACGCCAACGTCCACGTATCGTCTCATGCGCCAGAATTTACACCTCTATCCATACAAAATTCAAACGCGGCAACCCCTCAGCGCCGCTACCATTGCTGCACGAGAGACATTCGCTAACGATATAGTGCACAGGATTGATGACGGCGATATGCATGTGGGCAGCATTTGGTTTACTGACGAAGCTTATTTTTACCTGGACGGCTTCGTCAATAAACAGAACTGGCGCATATGGCGAACCGAAAAGCCCCATGTTGCAGTCCCATCGTCCCTGCATCCTCAAAAAGTACTGGTCTGGGCCGCCATTTCTTCCAAAGGAATCATTGGCCCATTTTTCAGATCCGAAACGATTACTGCATCACGCTATCTGGACATTCTTCGTGAATTTGTGGCGGTACAAACTGCCTTAGACGACACTGCGAACACCTCGTGGTTTATGCAAGATGGTGCCCGGCCACATCGCACGGCCGACGTCTTTAATTTCCTGAATGAATATTTCGATGATCGTGTGATTGCTTTGGGCTATCCGAAACATACAGGAGGCGGCGTGGATTGGCCTCCCTATTCGCCAGACATGAACCCCTGTGACTTCTTTCTGTGAGGACACTTGAAAGACAAGGTGTACCGCCAGAATCCAGAAACAATTGAACAGCTGAAGCAGTACATCTCATCTGCATGTGAAGCCATTCCGCCAGACACGTTGTCAAAGGTTTCGGGTAATTTCATTCAGAGACTACGCCATATTATTGCTACGCATGGTGGATATGTGGAAAATAACGTACTATAGAGTTTCCCAGACCGCAGCGTCATCTGTTGTTGAAAATTGTAACTACTGTAATTTCGAAAGTTTGTCTGCCTGAAAATGTACTGTTGTCCCAAGCATATTGCAACAAACGGTGTATTTCTATCGCTGCTCGTTTAGTTTTTATTGCCGTTTCAAATATACCGGTCATTTTTGAAACACCCTGTACCTCTGTATTTGAATACGCATGCCTATATCGGTTTCTTTAACGCTTCAGTGTACAGTTAGACTTCTGCCGCCGAGCAGTGTGGCTCTGAGCACTATGGGACTCAACTGCTGAGGTCATTAGTCCCCTAGAACTTAGAACTAGTTAAACCTAACTAACCTAAGGACATCACAAACATCCATGCCCGAGGCAGGATTCGAACCTGCGACCGTAGCGGTCTTGCGGTTCCAGACTGCAGCGCCTTTAACCGCACGGCCACTTCGGCCGGCAGCAGTGTGTCAGCAGTGCGCAAGTAGCAGTAAGTGGCGTATTTAGCGTTCATATAATGTGTTGTAGTCAAGTTGAAAATTTGTTTGAATGTTCTTAGCACACTTGTTTAGTTAAATCCGCCAAATCATTGTGTAGTTTCCTATTTAGCAGGGGCAGATTTGCATTTTAATATCTGTGACGTGTAAAGTCGCGTAATCGTCTGTCATTTGTTTATTTCTTTTAAATAGTCTTTGTACGTAACTGACAGTACAGTTAGCCTTCTGTCGCCGAGCAGTGTGTCAGCAGTGCGCAAGTAGCAGCATTACTGCATTCACTAGGCAGTATTGTATTTTAATAACCGTTAAAATTTTGTGTCGAATTGTTTGTGCTCTCTGTAGATTAGTTCAGACGTTCTTTGCAAAATGGCTCTGAGCACTATGCGACCCAACTTCTGAGGTCATCAGTCGCCTAGAACTTAGTACTAATTAAACCTAACTAACCTAAGGACATCACACACATCCATGCCCGAGGCAGGATTCGAACCTGCGACCGTAGCGGTCGCTCGGTTCCAGACTGTAGCGCCCAGAACCGCACGGCCACTCCGGCCGGCTCGTTCTTTGCACAACAGTATTTAGCATGGATAGGGACTGCGACTGGTGTGTTCCGATGCGGGCTGAGTTGGCATCCATTCGCTCCCAGCTTCGGGCAGTGTTGGCTTCGGTCACAGAGTGAGGCTGTTGCCAATGGGCATCACCGTGGGGGTCCGGACGGGAGTTTGTCTGGGACGGCCAGCTCGTCCCACGCATCCCCTGATCGGACTACGGCTGTGGCTGCCCGGGATACTGCCCACATTGAGGCTGACCCTTCACCTGTGGTAGAGTGGGAGGTCGTCTCGAGGTGTGGCAGGGGGCGAAAGACATTTCGGAGGGCTGAACGGAAGGCCCCTCCAGTTTGTCTGACGAACCAGTTTCAGGCTCTGTCTCTGGCTGATACTGATCTTCAGCCGTACATGGCTGCTTGTCCTGTTCCAGAGGTTTCCCCTCAGTCTGCAAGATCCGGGCGGTCGCAGAGGATGGCTTACTGGTAGTTGGGAACTCCAACGTCAGGCGCGTAATGGGTCATCTTAGGGATATGGCTGCAAGGGAGGGGAAGAAAACCTATGTGCACTCCGTGTGCATACCGGGGGGAGTCATTCCAGATGTGGAAAGGGTCCTTCCGGATGCCATGAAGGGTACAGGGTGCACTCATCTACAGGTGGTCGCTCATGTCGGCACCAATGATGTGTGTCGCTATGGATCGGAGGAAATCCTCTCTGGCTTCCGGCGGCTATCTGATTTGGTGAAGACGCCATTCTCGCTAGCGGGACGAAAGCAGAGCTCACCATCTGCAGCATCGTCGACAGGACTGACTGCGGACCTTTGGTACAGACCCGAGTGGAGGGTCTGAATCAGAGGCTGAGATGGTTCTGCGACCGTGTGGGCTGCAGATTCCTCGACTTGCGCCATAGGGTGGTGGGGTTTCGGTTTCCGCTGGATAGGTCAGGAGTCCACTACACATAGCAGGCGGCTACACGGGTGGCAGGGGTTGCGTGGCGTGGACTGGGCGGTTTTTTAGGTTAGATGGGCTCGGGAAAGTACAGAAAGGGCAACAGCCTCAAAGGGTGCGGGGCAAAGTCAGGACATGCGGGGACCTAGCAGCAATCGGTATTGTAATTGTAATCTGTCGAAGCTGCGTTGGTAAAGTATCGGAACTTCAAGCGCTGATTGAAAGCACCGAAGCTGAGATCGTTATAGGTACGGAAAGCTGGCTGAAGCCAGAGATAGATTCAGCCGAAATTTTTACGAAGGCACAGACGGTGTTTAGAAAGGATAGATTGTATGCAACCGATGGTGGCGTGTTTGTCGATGTTAGTAGTAGTTTATCCTGTAGTGAAATAGAAGTGGATAGTTCCTGCGAATTATTATGGGTGGAGGTTATACTCAACAACCGAGCTAGGCTAATAATTGGCTCCTTTTACCGACCTCCCGACTCAGCAACATTTGTGGCAGAACAACTGAGAGAAAATCTGGAATACATTTCACATAAATTTCCTCAACATGTTATAGTCTTAGGTGGAGATTTCAGTTTACCAGATATAGACTGGGACACTCAGATGTTTAGGACGGGTGATAGGGACAGAGAATCGAGTGACATTATACTGAGTGCACTATCCGAAAATTACCTCGAGCAATTAAACAGAGAGCCGCGCGGGATTAGCTGAACGGTCTAAGGCGCTGCAGTCATGGACGGTGCGGCTGGTCCCGGCGGAGGTTCGAGTCCTACCTCGGGCATGGGTGTGTGTGTTTGTCCGTAGGACAATTTAGGTTAAGTAGTGTGTAAGCTTAGCGACTGATAACCTTAGCATTTACGTCCCATAGGACTTCACACATATTTGAACACAATTAAACATCTTGGACCTACTGATAACAAACAGACCCGAGCTTTTCGACTCTGTAAGCGCAGAACAGGGAATCAGTGATCATAAGGCCGTTGCAGCATCCCTGAATATGGAAGTTAATAGGAATATAAAAAAGGGAAGGAAGGTTTATCTGTTTAGCAAGAGTAATAGAAGGCAGATTTCAGACTACCTAACAGATCAAAACGAAAATTTCTGTTCCGACACTGACAATGTTGAGTGTTTATGGAAAAAGTTCAAGGCAATCGTAAAATGCGTTTTAGACAGGTACGTGCCGAGTAAAACTGTGAGGGACGGGAAAAACCCACCGTGGTACAACAACAAAGTTAGGAAACTACTGCGAAAGCAAAGAGAGCTTCACTCCAAGTTTAAACGCAGCCAAAACCTCTCAGACAAACAGAAGCTAAACGATGTCAAAGTTAGCGTAAGGAGGGCTATGCGTGACGCGTTCGGTGAATTCGAAAGTAATATTCTATGTACCGACGACTTAAAATCCTAGGAAGTTCTGGTCTTACGTTAAATTAGTAAGTGGATCGAAACAGCATATCCAGACACTCTGGGATGATAGTGGCATTGAAACGGAGGATGACACGCGTAAAGCTGAAATACTAAACACCTTTTTCCAAAGCTGCTTCACAGAGGAAGACCGCACTACAGTTCCTTCTCTAAATCTTCGCACGAACGAAAAAACGGCTAGCATCGAAATAAGTGTCCAAGGAATAGAAAAGCAACTGAAATCACTCAACAGAGGAAAGTCCACTGGACCTGACGGGATACCAGTTCGGTTCTAGACAGAGTACGCGAAAGAACTTGCCCCCTTCTAACAGCCGTGTACCGCAAGTCTATAGAGGAACGGAAGGTTCCAAATGATAGGAAAAGAGCACAGGTAGTTCCAGTTTTCAAGACGGGCCGTCGAGCAGATGCGCAACACTATAGGCCTATATCTCTGACATCGATCTGTTGTAGAATTTTAGAACATGTTTTTTGCTCGCGTATCATGTCATTTATGGAAACCCAGAATTTACTCTGTAGGAATCAACATAGATTCCGGAAACAGCGATCGTGTGAGACCCAACTTGCTTTATTTGTTCATGAGACCCAGAAAATATTAGATACAGGCTCACAGGTAGATGCCATTTTCCTTGACTTCCGAAAGGCTTTCGATACAGTTCCGCACCGTCGCCTGATAAACAAAGTAAGAGCCTACGGAATATCAGACCAGCTGTGTGGCTGGATTGAAGAGTTTTTAGCAAACAGAACACAGCATGTTGTTCTCAATGGAGAGACGTCTACAGACGTTAAAGTAACCTCTGGCGTGCCACAGGGGAGTGTTATGGTACCATTGCTTTTCACAATATATGTAAATGACCTAGTAGATAGCGTCGGAAGTTCCGTGCGGATTTTCGCGAATGCTGCTGTAGTATACAGAGAAGTTGCAGCATTAGAAAAATGCAGCGAAATACAGGAAGATCTGCAGCGGATAGGCACTTGGTGCAGGGAGTGGCAATTGGCCCTTAACATAGACAAATGTAATGTATTGCGAATACATAGAAAGAAGGATCGTTTATTGTATGATCATATGATAGCAGAACAAACACTGGTAGCAGTTACTTCTGTAAAATAACTGGGAGTATGCGTACGGAACGATTTGAAGTGGAATGATCATATAAAATTAATTGTTGGTAAAGCGGGTGCCAGGTTGAGATTCATCGGGAAAGCCCTTAGAAAATGTAGTCCACCAACAAAGGTGGCTTACAAAACACTCGTTCGACCTATACTTGAGTATAGCTCATCAGTGTGGGATCCGTACCAGGTCAGGTTGACAGAGGAGATAGCGAAGATCCAAAGAAGAGCGGCGCGTTTCGTCACAGGGTTATTTGGTAAGCGTGATAGCGTTACGGAGATGTTTAGCATACTCAAGAGGCAGACTCTGCAAGAGAGGCGCTCTGCATCGCGTTGTAGCTTGCTGTCCAGGTTTCGAGAGGGTGCGTTTCTGGATGAGGTATCGAATATATTGCTTCCCCCTACTTATACCTCCCGAGAAGATCACGAATGTAAAATTAGAGAGATTCGAGCGCGCACGGAGGCTTTCCGGCAGTCGCTCTTCCCGCGTACCATACGCGACTGGAACAGGAGAGGGAGGTAATGACAGTGGCACGTAAAGTGCCCCCCGCCACACACCGTTGGGTGGCTTGCGGGGTATAAATGTAGATGTAGAACCGCATCTACTCCTGCGCTTCCTCATCCGACTGAAAGCGACGTCCACTCATGTCTTTCTTCAAGTCGCCAAAGATATGAAAGTCGCACGGTGAACGATTCGGACTGTATGGAGGATGTTGCAATGATTTCCAACTAAGTCGTAGGCTTCGCGATCGGCAGTGTGTGCATGTGTGTGTGTGTGTGTGGGGGGGGGGTGTTATTATGCAACATTATGATTCAATCCGAATGTATTACTGGGCGTTCTGACTTTATGGCACGTCGCATTTTCTGCAAAATCTCTTCATAGCGATGCGCGCTGACTGCGGATCCATGTCCGAGAAACTCGCCGAGCAGAGGGCTCCTGCAGTCGAAGAAGGAGGTCATCATGATCTTACCAGGACTTGTACGCAGCAAGGGAAGGTAATGACGAAGCGGGCTCACTTCATGTGGAGAAGCTGCTCACACGCTGGCCCAGGTCGTCTCAAGCTTCGGGGGCGGTGTCGATCGAGCGTCTGAGTTACTGATCTTCCAGCAACGAGACGCTGGGGGATTTATTGCTTCGTCGATCAAGTCAAAACGCTCAGCAATGCTGTCGGACGGAATCATCTTGTTTCACTATAATTTCCGACACTGCCAATCCGACGAAGGCTACACTTCATCGATGTGATCGGGAAGCACTGCAGCATCCTCCGTACAGCCAAGATCTTTCATTGTGTGATTTTCACATCTTTAGCGACCTGAAGAAATCCGTGGACGTCGATTTCAATCGGACGAAGAAGTGGAAGAATGGTTGCAGTTGTGGACCCGTCAGCAGCAGATAGCGTTCGCCAAAACAGGAATTGATCGTTTAGTCTCCCAGTGGGATAAATGTCTTAATGCGTGTGGTGATTACTTTTGAATGGAACAATTCCATGGGCTCGTTGCAGCTTGTGTTCGGTTTTATTTGACAACTCCTCATTTTCCAGTATTAGCAACTTTTATTTATAAGGAAAGGGAAAATCTTTACTTACTAGTTTTCTCTTTTTTGAAATCTGTAAACACATGCTAGGTCCCACGTTTTTGTGCATTTAGATGAGTTATTTTTCAAAGGGCTATGTGAGTTTTGAACTTCAACTTGCCTCACAGGTCCGGTGGGACATGTAGCCCTAAGTTTCCAAACTGGATGCCTGGACTTCAGCTGCCCTCTCCTCTCTCCAAAAATGTAAATGGTAACGGGTAAAAATGGTAAAATTTTTTATTGTATTGTACTTCCATCATTTTAACTTAGCCTCAGGCAGTGGTGTGAGCTGAAACGTAAACTAGTCCTCAGTACTTGTGACTGGCTCCCACGCTATTACTCTGAGCTAGGGACGCCACCACGTTATTGCTGAGTGAGAGACGCCAACTTTGTGCCACAAATCCACCAATGGGAGGACCGGATGCCGTCACGTGAGGTACTCGAGAGGGTCGGCGAGGTAGCGGCCGCAAAAGAGGGGCGCTCTCTTGCCTGCCAGCTTCCTTACCCTCTGGACGTGTCCGCCTCCGCCAGCCCTTCCTATTGAGGGAGAAATGCTCTTTCCATACCATGTTCGGTTCACTCCACGGACGTAGCCAGTTTTCATGAGCATTGTATCCCTTAGCGGTAGTTTTTGGGAATAAAACCCACCTTTTTCATGAATCCTGGAATTTATCATTTTATGAGTAGAAAAAACACCCCCGATGCCCACCTGCTACCATCCTGACATGCACAAAAACACATATTGTAAATGTGCAAATTAGTAGGATGTTGCCAAGTGAAGGAATGAATAGGTGGCGCATAGTGATTCCTTCGATGTGAAACTATTAATTTAAAAAGGCTTACCATAGGTGTACCAAAATTTAATCGACCAGTTTAACGTTGTTGCTGTTGTGATCTTGAGTCCGAAGACTGGTTTGATGCAGCTCTCCATGCTACTCTATCGTGTGCAAGTCTCTTCATCTCCGAGTAACTACTGCAACCTGCATCAACCTGCTTACTTTATTCATCTCTTGATCCCGATCTACGATTTTTACCCCCCTCCCCTCCTACGCTTACCTCCAGTAGTAAATTAGTCATCCCCCAATGTCTCGGAATGTGCTCTACCAACCAATCCCTTCTTCAGGTCGGGTTGTGCCAACAATTCCTTTTCTCCCCAACTGTATTCAGCACTTCCTCGTTAGTTACGTGATCTACCCATCCGATCGTAAGCATTCTTCTGTAGCACCACATTTCTAAAGCTTCTGTTCTCTTCTTGTCTAAACTATTTATCGAGCATGTTTCACTTTCATGACAACTAAATCTATACTAGATGTTAACAAATTTCTCTTCTTTAGAAACGCTTTTCTTGACCATGCCAGTCTACATTTTATATCCTCTCTACCTCGACCGTCATCAGAAATTTTCCTGCCCATATAGCAATACTCATCTACTACTTTAAATGTCTCAATTCTCAATGTAATTCCTTCAGCTTCGCCCGATTTAATTAAACTACATTTCATTCTCCTTGTTTTGCTTTTGTTGATGTTCATTTTATACCCTCCTTTCAAGACAGTGTATATCCCATTCAACTGCTCTTCCAAGTCCTTTGCCGTCTCTGACACAAGTACAATGTCATCGGAAACCTCAGACTTTTTATTTCTGCTCCCTCCACATTAACTCCTATTCCAGAATTTTGTTTGGTTTTCTTTACTGCCTGTTCAATGTAAATATTGAATAACATTAGGGATAGGCTACAACCCTGTCTCACTCCCTTCTGAACCACTGCTTCCCTTTCATGCTCCTAGACTCTTATAACTGCCACCTGGTTACTGTACAAGTTGTAAGTAGCCTTTCGATCCCTGTATTTTACTCCTGTCACCTTTAGAATTTGAAAGAGAGTATTCCCGTTAACATTGTCAAAAGCTTTCTCCACGTCAACAAACGCCATAAAGTAGGTTTGTCTTTCCTTAACCTATCTTCTATAAGAAGACATTAAACGTAATAACTATAAATTGCGAGAACAGCTAGTCACCTCGCTAAACTATGATCCACGTTTACTTTCGTCCCATTAAGTGCAACATTGATGGCGTATTCGCCTGATTCGACAGTTATGTCGTAAAAATGTGCAGGAAAGCTGCTATGAAAATTTGGGCAAAGAAGATCGCCAATAATGACCGTTATGCGTAGGGATACGAGGTTACCTGACTGCCCGGCACCAAGGATTGAGCACATAAGGAGCCCTCGTTGGTTCCGGCACCTGCCAATTGCAGAAGGTGCTTGCCCTTGGCTTCGGCAAGGCAGCAGTCGGATGTTGTTCCTTCTGGTTAATCCCGCTTGAGTTGCTATCCTGAGCCAGTTGGCTGAATAGTCGTTGAACGGAAAAATTTGATCGGCGAAGCAGTAAAGCCCCCAGGGTGTCGTTGCTGAAAGATCAGTATCTCAGACGCTCGTAGTCTATCTCGATCGACACCGCTCCTGAAGTTTGATGCCAGCGTGTGAGCAGCTTCTCCACATGAAGTGAGCTCACTTCGTCATTACATTCCCTTGCTGCGTACTCCATCCTCTCAACTCTCTTTGGGCCCTTGATCTATTACTTCTTGGCCGGCCCGAGTGGCCGTGCGGTTCTGGACGCTAAAGTCTGGAACCGAGCGACCGCTACGGTCGCAGGTTCGAATCCTGCCTTGGGTTCAAAAAAATGGCTCTGAGCACTATGGGACTCAACTTCTGAGGTCATCAGTCCCCTAGAACTTAGAACTACTTAAACCTAACTAACCTAAGGACATCACACACATCCATGCCCGAGGCAGGATTCAAACCTGCGACCGCAGTGGTCTCGCTGTTCCAGACTGTAGCGCTTAGAACCGCACGGCCACTCCGGCCGGCTCCTGCCTCGGGCATTGATGTGTGTGATGTCCTTAGGTTAGTTAGGTTTAATTAGTTCTAAGTTCTAGGCGACTGATGACCTCAGAAGTTAAGTCGCATAGTGCTCAGAGTCATCTGAACCATTTTATTACTTCTTGGGGCGACTAGGTGTAGAAGTCCAGGGTGTTCTTTCTACAAGAGTAAACAAAAAGTGTCCGTTTCAGGGGGTTGCTGCAGCGTATATGTAATGTAACGCGACTCATACGTTTGTATGCGGCATTCGTGTCTTTCAGACGCGCGTGCGGTAAATGTAGAAACGTTAACTATGTTGACATTATTACTAAATGCGTCCAAACAAAACCAACATGCTCATGTTCTTTACGTGGCTGCCGCAGGATAAACAGCGGAGAATGGAGAATGGATAATGGGCAGCGTGTCTGTCGAAAACCACTGCTGTGGAATGGTGCGCTGAGTTTCGCCCTGTAACAGAAATAAATTAAACTAACAGCTGTATTTTCATCTTTGGTTTACTCCAGCTGCAACCGGTTTCGACATTGCGTTAAGCTATCATTAGACCGTCTACTCGCTGAGCTTATATTGTCAGACAAAATATCATGCAAAAACGAACCAGTATCAACATGGTATGCAACACGGCCATACACTCGTAAACAATCTGAGCGCAACTCACGAGTGTGTAGCCGTGTTGCATACGCTGGTGTGGATACTGGTTCGCTTTTGCACGATATTTTGCGAGGTGCCGGGGCTAGCAGTATATTTAACACTAACTTCTTCTAGAATCTTCACATGGAAATGATGCTCTAAGACCCCCTTTTCTAACTCCGACATTTGCTGTTGCACAGGGATTAAGAAGAAACGCTTACTGACTGTAATCGACCCTGCAAGTGGAGTAGAAAAGAGTTTGACACCTGCAATAATTTAATTTGATAGAAATTAATTTGATAAAGGAAAGTTTCATTAACGCAGTGAGAAATGAAAGGGTTGCTCTACCGATCAACAGAATGAAAGTTCTGTCCAAAATAACAATATGATTCATTATGACTGAACTCAAAATAATAAACAAAATACATGAAACATTTACAATACATCAAATTGGATACTCAAATAAATGCTGTGAAGGTGAAGTAGTCCATAAACCAGATTGTGACATTTATGACCAAGTGGTATGTGGAGCCAATTCTTTGCAACTCAAATCTTGAGAGAACACCCAGCCAACCCGACAGTAGTGAGAACTCAGACAATGAACACCCAAGACAGAACCACGTTAGAAAAGACGGGAACAGGCGCGCTCTGCTGAGCTCTGATTGTCACACAGCAAAATTCCCTAGTCTGCCGGTGCTGCGTTCGTACATTACCAAGCTGTCTTCTTAACTGCAAGGACACGATCTGGCATACCGGAGGCGATGGCTGGTAGCTTCGACGTCCCGTTGTGGTGATGATAATGTCGCGAGTATAGCCTGAAACAAATTATCCTGGTCCGGTTGTTCCAGACTAAAGACTTCCTAGCAACACAAATACGTCTCTGAGGGAGACGAAGAAGGCTCGCTACGCAATCACTGACGGTACAGTGATATATTTTAACAACGCTTGTACGCAGAACGCTCAATTGCCAACTTACTCGGAAAGTTACGTTGAAGTCGAAACTTCAGCAACTTTGTAAAACAGTTACAATTAAATGAAAGTATATTAGACAGCCAACGGAAGGCAGGCTGCCCAGAGCAGTGAGAGCTCAGTCTTGTAACCTACTCCGACCGAAAGGCGAGAGCCGACTCCCTCAAGAGCACCCGCACAAGCCAAACACAGAACATTCCCGCCCCCACGATAGTGGCCGTGGTTAAACGTTCCAATCAGCAACTTGAAAACCGGCGCTAAATTCCACTCTATTGCCGAAGCACTACTATTCCACCAATAGAGGTACTTGGCGCCAATTTCTGCGCCGATTTTGCTACGTCACGGAGCTATCCCCTGAGCAAGCCAATCACAGTTATGATTTTGCAGAAAACTCGGGAATTTGCTCGCCAAGACTGCCTGGGAACGCAAGTCATTCCCACGCCTCGCTAGTTGCCTGTCAGAAAGTGTTTTCACCAAGTTTCTGCGAAGTAACGGAATCTCTAGCCCCAGCCGCTCCTTCAGGCCCCTGTGGCCGTGTCGCCCCCGCTCTTATGACAATGTCGGCGTCTGGACAGCATCCACTCGACTCCCTCACACCCGTCGGCATAACCCTTTCAAGATCAGCGGAACCCGCCTGTCACCGGACCACCCGGGTGACGAGAGACGCTGCGTGGGAAGTCCGTATGTGAAGCAATAGCAACTTTGCACCACATGCAATTAGAGAGGAAAATAGTCATATTTTCTGAGTTCTCAATACTAGCCTTGTAATGACAATACTTTGCCATACTTCCCCAAATCGAATTACTCAGAGTAAGATATAAATATGAGAGGGGGCAAGTCACTGTGTGCATCTTAAAGGCATGCCACCTCTCAATTTTTTCTGGAAACATTAGCTCCGCCACTATATAACCATAAAGGACCTGTCTCGACTAAATCGGAGATTAAAATACAGCTATTGGTTTATTTATTACTGGTTTATATATCGGCTGTCGTCCTATCATCTCTCCAAGCAAGGATGGATGAAGCAAAAGTTCCGTGCTGGTCGCGATTCGACACAAGACAGGAAAATACCTGAGCGCATTTTTGCAGGCAACAAAAGCTGGTGCGACAAGGGTACTGCTCCTTCATGATAACGCACCTCCCCATATCGCAAATTTCTTAATGCAAAGATTACTCCAACTCAAGTGGGAGAGAGTCGAGCACCTACCCTATAGTTTTGATCTTTCCCAATGCTGTTATCACAAATACGGTTCCTTATAAAAGGTCTTGAACGGCAGACGATTCCTGTCGGACTGGCACGTGCAGCTGGCAGTTACGGTCTCCTTCACACAACAGGACACAGTGTTTTACCAAATGCATATCTTCAACCTGATACGTGAGTGGGATGACTGCCTCAATGCTCATGGCGATTTTGCCTGATTGTCATACCGATTCTGGACTGCACGGCCATCAAACGGAAACTTTTTGATCGTCCATTATGTTCGTCGTCATTGTGGTGTAGATCCAGCTCTTAGCTACGCCCTCCAGGAACTTATTCATGCCCCAGCTGCCACCACCGCCTCTCCTCACCTTAGCGTTGCCACAAACGGACAAGGCTTGCGCTCTGCCCCATGTACCATATCATTCTTCCCTACTCTTTACTTTTTTCGTGTTTGTATTTATTCTAAGACTTCTAATATACACGGTGTTCCATTTATCTGTTGACCGCTTGCCCGGGGTATTGCAGGCCGGACGCGGAAGCCGCGCCTGCCAGTCGAATGGGTGCCGCGGGACCTTACTATGCCACCCTCTTTTGTGGATTTTGGCCTGAAGGCCATACAGATACACGCACCTTGTCGGGCAGTGTCATTCGAGCAGTTAAACAGGCTTAACGAATATAATAGTGAAGTTTGCAAACGCAACAATGGCAAGAGCAAATTATTCAATTCCACAATGAGTGTTTATTTACGATTCGTCGGAGTCTCTTCATACTTTTCGGAGATGGTTTGAACAGAAGCTTCCAGGTGCTCGAATTATGAGTCGTGATGCTGTTCACAAATTAGTGAATAAATTTCGTGAAACGCGAAGTGTTCAAGACAAGAAGTGTAAATGACGACATACAGTCCTCACAGGAGCTCGTCTCGATGACATTGCATACCACCTGGAAAATTCCCCTAAAAAGTCTCTTAGACGACTTTCGCAGCAAACACAAATATCGTGCACTTCTGTACAAAGAGGTGCTACGCTGCTTGGGCCAAGGCCATGTAAAGTATCAGTAGTACAAGAACTTCGGCCTAGTGATCCTGCACACAGCGTTAAGTTTTGGGAATGGGTTTTAAAACAAATGGATCCTTGCCTCATTCTGTTTTCAGACATTGGAGCGCAGACAGACCTGTTGTGCTTCATGAGCAACCTCCTCATGATCAGAAAATAGGGGTGTGCGGCGCAGCTAGTGGTGACAGAATAATAGGTCCATTATTTTTCATGGACACAGTTACAAGTGAAAGATATGTACAAAACATTTTGAAAGCGTTTTTTAATGAACTGATTGAAAGAGAACGAAGCTTCGAATTTTTTCAACAGGATTCGTCAAGGGCTCATATGGGCAATGTTGTTCGCACGCAGTTCATGATTTGTTCGATGAAAGAGTGATTAGTAACATTATCTGGCCCACAAGAAGTCCTGATTTAACTCTGTGCGATTTTTTGTTTGTGGGGTGCACTGGAGGACAATGTGTACACAACAAATCCTCACATGATAGAGGAGCTCAAGGATGATTACTGTTAATCAGTTAATTCAGTATCTCAGTGAATTATATCGTGTGATTAATAACTGCCTGAGTAGATGTCAGAAATGCGTGGAAAATAATGGCCGGCCGTTCCAGCATATCCTTGCACGACATGGGTGAGTACAAAATTTATTCGCTTATGTTTTTAATGTAGTCATTTTGTACTGCAGCAGTAAACGGGCGACACGGCATCTGATCGCCGGGCAACAGAGCACTCGTTGCCCTGCATCCACTGCGCCGCACAGGAAGTCATCAGATAAATGGAACACCCTGTATATTATTATGTTTCAGCAAATATGAAGCCAGACATTTAACGATGAAATCAATAACCCATGCATATTATAAAAATGCATTTATGTATGTGTGTATGAGTAGGAATACAGGAACGTATCACACATAAGATAAGAAGATGTCATGATACACATCTGGTGTCAGGTTACACACCTGGTCTCTTTGCTTCTTCCCACTCCTTCTAGAATTGATCAAGCTCACACAGGGAAATCACCAGACCGTCCTGTCTCCCCCCTCACCACCTCCCCTCCCCATTCCTTGGTACCATTGGGGAGTCATTCACCCTCTCCACACCAATATCTTTTGTAACTGAGACCCTTGTGTGAGAGGGGTTACTCTGCAGATAGACAGCATAGAGAGGGGATCAGGCTGTGACTATTTGTTAATAACAAATTACGTTAAGTCACATCACTTGAGTTCTATTTGTTAATGCCAATACTATGTGACACCAGCAGAGACATCACCTAGGTAGATATATAAGTGCTCTTAGTTTTCGAGCGGTGTAAGGCGCTGCACTCATGGACTGTGCGGCTGGTCCCGGCGGAGGTTCGAGTCCTCCCTCGGGCATGGGTGTGTGTGTTTGTCCTTAAGATAATTTAGGTTAAGCAGTGTGTAAGCTTATGGACTGATGACCTTAGCAGCTAAGTCCCATAAGATTTCACACACATTTGAACACTCTTAGTTTTACGTTTTTCTCCTCAGTTTTATGTATCTTTAATTCATTTTCGTATTTACCATAATTTTACATATTTTGTCCAATTACACAAAACTGTTCCCAATGTCGTGTCAATGTCATGATGCCCTCAGGCATCACAACGCAGAATTAGATATCACTGATAGTTAGGCACACCTCCCCAACTCCATCTTTTATAACTGGTGGCACAATGGAGCGTAGGGAGAGGTTGTGTTCTATTTGTTTGCAACAAATTACCTCACTCTAGGTCTATTTGTTTAATATCTAGAGGCACCGGTAGATGCTACACCCAGAAAGACTCTCAGTTTTAAGTACTTCCCACAATTTTGTACATTGTTCAAACATAAGTGAGTTACGTGTCAACATCGCATCCTGTTGTGTCACGACATTATGTCACAGTGTCGTGTCGCAACACTTACGTCACAAAGTCACATAACTTCACGCTGACGACATGACGTTGTCAGCTTTGGTCCTGATTTATGTATCATTCCTCCATTACTAGCATGTTATCTCATACTGTTAGAGACGAACATGTTAGTAGAAAGTGTAATGTCATGGAGAATACTATAAGCAAACGGTATTGTATAAGAAATACTTCACTACAGTACTAGCTTATGTGAAGTCATAGTAAAATTATGATGCTTCCAACAAAAAATACTGCATTTTTAAAAAAACCTCTGGGAACAGTCGTCCAGTATCTGCGAAAACCCCAGCGAAAATCATGTCGCCTGCTGGAGGGTAGATTACCTAGCCTCAGGCTCTTGACATGTGTGTGTGTAGCTGAGAACGCCAATTATCACCGACACAGTGCACAGTATTTGCTGAGAAAGTTGTGGCTGGCGCCAAACTTTGCTGCTATATCAGATCTGGCCGAGAAATCTCGCACTCATGGTAATAACGGGAAACAGAACCTAAGTCATAGGTGGAAATATCAAAGAGTGGTACACACGTAGAGTGCGAGGAACTCCTCTCTTGAAATCGCTGGATAGTGAAAATACGGTATGGAGCTTCTCACCACCAGGTCGCGAACAGGGGAGATCCACATGTCTGTCTTGCACTACGCCAGACCATCTCCCAAAGCTTGGTAGAGAAATTTTCACTCTGCATGGGTAATAACCTCTGACCTAGTTGCTGACAAAAAGGGCTCTCAATCGTCCAAGTACACTCCTGGAAATTGAAATAAGAACACCGTGAATTCATTGTCCCAGGAAGGGGAAACTTTATTGACACATTCCTGGGGTCAGATACATCACATGATCACACTGACAGAACCACAGGCACATAGACACAGGCAACAGAGCATGCACAATGTCGGCACTAGTACAGTGTATATCCACCTTTCGCAGCAATGCAGGCTGCTATTCTCCCATGGAGACGATCGTAGAGATGCTGGATGTAGTCCTGTGGAACGGCTTGCCATGCCATTTCCACCTGGCGCCTCAGTTGGACCAGCGTTCGTGCTGGACGTGCAGACCGCGTGAGACGACGCTTCATCCAGTCCCAAACATGCTCAATGGGGGACAGATCCGGAGATCTTGCTGGCCAGGGTAGTTGACTTACACCTTCTAGAGCACGTTGGGTGGCACGGGATACATGCGGACGTGCATTGTCCTGTTGGAACAGCAAGTTCCCTTGCCGGTCTAGGAATGGTAGAACGATGGGTTCGATGACGGTTTGGATGTACCGTGCACTATTCAGTGTCCCCTCGACGATCACCAGTGGTGTACGGCCAGTGTAGGAGATCGCTCCCCACACCATGATGCCGGGTGTTGGCCCTGTGTGCCTCGGTCGTACGCAGTCCTGATTGTGGCGCTCACCTGCACGGCGCTAAACACGCATACGACCATCATTGGCACCAAGGCAGAAGCGACTCTCATCGCTGAAGACGACACGTCTCCATTCGTCCCTCCATTCACGCCTGTCGCGACACCACTGGAGGCGGGCTGCACGATGTTGGGGCGTGAGCGGAAGACGGCCTAACGGTGTGCGGGACCGTAGCCCAGCTTCATGGAGACGGTTGCGAATGGTCCTCGCCGATACCCCAGGAGCAACAGTGTCCCTAATTTGCTGGGAAGTGGCGGTGCGGTCCCCTACGGCACTGCGTAGGATCCTACGGTCTTGGCGTGCATCCGTGCGTCGCTGCGGTCCGGTCCCAGGTCGACGGGCACGTGCACCTTCCGCCGACCACTGGCGACAACATCGATGTACTGTGGAGACCTCACGCCCCACGTGTTGAGCAATTCGGCGGTACGTCCACCCGGCCTCCCGCATGCCCACTATACGCCCTCGCTCAAAGTCCGTCAACTACACATACGGTTCACGTCCACGCTGTCGCGGCATGCTACCAGTGTTAAAGACTGCGATGGAGCTCCGTATGCCACGGCAAACTGGCTGACACTGACGGCGGCGGTGCACAAATGCTGCGCAGCTAGCGCCATTCGACGGCCAACACCGCGGGTCCTGGTGTGTCCGCTGTGCCGTGCGTGTGATCATTGCTTGTACAGCCCTCTCGCAGTGTCCGGAGCAAGTATGGTGGGTCTGACACACCGGTGTCAATGTGTTCTTTTTTCCATTTCCAGGAGTGTAGATGGCGTCCAGTGACAGTAAAACCTTTCGTAACTTCTCAATGAATCTGCAGATAAACACTGCTAACATTTGAAGTGCCAAACACTCCTCTCTACGCCTCTCCATAATTTCTCTATTGAACACCTAGACAAACCAGTTGTAACTCGCAGACTCATTTGTAGAGAAATGTTATTAACAGTTTAAGCGCCAAGTACGTTGCTCCCCACCGCCCTTTCTCTTTGGAAAAGGAAGGAAGATTGGGTTTAACGTCCCGTCGAGATTGAGGTCATTAGAGATGGAGCATAAGCTCAGACTGTGTCAAGAATGGGGATGGAAATCAGCTGTGCCCATTCAAAGGAACCATGTCGGTATTTGCCTGGCGTGACTTAGAGAAATCACAGGAAACCTAAATCTGGATGGCTGGATGTGGGTTTGAACCATCGTCATTCCAGATGCGAGTCCAGTGTGCTAACCATTGTGCCACATCACTTGGTCCTTTCTCTTTCCCTTTGGACCAATGAGAAATGTGCACCCCTCAATGCTGGAATAAAGGCAGAGTCAGGACAGTCTGTATTGTTGCCAACTTTATTCAAGATGGCGGCTTTTCTTGCATGGTGCCCCCACCTTCTCTCTGTGGGAGGGGGGGGGGGGTAGATGTGGCAGTGTTGCTTCTGTATGTCAACATCCTCACTCCTCTCCCTGCCCACTTCCTCTCCTCTCCCTCACTCCCTTTCTCCCATTCTCCACTTCCCCTCTCCTCTAACACTTATGAATTGGCAGAAAAAAGATTCAGTCTGTGCAGAGCTGCTGGGGAGGAAGGATGTAACGTACTGTCTTTATTTATTTACTTTATTTATTTTTGAGGATGCTGGAAGAATTTCCTACACTGGTAACCGAACTGACAACTGCCCTACAGATTTACTGCTTGAAATTAAAAAAAACTCTACTGCATAAAACTGGTGCTATGATAGAAAAAACCTTTCGTGAAGAAACGGATCCCATGACACTAAGTGAGCAGTAAATTCGTGCAATACCCTGCTTATTTATTTAAACATTAATGAAATTAATTAATTAAATTATTGAGAAATATGTTATATTGATGATTATATTGATGAGATGTTGGTATTGGATAGAGATGAGAAAATAAGTGTATTACCTGTAAGCATACACCTGAGGAATGTGTCCATATCCTCCTACATGAGAAAGGGAAGAATGTGATACAGATAAGTGTAGGAAAAATACTTTTCAGCAAATGATGGTGATGCAGTGGGATGGAGTGAGGATGCATTTCGCAACTCATAGAAACTACTGCTTGTGTTGGAGCTGTTTGTGTATTTTGAAATGGCCATTCAAAGCACAATGAAAGAGACAACTTCGTCCAACTCCACTACTCCGGACGGAATGAACCAGAGGTGCTCGCCATGGTGTATGGGGCTTGACTGAGGACGCCTGAAATGGGTTTTGTCTCACTTTCCAATGGTGTGTGTGTGTATGTTGAGCTTGCTGTGTGCCCTAGTCCACAATACCACTCGAAATAGCCGGGAAACTGTTCTACAGCTGCTGCCAAAAGAATTGCCTCCCACCGATCTACAAGTGTATAGCTGCTGAATAACTTGTATGCAGATACATGGTAAGACAGGACAGGACAGCGAACTATAGCTGAAGTGTAGGAAGAGTAGCCTCTTACCAATCTACGAGTGAAACAGCTGCTGAGGAACTTGTAAACAGGCACATGATACGAAGGGATACGACAGCAAACTTATCGCTGAAGTGTAGGAAGAGCTGCCTCCTACCGAACTATAAGTGTATAGCTGCTGATGAACTTGTGTACACACACATACATACATAAGAAAGGATAGGACAGAAAAACTATCACTGAAATGTAGGAAATACAATACATACTACCACAACTGATGGAAAGTGCCTCAATGCTCTAATTACACATCGAAATTGTTGTGAAAAAACCACCGCCCAGAAACAACTGCTCATAATGCAACATATGCACTGGTAATTGAGAAAATTCGTTGTATAACATAATTACCACAAAACCGTCCCCAAAAGATCTCGCCAGGAGAGAGTGGTGGCAGCTGCATGTGTGTTCACCTTCATGTGTTGCTACAGACTAAGCAGTTTAGAACCAGTTTTACCTCCCCTCCAGGTATGGATACTGGTTTACAAGCATTTTCTAACCTGTTCCTGATGGTACACAAGGAGATCCATCTTCTGGCAGTTATATACTGTTTCTGGTCAGCAGAAATCAGTCACAGATGGATAAAAGACTCAAGAACAGGACGCCTCCTGCAAGGCGTTAAACATATTTCTCGGAAACACTGCCCCCCTGGAACAATAGAAAAATACCTAAATGTTCGTCACGGATGAAGAACTCAATGGTCAACAGGGGTTACTTTCAAACGTTCATACACTCCCGGAAATTGAAATAAGAACACCGTGAATTCATTGTCCCAGGAAGGGGAAACTTTATTGACACATTCCTGGGGTCAGATACATCACATGATCACACTGACAGAACCACAGGCACATAGACACAGGCAACAGAGCATGCACAATGTCGGCACTAGTACAGTGTATATCCACCTTTCGCAGCAATGCAGGCTGCTATTCTCCCATGGAGACGATCGTAGAGATGCTGGATGTAGTCCTGTGGAACGGCTTGCCATGCCATTTCCACCTGGCGCCTCAGTTGGACCAGCGTTCATGCTGGACGTGCAGACCGCGTGAGACGACGCTTCATCCAGTCCCAAACATGCTCAATGGGGGACAGATCCGGAGATCTTGCTGGCCAGGGTAGTTGATTTACACCTTCTAGAGCACGTTGGGTGGCACGGGATACATGCGGACGTGCATTGTCCTGTTGGAACAGCAAGTTCCCTTGCCGGTCTAGGAATGGTAGAACGATGGGTTCGATGACGGTTTGGATGTACCGTGCACTATTCAGTGTCCCCTCGACGATCACCAGTGGTGTACGGCCAGTGTAGGAGATCACTCCCCACCCCATGATGCCGGGTGTTGGCCCTGTGTGCCTCGGTCGTTTGCAGTCCTGATTGTGGCGCTCACCTGCACGGCGCCAAACACGCATACGACCATCATTGGCACCAAGGCAGAAGCGACTCTCATCGCTGAAGACGACACGTCTCCATTCGTCCCTCCATTCACGCCTGTCGCGACACCAATGGAGGCGGGCTGCACGATGTTGGGGCGTGAGCGGAAGACGGCCTAACGGTGTGCGGGACCGTAGCCCAGCTTCATGGAGACGGTTGCGAATGGTCCTCGCCGATACCCCAGGAGCAACAGTGTCCCTAATTTGCTGGGAAGTGGCGGTGCGGTCCCCTACGGCACTGCGTAGGATCCTACGGTCTTGGCGTGCATCCGTGCGTCGCTGCGGTCCGGTCCCAGGTCGACGGGCACGTGCACCTTCCGCCGACCACTGGCGACAACATCGATGTACTGTGGAGACCTCACGCCCCACGTGTTGAGCAATTCGGCGGTACGTCCACCCGGCCTCCCGCATGCCCACTATACGCCCTCGCTCAAAGTCCGTCAGCTGCACATACGGTTCACGTCCACGCTGTCGCGGCATGCTACCAGTGTTAAAGACTGCGATGGAGCTCCGTATGCCACGGCAAACTGGCTGACACTGACGGCGGCGGTGCACAAATGCTGCGCAGCTAGCGCCATTCGACGGCCAACACCGCGGTTCCTGGTGTGTCCGCTGTGCCGTGCGTGTGATCATTGCTTGTACAGCCCACTCGCAGTGTCCGGAGCAAGTATGGTGGGTCTGACACACCGGTGTCAATGTGTTCTTTTTTCCATTTCCAGGAGTGTATATATATGTTCTCGTATAATGTGGAAGGATGAGATGTCTGCTGTAGAGACGGCAGAAGAATAGAAGTTGGAGGAATTTTACACAGATCACATGCTCCGTGTGGAGTAACACATTGCGTGTCTGCCTCAAGCGTTGCCGTTCTTAGCAGCACAACTGTTGTGATCTCAGCTCATTTATTCAAAAGAAAAGTGACTGAATAAACACGAACACTCATTTGCTGCATGAAGTACGAGGTGTGGCTAGAAAAAAACCGGACAGATGCTGGAAAAAACATTTATTTACAATTATTTACAATTTCATGTTATCTCCTTCAATGTACTCTCGTCCTCGGTCTCTACACCGCTCCATACGAATTTTCCACTGTTCATAGCAATGCTGCAGATCATTTTCGGTAAGTCCATACATTACTTCCGTCGCTTTTTCTTTTACTGCTTCAACAGTCTCAAATCTACAGTAGTTCCTTTCAAAGCTGACTTGACTTTAGGGAAAAGAAAAAAGTCACAGGGGGCCAAATCAGGTGAGTAGGGTGGATGATCTAAGATGGGAATGTTGTGTTTTGCCAAAAACGTCTTCACTGACAACGCACTGTGAGCTGGGGCATTGTCTTGGTGAAGGATCCATGACTTTTTTCTCCACAAATCGTTTCGTTTTCTCCGTACTCGCTCACGTAGGGTAGCCAGAACGCTGATGTAGTAATGCTGATTCACTGTTTGTCCCTCTGGTACCCAATCAATGTGCACAATACCTTTGATGTCAAAAAAAAAAAAAAAAAAAAAAAAAAACAATCATCATTGCCTTGAATTTCGATTTTGACATTCGTGCTTTTTTTTTGTCGTGGAGAACCAGGAGTTTTCCAATGCATCGATTGGCGTTTAGTTTCGGGATCGTAAGTAAAAAACCACGATTCATCGCAAGTAATAGCGTTTTGTAAGAAAGTGGGATCACCTTCAATGTTTTCCAGGATGTCAGAACAAATCATTCTTCGGCGTTCCTTCTGTTCAATTGTGAGACACTTTGGAACCATTTTTGAACACACTTTGTTCATGTTGAAACTTTCATGGAGAATCTGCCTAACACTTTCCTTGTCAACTCCTGTTAACTCAGACACTGCTCTGATTGTTAAACGGCGATCTTGTCGAACAAGTTTACCGATTTTTTCAATGTTTGCATCAGTTTTTGATGACAATGGTCTGCCAGTGCGAGTGTCACCACTGGTGTATTCGCGGCCATCTTTAAATCGTTTAAACCACTCAAACACTTGTGTTCGCGATAACCAATCATCGCTGTACACTTGTTGTAACATTACAAACGTTTCACTTGCAGATTTTCCTAGTTTGAAACAAAATTTGATGTTAACACGCTGTTCTTTCTGTACACTCAACATTTTCCGAAGTACAGACAAAACGTCAACTACTTAAAACAGACGCCACGGGCAGACTGAGTGCAGGAGGCAGATGAAACTCGAGCAGTAGGCGGAGCGAGAGTCACGTGACAGGCCACGCGACTTTCAGCCTTATTGCATTAGTTTTATTGTTTCACCAGTACTAGTCCGGTTTTTTTCTAGCCACACCTCGTATCACCATTCTCCAGGTGTTATTCTTAAGCTCGCTGCAACGAGTATTGTGCCGACAGACCTCACCTCACATCGTGTAAAACGTATAGTCTTGCGTTTTTAAAACGAATTCTGTTGTGACATCAGAGTACATAACGGATATAGTACTAAATTCAACGAAATCTCTAGCTAAATAAGAGTAAGATCACACTACTGATATGAACTTATCCTTGCTACAATGAATATTGAACTTCGTAAAATGAATCTTGTATTGAATATACTACAAAGTAAACACTTAACACCACCCAACAGCTCTTAAACATACATTCAGCTAGCAAGTTCCACACACTATGGTGAGTAGAAGTCTTCATCAGTAACATAATGCTGGTAGGGCCAAACAACAGCATGATAATCAATATTGCGCTAACAGTCCAGGATAGACGAACGTGCTTTTCTTGTGAGTGGTAGGAGTGTGTCTTAGGAGGAAAGAGACGTAATCCTCTAACGACTATGCTACGCTGCGAGTGCACCCCGCCTTGGTTCTGCAGGAAGACGAAACACTTTAAGAACATTACACAAGTATCGGAAAAAAACCTTCCACCAGAACAGTGGATGTGGCTTCACCTAGAGGTTTCAATAACTGTCTACTGTCTAGTGTCAATAGTGTCTCGCGCCATCTGTTGACCGAAGTTCGTACTACGCTTTCGCGTCAACTCATCGGAGATATGGCTACGAACGAAGGAGAGGGTTAGACCATTTATAGGCGTTCTATAGGCCATGGGAATAACTGTGAGACTTGGCGCCATCTGTTGATAAGAACTGTGTACTATTTCGTGCGCATTCGGTACTTTTAGCACAAACAATTAAATAAAGCCAATGTCCAAGCGGAGGCTGATAGGAGCTGCAGTACAGGCATTAACAAGTACGGTCGTTCCCTTGGAATTGAGATGCCATAAGGAATTCGAGCGCGTATGGAAATAGCTGTCAGAGATCTGTATTTTCCTCTGGCAGTTACCGTTATTGGCTCACAGTTCTCGATCTTGACTGTTGCGACCAAGTACTGTCAAAACTGAAATACAGCAGAATTTTTAGTTAAGCTGGTCTAACAGTCTCTGTTAAGATATTCATCTACGCAGTAGAAGGAGGGGTCAATGGAAGCGTCCGATTCCACCCGTCTGCTTTGACGGAAAGGTGTTGTGGTGTGTGACTGTCATTACGGCACGGTGTTTATGAGTTGGTTTTATGTGTGTGAGTGTGTGTGTTTTGGCGGCAGTAACTGTAATTCCAAACGTAAGTTTTTGGAAGTTTTTTCAATGAATTATCAAGTTTTTTTGTTTATGTGTTTGGAGTTTTCGTCAGGTGTTATTGGTTTGTTATTTGTAGTGTGGTAAAACGTTTAGTATGTGTGTGTGTGTGTGTGTGTGTGTGTGTGTGTGTGTGTGTGTATGTCTCGCGGGGGGGAGGGGGTTTGGGATGGCCGATCTAGTTTGCAGTGCCGGAATTTGCTGGTGGTAAGTAACTTTTTTTTCTAGTTGTGATGTTTTGTGTATTTATGGAGTATTGAATGTGTTTTAACTTATGTAGGGATGTTTGATTTGTGGATTTTTGAGGTTTTGGTTTTGGTTTCATTTTTCGCGGTTGTAGATGTTGGTTTTTTGGCATCAGAAGTTGTGGTGGACCTATATAGCTCACCGGAAATGACCGATTCCCATTTTCATAGTTGTAGGTGTTAATGTCTTGGTATCGTCATCTGAGATTGACCTTTGTAGGTCAAGGGAAATGTCCGATTCCAATTTTCATACTTTTAGTTGTGGGTATTGGTGTTTTGGTATGGTCACCTATGGTTGCCCTATATTGTTCAAGGGAAGTGTCTGATTCCTGCAGATTTTGTTAGTGTAGAGGAGTGCTGTATTTTTTCTTTCTTTTTGTTCTTCATTTTGTGTTTTGGCATCATGATGTGTTTTTTTTACTAGCTTGTCCTCACCCTAAAACCCCCAACTTCCCGCGGTCGTCTCGTTGGTTTGATTGTACGAGGGCAGTTCAATAAGTAATGCAACACAATTTTTTTTCTCGGCCAATTTTGGTTGAAAAATCCGGAAATTTCTTGTGGAATATTTTCAAACATTCCCGCTCCGTCTCGTTTAGTTTCATTGACTTCCGACAGGTGGCAGCGCTGTACGGAGCTGTAAAAATGGCGTCTGTAACGGATGTGCGTTGCAAACAACGGGCAGTGATCGAGTTTATTTTGGCGGAAAACCAGGGTATCTCAGATATTCATAGGCGCTTGCAGAATGTCTACGGTGATCTGGCAGTGGACAAAAGCACGGTGAGTCGTTGGGCAAAGCGTGTGTCATCATCGCCGCAAGGTCAAGCAAGACTGTCTGATCTCCCGCGTGCGGGCCGGCCGTGCACAGCTGTGACTCCTGCAATGGCGGAGCGTGCAAACACACTAGTTCGATATGATCGACGGATCACCATCAAACAACTCAGTGCTCAACTTGACATCTCTGTTGGTAGTGCTGTCACAATTGTTCACCAGTTGGGATATTAAAAGGTTTGTTCCCGCTGGGTCCCTCGTTGTCTAACCGAACACCATAAAGAGCAAAGGAGAACCATCTGTGCGGAATTGCTTGCTCGTCATGTGGCTGAGGGTGACAATTTCTTGTCAAAGATTGTTACAGGCGATGAAACATGGGTTCATCACTTCGAACCTGAAGCAAAACGGCAATCAATGGAGTGGCGCCACACCCACTCCCCTACCAAGAAAAAGTTTAAAGCCATACCCTCAGTCGGTAAAGTCATGGTTACAGTCTTCTGGGACGCTGAAGGGGTTATTCTGTTCGATATCCTTCCCCATGGTCAAACGATCAACTCTGAAGTGTATTGTGCTACTCTTCAGAAATTGAAGAAACGACTTCAGCGTGTTCGTAGGCACAAAAATCAGAACGAACTTCTCCTTCTTCATAACAACGCAAGACCTCACACAGGTCTTCGCACCCGAGAGGAGCTCACAAAACTTCAGTGGACTGTTCTTCCTCATGCACCCTACAGCCCCGATCTCGCACCGTCGGATTTCCATATGTTTGGCCCAATGAAGGACGCAATCCGTGTGACGCACTATGCTGATGATGAAGAAGTTATTGATGCAGTACGACGTTGGCTCCGACATCGACCAGTGGAATGGTACCTTGCAGGCATACAGGCCCTCATTTCAAGGTGGCGTAAGGCCGTAGCATTGAATGGAGATTACGTTGAAAAATAGTGTTGTGTAGCTAAAAGACTGGGGAATAATCTGGTGTATTTCAATGCTGAATAAAACAACCCCTGTTTCAGAAAAAAAATGTGTTGCATTACTTATTGAACTGCCCTCGTATTTATGGTGGGAGATGTTATTGTATTATTTATATGTATCTTCGTGTTTGTTGCCATGAGTATGTAGTGACGTTATAGACACACTTAAAATAACCATTTCCAGCATATTGATGACGTCCTGGGTGAAAGCAGAAGGGTGGAATCGGACACTTCTATATCAAAAAGTCTTTCAAACACTCTGTAAACCCCGCTTTATCTGAAACCAAGTTTTTAATGGTTGCTGACTTGCTGGCAGTATATTTAAAATGCATTTTCCTGAATATTGGACCCCTTTTGGACCAAGGTAAGTGATTTTAGGTATTTATGTACACTCCTGGAAATGGAAAAAAGAACACATTGACACCGGTGTGTCAGACCCACCATACTTGCTCCGGACACTGCGAGAGAGCTGTACAAGCAATGATCACACGAACGGCACAGCGGACACACCAGGAACCGCGGTGTTGGCCGTCGAATGGCGCTAGCTGCGCAGCATTTGTGCACCGCCGCCGTCAGTGTCAGCCAGTTTGCCGTGGCATACGGAGCTCCATCGCAGTCTTTAACACTGGTAGCATGCCGCGACAGCGTGGACGTGAACCGTATGTGCAGTTGACGGACTTTGAGCGAGGGTGTATAGTGGGCATGCGGGAGGCCGGGTGGACGTACCGCCGAATTGCTCAACACGTGGGGCGTGAGGTCTCCACAGTACATCGATGTTGTCGCCAGTGGTCGGCGGAAGGTGCACGTGCCCGTCGACCTGGGACCGAACCGCAGCGACGCACGGATGCACGCCAAGACTGTAGGATCCTACGCAGTGCCGTAGGGGACCGCACCGCCACTTCCCAGCAAATTAGGGACACTGTTGCTCCTGGGGTATCGGCGAGGACCATTCGCAACCGTCTCCATGAAGCTGGGCTACGGTCCCGCACACCGTTAGGCTGTCTTCCGCTCACGCCCCAACATCGTGCAGCCCGCCTCCAGTGGTGTCGCGACAGACGTGAATGGAGGGACGAATGGAGACGTGTCGTCTTCAGCGATGAGAGTCGCTTCTGCCTTGGTGCCAATGATGGTCGTATGCGTGTTTGGCGCCGTGCAGGTGAGCGCCACAATCAGGACTGCATACGACCGAGGCACACAGGGCCAACACCCGGCATCATGGTGTGGGGAGCGATCTCCTACACTGGCCGTACACCACTGGTGATCGTCGAGGGGACACTGAATAGTGCACGGTACATCCAAACCATCATCGAACCCATCGTTCTACCATTCCTAGACCGGCAAGGGAACTTGCTGTTCCAACAGGACAATGCACGTCCGCATGTATCCCGTGCCACCCAACGTGCTCTAGAAGGTGTAAGTCAACTACCCTGGCCAGCAAGATCTCCGGATCTGTCCCCCATTGAGCATGTTTGGGACTGGATGAAGCGTCGTCTCACGCGGTCTGCACGTCCAGCACGAACGCTGGTCCAACTGAGGCGCCAGGTGGAAATGGCATGGCAAGCCGTTCCACAGGACTACATCCAGCATCTCTACGATCGTCTCCATGGGAGAATAGCAGCCTGCATTGCTGCGAAAGGTGGATATACACTGTACTAGTGCCGACATTGTGCATGCTCTGTTGCCTGTGTCTATGTGCCTGTGGTTCTGTCAGTGTGATCATGTGATGTATCTGACCCCAGGAATGTGTCAATAAAGTTTCCCCTTCCTGGGACAATGAATTCACGGTGTTCTTATTTCAATTTCCAGGAGTGTAGATTGCTGTTCTTATTTCTAGTACTGATATTATGTATTGAGCTATTGGTTGGAGTTACTTGCAACAAATTTCATTTAGGAATAAATATACTAGGAAGCAGTGGTTAGAATACAAAGTTCCTCGAAGAGGTTCCTACATGATGTTCTTGAATTTATACCACAAACGATTTTTATTACATACTTTTACATGTGAAAAGCCGGCCGCGGTGGCCGTGCGGTTCTAGGCGTTTCAGTCCGGAACCGCGAGACTGCTACGGTCGCAGGTTCGAATCCTCCCTAGAGCATGGATGTGTGTGATGTCCTTAGGTTAGTTAGGTTTAAGTAGTTCTAAGTTCTAGGGGACTGATGACCTCAGATGTTAAGTACCATAGTGCTCAGAGCCATTTTTTTTTTACATGTGAAAAACTTTTGCTCCGTTTGATGAGCTACCACAGAATATGATCCCTTAAGAAATAATAGCATGAAAATATGTAAGCTTTTCTATATTTATGTATCCTACATCTGACATCATTCTCACTGCAAATACAGACTTGTTTAGGCGCTTCATCAATTCTGTGGTATGCCCTTCCCAACTGAATTTATTATCGCGTTGTAGTCCTAGAAATGTAACACTGTCAACCTTTTCGATCTGCATACTCCGAGGGGCTACAGTTAAATAACGACATAGTTGGAATCCATCAGTTTAGTTATCAGTATAACTGCGAGCAGTGTGAAATGGCAGGAATGTCGTATGAATCGTGTCATAACCTTAGCTTATTAACTCCGGGTACATTTTAGTTGATGTTAGAACGATTATTAGTGTTTCATATTATATGTTTGTAGGTTATCGGTCGCTATTAGAAATATTATCTTCGCAGCTGCAACAGAAATTACGCGGAACTTCGCCACAGCACTGTTTAAGTAAAATGTTAACAACGTGCGTTTTTAAGTATGAAGTAATATGTAAACTGAGTACTGTAGGTTAAATTCGAAGCTTAATTTCTTGTGTTGCTCACATAATAGAATAAAGTGTACAGCCTTGTAACACAACAAAAATATACATAATGTGACAGATTCGTTTACTCCTGTGCTGTAGAAGCTAGTCCTATTGGGGAAAGTGTGAGTACGCTAATCCAAGTTTTATGTCAGATTTGGAAACTGCTCGATTTCTCGAGCTACAGCATGTTTATAACATATGAAGACATGCAGATCGAAAAGGTTGACAGTGTTACATTTCTGGGACTACAACTCGATAATAAATTCAGTTGGGAAGGGCATACCACATTTTTTCACTCTATTATTTCATAACGGAGCATATTCTGTGGTAACTTATCAAACGTAGCGAAAGTTTTTCGCATGCAAAAGCGTGTAATAAAAATAGTTTGCGGTATAAATTCAAGAACATCAGGTAGGAACCTGTTCAAGGAACTTTGTATTCTAACCACTGCTTCCTGGTATATTTATTCTTCAATGAAATTTGTTACAAGTATTTCCAATCAATAGCTCAATACATAATATCAGTACTAGAAATGGGAACAGCAATCTACATAAAAAATCACTTACCTTGGTCCAAAAGGGGTCCAATATTCAGGAACATGCATTTTCAATAAACTGCCAGCAAGTCAGCAACCATTAAAAACTTGGTTTCAGATAAAGCACGGTTTACAGTATGTCTGAAAGACTATTTGATACAGAAGTGTCTGATTCCACCTGTCATCAATATGTCGGAAATGGCTATTTTAAGTGTGTCCATGACGTCACTACATACACATGGCAACAAACACGAAGATACATATAAATAATACAATAACATCTCCCACCAAAAATACAATCAAACCAACGGGACAACTGCGGGAAGTTGGGGGTTTTAGGGTGAGGACAATCTAGTAAAAAAAACACACGATGATCCCAAAACACAAAATGAAGAACAAAAAGAAAAAAATACAGCATTCTGCTACACCAACAAAAATCTGCAGGAATCGGACACTTCCCTTGAACAATATAGGTCAACCATAGGTGACCATACCAAAACACCAATACCCACAACTAAAAGTACAAAAATTGGAATGGGACATTTCCCTTGACCTACATAGGTCAACCTCAGATGACGATACTAAACATTAACACATACAACTATCAAAATGGGACTCGGTCATTTCCGGTGACCTATGTAGGTCCACCACAGCTACTGATGCCAAAAAACCAACACCTACAACTGCGAAAAATAGAACAACAATCCCAAAAGTCCACAAATCAATCATCCCTACATAAATTAAATCACATTCAATACTCCATAAATACACAAAACATCACAGCTAGAAAAAAAATTAATTACCACCAGCAAATTCCGGCACTGCAAACTAGATCGGCAGCCCCCCCTCCCCCCCCCCCCCCACACACACACAAAAACCAACTCATAAACACCGTGCCGTAATGACATTCACACACCACAACACCTTTACGTCGAAGGAGACGGGTGGAATCAGACGCTTCCATTGACCCCTCCTTCTACCCTGTAGATGAATATCGTAGCAGAGACTGATAGACCAGCATAGGTAAACATTCTGCAATATTTCAGTTTTGACAGCACTTGGTTACAACAGTCAAGATCGGGTATTCTGTGTATGATAAATTTATTAAAAGTGGGTAACTGTGTTTTATTCTGACAGTGTATCAATTCTGTAAATATTAGCGGTTACTGTGATATATTCACATATTTTGACAATCTCCTGACAAATGATGAGGATAATAATTATTATATTCAACTGTATTATGTTATACTTTCTGACATGTTATTTGTCATTCGCGATATTTGTTTGCTCCAGTAACTATCGTCTCTGCAATATCACCGGGATCTAAGACTGGAGTCACTGTATCAGGAACACAGACACACAGTTATTCCGTTACCAATTTCCAGGTTACGTGTAATGGTAGCCCGTTAACTGCCAGAGAGCGAGAACTGTGAGCCAATAACGATAACTGCCAGAGGAAAATACCGATCTCTGACAGTTATTTGCATAGTCGCTCGAATTCCTTATGATACCTCTCTTATACAACCCGTCCAAGCTAAATTGACATATGAAGCGGTGGCTTAAGGGAACGACCGTACTTGTTAATGCCTGTACTGCAGCTCCTAACAGCCACCGCTCGGACATTAACTTTATTTAATTGTTTGTGTTAAAAGTAACGAAGGCGCACGATGTAGTACACAGTTCTTACCAACAGATGGCGCGCAGTCTCACAGTTATTCCCATGGCCTATAGAACGCCTTCCAATTGGTCTACCCTCTCCTTACAAGGGAACCTCCCCATCGCACCCCTCTCAGATTTAGTTATAAGTTGGCACAGTGGATAGGCCTTGAAAAACTGAACACATATAAATCGAGAAAACAGGAAGAAGTTGTGTTGAACTATGAAAAAAATAAGCAAAATATACTAACTGAGTAGTCCATGCGCAAGATAGGCAACATGAAGAATAGTTTAAGCTCAGGAGCGCCGTGGTTCCGTGGTTAGCGTGAGCAGCTGGGGAGCGAGAGGTCCTTGGTTCAAGTCTTCCTTCAAGTGAAAAGTTTTTTGGAAAAGTTATGATCTGCCCGTTCGTTCATTGACGTCTCTGTCCACTGTAATAAGTTTGTTTTGTCTGTGTTTTGCGACCGCACCGCAAAACCGTGTGATTAGTAGACGAAAGGACGTGCCTCTCCAATGGGAACCGAGAACATTTCATCGCAAGGTCATAGGTCAGCCGATTCCTCCACAGGTAAACACGTCTGATATATTCTATACGACACTGGTGACGGCATGTGCGTCACATGACAGGAATATGTTGTCGACCCACCTAACTTGTACACTTAGCGAATGGGTAAAAAGATTCTTCTACTTTGCCCGATTTATGTTTTCTTGTGGATGTGATAATCACTCCCAAAAAAGTAATGAAAACATAAGAGTTTGTCAGATAATAATTGTCTGAAAATAAAAAATTAAAACTTTCACTCGAGGGAAGACTGGAACCAAGGACCTCTCGTTCAGCAGCTGCTCACGCTAACCACGGCACCATTTTTTCTTTTTGTTATTAATCGTTATGTTTGGTCGTTGCGGACGTCGCAAGACATACTGTCCAAGTTCAGTGATTGATCCTTTCACTCACTTTTTCATTACAGAGGACCACAGGCTCTCTGACCGAACACGCTGAGCTACCGTGCCGGCATGGCACCACAGCGCTTCTGAGCCTACACTTCCCTTGATGTTCCATATCTTGCCATAGACTACCCAGTTTGTATATTTTGCTTATTTTTTTCATAGTCTACACAACTTCTTCCTGTTTTCTCGATTGATATGTGTTCAGTTTTTCAAGGCATATCCACTGTACCAACTTATAACTAAATGTGAGAGGGGTGCGATGGGGAGGTTCCCTTGTTAGTTCCTAGCCAGATCTCCGATGAGTTGACGGGAAAGCGTAGTACGATCTTCGGTCAACAGATGGTGCGAGGCATTGTTGATATTAGACAGGTATTGAAATAACTGCCTGTATCAGAGGAACTTTTCAGTAACCGGTTATTTCTATCAGTTACGTTATTTTTTGCCACCTCTAGCAGGTGCTCTGCTTTGGTCGGGGCTGGGCTGACTATGATATACCGTTTTTCAGGTCTGCAGAAATCAAACGTATTTCTAGGAAATGCCGACCCCTGGAACAATAGCGAAATATTTGACTATTCGTCACGGAACGGCCAACAGCATGCTATGGCCATCGGCTACTTCTGGCAGTGGAAAGAGCAGCTTCAGAGGCAGCACATCGCCAGAGGTGTGGACACCTTGACCGGGCGAGACCCGTCGCCGTCGCGATTTCAAAGAGGGGTGGAGGGGGAGGGGGGAGCGCTATTCAATACGCTAGCGCCGGCCAACCTCTAGCTACCGTCTGCCGCTTCTACCAGCAGCCTTCCGTAGCGCGCTTGCTCCAAGTTAGTGTCTGTGGAGTTTGTAAATAAACTGCCATACATGTAGGTATTCCATGCGTTTCAGACGCACAAATATCGATACAGAACATTGGCTTTGACGCTGTCTGTTCACATGTCACACCCAACAGAAAATTACAATTCACATCGTACCCTCATCGTTATTTGGTAACATCCAGCTGAGTAAAACTACGAACACGGTCTACGACAGGGATGACGATGACGGATGAGTAAACAGCAAAGTGTCGTATTTTCATCAATTTAATGTACACTACTGGCCATTAAAATTGCTACACCAAGAAGAAATGCAGATGATAAATGGGTATTCACTGGACGAATATATTATACTAGAACTGACATGTGATTACATTTTCACCCAATTTGGGTGCATAGATCCTTAGAAATCAGTACCCACAGCAACCACCTCTGGCCGTAATAACGGCCTTGATACGCCTGGGCATTGAGTCAAACAGAGCTTGGATGGCGTGTACAGGTACAGCTGCCCATGCAGCTTCAACACGATACCACAGTTCATCAAGAGTAGTGACTGGCGTATTGTGACGAGCCAGTTGCTCGGACACCATCGACCAGACGTTTTCAATTGGTGAGAGATCTGGAGAATGTGCTGGACAGGGCAGCAGTCGAACATTTTCTGTATCCAGAAAGTCCCGTACACGACCTGCAACATGCGGTCGTGCATTATCCTGCTGAAATGTAGGGTTTCGCAGGGATCAAATGAAGGGTTGAACCACGTGTCGTTAAACATCTGAAATGTAACATTCACTGCTCAAAGTGCCGTCAATGCGAACAAGAGGTGACCGAGACGTGTAACCAATGGCACCCCATACCATCACGCCGGGTGATACGCCAGTATGGCGATGACGAATACACGCTTCCAATGTGCGTTCGACGCGATAACGCCATCATGATGCTGTAAACAGAACCTGGATTCATCCGAAAAAATGACGTTTTGCCATTCGTGCACCCAGGTTCGTCGTTGAGTACAACATCGTAGGCGCTCCGGTCTGTGATGCAGCGTCAAGGGTAACCGCAGCCATGGTCTCCGAGCTGATAGTCCATGCTGCTTCAAACGTCATCGAACTGTTCACGCAGATGGTTGCAAACATCCCCATCTGTTGACTCAGGGATCGAGACGTAGCTGCACGTCCGTTACAGCTATGCGCATAAGATGCCTGTCATCTCGACTGCTAGTGATACGAGGCCGCTGGGCTCCAGCACGGCGTTCCGTATTACCCTCCTGAACTCACCATTCTATATTCTGCTAACAGTCATTGGATCTCGACCAACGCGACAGGAATGTCGCGATACGATAAACCGCAATCGCGATAGGCTACAATCCGACCTTTATCAAAGTTGGAAACGTGATGGTACGCATTTCTCCTCCTTACACGAGGCATCACAACGTTTCACCAGGCAACGCCGGTCAACTGCTGCTTGTGTATGAGAAATCGGTTGGAAACTTTCCTCATTTCAGCACGTTGTAGGTATCGCCATCGGCGCCAACCTTGTGTGAATGCTCTGAAAAGCTAATCATTTGCATATCACAGCATCTTCTTCCTGTCGGTTAAATTTCGCGTCTGTAGCACGTCATCTTCGTGGTGTAGAAATTTTAATGGCCAGTAGTGTATTTTACAGCAATTTGCGCAATTTTATCCAGGTTCTATAGTAATTTCAACGCATTATACCCAGTTATTCGACTTCCATACCACTGCTGTCGATGACTTCCCACGACTACAAAGCGTCGCATCGCGTCGATGTCCTGATCCTATCAACCAATTACACTGCAACATGGTTCCCTGTTCCTGTATCATTGCTAAGACACCCTCTCCATTACTTTGCGAGTACTATGTACAGTCATGCTCAAAAGTATCCGAACGACCTGAATTGCATTTCGCCTGATTCTCATGCAACCCACATAACGCAGCTGTCTAGCAGGTCCTCTAGTCGTTCCTTGGTACAGTCGTTTGACTATTGAAAATGGTTCCAACAAGTCACCACTAGAAAAAATTGCTCTGTCTCGTAATAACTCAAGATGCAAAGAAATACCACGATACTACAAATATCAGGGAACACCTTATCACAGATAAGACTGTCCTTAAGGCTTGTAAGCTCACATTTATTACAATAAATGACATACCTGAAATGTTACCACTCTCAGTATTACGTCAGATAGGTAATGCACGTAGTAAGTTCGTCGTATTCATGATTTCCTCTTCAAAGTAACATACCGTACTTATTATTTAACACAAAAGGAGATTAAAAGTTTAAGTTATTCATGAGCAGCTAGTTGAGAATGTGTATAAACTTCAAATGACACGACGAACCGTCTCGTACTGCATATGGATTCAAACCCAGGTCATGCAGACTAAGCAAAGATTTCGTGACTGACGGAAACTAACAGTCATTCCTGATTAGGTATACAGAGAGTGATATACCTCGATTTTAGACAGTATAAGTTAGCAAATGTCAACCTTAAATCGCATAACGCAAACATTTTTAACGGACGCGAATTCCTACCCAGCATCTATTGTCCCTGTTAACGAACTACGAGAGGTCTTAAATATTGCTTCTTCACAAGTAACTTACTTGAATTGCCGTGAGGTAAAGCTTTGTGTTGGATAGGGATTCGAACCCAGAACCTAATCGGATAGATATCGACGCACAATCAACTGTGACATTTCGGATTTTCTCGGCAGTAGCTAGATGTTTTAACTGAAATGACGAGACGAAACATTAATTTTTTCCTTCCCAGGACTCCAACCCGGCACCTATCGCTGTTATATTCTGGAGAAAATGAACGTTAAATTTGGGTTTGTTGCACCAGCAGCGACATGTGAGCATGTTTGAACTAGAAATAATATGACGAAGAGTTCAGTGCTGACTGGGAATAGAGCTCCACACATATCGTTGTTGACTACACACAAAGAGACGTCAGCTACCGAATTTTTCTCCAGCTCGGAATAACATCTTGAACTTACAGAGATCTCGCAAATAGTTCTGTGTCTCACTGGAAGTCAAAAACGTCACATATCGTTAGTGTTGACAACGAATGAAAATACATTAAAAATCAAAATAATTATTCCCCAGCAGATAGGTGTTCTCATGCTAGAGCTTGATAATATTTAATGAAATCTCTAGTGCCGGGCCAGGATTCGAACCCATTCACGCGCAATATGTGGAGATGTTGAGGACTCTGTAGTTTTGAACAAACAACAAGTTGTAGCCGAGCTGTATTGTCACGAAGGGATCAAATTCCGCGTTAAGGACGGTCTGAGTTGCATTCCCAGTTCAGAACCAATTTTATCGACATACAGAAGCTCAGATAAAAGATGGAATAAGTGTCCTGTGAGCCTACATAGCGTTTGTTTCGTCACTAGAAATAAATAACTAGTATAAGAAAGGTTACTGGTGATCGAGTTTCTACATGTAGCCACTCCAGACTTTATTGTGGTTCAACCTAACGTCTACTTGGTAGAGAAGGAATATCATTTTTAATGTTAACTTCAGACCACAATGCCATTATATCTTCTTCACTTGGTGTAGCCAGAAGAGAATGGAATCTGTCTCTCCCTATCTAAAATCAATGACAGAAGTTGGAATCGAACCCAGACCATAGATATACAAACATATCATCAGTCCAACAGACCACCAAACCATCTTCTCTGTGGCTCATTTTTCTAGCGTAACGCCATTGCGCCACACTGGTTGAGAAATCCTGGCTCCCTGTAGTAATTTGCAGCATGTTCAGTAAATTCATTTACTTGGTTGACCGAATCACCATGAACTAGCTGCCTCGGCTACCCAGTGCATACATTCGATTTTATTTTGTAATCACCGAAATAAAATCACGTAACTGCCACCTACACAGAACTGCCGACAGTGTAGGATGCAGAAATTTAATTAGGAAGTGTTTCTTAAACTTGAGCTACTCCATTGCGCTATCTCTTTGTTGAAAACGTCGTGCAGTGCAAATGTGGCATTTCAGAAATTTTGTATTCCTAGAAACCCAAAATTTGCTTGTCAGTGGCGGGAAGAGGAGTTACCTGTTGTGCAGCATTGTAAGTTTTTCACCATTGCACTATGAGCCGACAGTATTTTCTTGCGATTTCCTTATCGACGTTTGATCTGACTGCTTGTAGCTCTTTCACAGAAGGGTTAAAAACGGTACAGACAGTGAGACTGGAACTGCGAACCATAACAGACGCTTTTTCAGAGGTCAGCACATTACCACACAGCTGGCGAAGAAGTACGTGGCTTAGCTTCCTCTTACGAGATTAATAGTGGCTAGAACTCGTAAACAGCTATTTAAAGGACGAAATTAGTTGCGATTTCCACGTGCAACGACTTTCCTGGGCTGAAAACCGTAAATTTACAATCTTTTGTTACACCTCAAGCGAGAATAACTGAGATTATTCAATAGAAATGACAGGTAAAATCAAGTAAACTTCGAGACTTAATTCCGTTCACACCAGGAAGTAACTCGTCAAGCACAGAGTTGCCAAACATACGTTGCCTTGTTGCCAAATCTCAGTTACAGTACCAGCAGGAAGAAGGCGAACGGATGTGATCGTACAGCGGGCTGGGAAGTGACTATAGCTGGTGTCTCCAAGTCGCGGCTGCTACGGCCTGGAATACGTAATGCGTCTGATTCGCATTTCTGTAACTACGTTTAGGGATTGGACCGTAGTTACTAATAATACTCAGAACTGACTGCAAACTAAGCATCATAAAAACTCTCATAGTTGTTTTTATACTTCTTTCGTTAGTGTACTCAAAACTAAGAAACTTATTCACAGACGTTTTCGTGCCTCGCCGATAGTCGAGCACAACAAACAAATAAAAAAAAAGAGAATGTGTGTGTGTAATAGAGAGAGAGAGAGAGAGATAGAGAGAGAGAGAGAGAGAGATAAGAATCAAAAAGAATGAGAGAGAGAGAGAGTAAAAAATTGTTGTAAAGAAATTGAATCATGGTACGTAAAGAAATCTTTCATTAAAATGACGCGTTCCACATCATTACGAAATATCGTATTCATGATCTATGAAACAAGAATTGATGTAATGTAATATAATCTAATCTAATCACATCATATTGATGACTAGTCATGAAGAGTCATGAATTACCGAAATTTTTGCCAATACCAGTAACCAAATCTAAACTTGAAAATAAAAGACGACAATTTTTGAAATAAAGCGGGCCTTCTATCAAGACCGTTTCGTCCCTGTTAACTAACCACCAAAGATGTCTGATATACCTCCATTCTGAAGTAACAAAGTGTGCATTCATTTAAAGATGAAGTGCATGATGTGAAGTTCTGTGACGGAGATACGAACCCACAACGTAATCAGCTTGTTAACTAAGTAAAATAAAATGTTACGTATCGGTTTTTCTTCCCAGCTGCTAGGTGTTTGAATCTAAAATAATGATACAAACTTTTGTGCCTAAGCGACAATCGAACTGCACATCTACCGTGCATCCACCAATATATCTTAAATATCAGTTGCTTACTCACCAACGGTGAGATGTGTGTGTGTTTGACCAGAAATAACGACACCTATTGCGATTGTCAGCAACACATGAACAGACATTAAAAATGCAGGTTAATTTTCACTAGCAGGTCGGTGTGCACGTGATAGGGCTTGAAATGGAATTATGAATATTTTTGTATTGGATCAGGATTCGGACCCACATACTTAACTTTGGAGGAGACCTAGAGAAGATTGCAATCTTGCGAAAAGGAACGAAATGATTGAACTGTACTGTTCCGAGAGATTCAGATCCTCGAAAGAGGAGATACGAATTCGAATCACAGTCCAGCACCAAATTTTTCAACGTCTCTAGTTCAATCAAGTACAAGTAAAATAAGAGCCCTGTTCCTTAAAAGTCCATCGGTTCATCAAATAAAATATAATTTTCTAATGTAAGTAACTTTTCTGGCGACTGTATTTCTGTTTACCATGACTTCCTCTATGTCACTTCCCAACGTGAACCGGCTCTGCCCAGTTGGTAATGAAGGAACGTGATGTTTAATGCGGATTCTGGATTATAACGTCTTTCTCTTGGGGTTACCAGAGCTAAAGTAAATGTGTTTGTGCCTCTTAAAAGTAAATGCCTGAACCCACGCATTGCACCTGTGATAGTGGCCACATTACCCAGCCCAAGGAGTGTGCTGTAATGGATGATGTGCTTAGCGTACAAAATTAGTCACGATGGAAAAACCGCGGGTCTGTTAAATGGTTAAGTAGAAGCAAGCTTCTGACGAGGAGATGATGCTATTCTCATGTCAGCAGGATGTAAAGACTCTTCTAGGCATCATAGGCTGGATGTGAAGCCATTCTAAAATTTTCATAAATTCAGCAAATTCCTTAGTTCGAGAAAATCCACTGGGAAGTGTGATGTTACCGGATAATTCGATTATTACCGTCATTATTTCTATCATTTTCTTCATACCGCTGCTGGAACACTGTACTTGAAGATCAGTTGATGGGTTTTGGTCACTATAGATGTAGTTTCCCAAGAACAGGTTCTTTCCCTGCTTACGGAATCCTTTTCATGTTAACATCAGCAATTACTCGTAGATTACATTAAAACTAAAGTAATTGATGAAGACGTTACCTGATAACAAAAACGCGCTGCCTTTCTTCATTTACTTGCGCCTAGAAATGGCTATCGAGTACTGCCAAGCCAAAAGGCAAGAGATCTTACTGCCTGCCGATATACGTCGCTGTCAGTTCTTCCATATGAATTGGTCGACGTGACCTGTTTCAAGTTGTGTATGACAGAGAATGTTTTTGGAAATCAATTGTTTTCCTTTGCAATAAACAGAAAGATTTTCATTCTAAGCTATCCAAGTACAAAATTTTCGCAATATTAGTTCAAATTTAATATTCGCTTCTATAATGTAGGAAAGTATTTCACAGTTACAAAACCTGCATCCGACTCACTGACCTTACACTTAGTCGCTGACCATAAATTCTAGCTCAGAGTGACATCAGATTAAGTAACCTAATGTAGCGAAGACTGTTTGCCAGTGCTCTTTCTCACCGGAAAGTAAGCAGTTCACTCATTTGGCTCCATAAGTACACTGTAACAGTAATTTCTGTGTGTATGCAATGCATACGGATTGTAGAATTTAGTGGTGCTCTCTCTTCCACTTCTGTATACAATACGACTGACCTAAACGGGCCCCTTATGGTTACAGGCCCTGGGCAGTGCTACATCATAGTGACAGTAATGTGCCTATACCGACAACCTGACTGTTCGTTTTACCTGATTTTGTTATAAATAAAACAACATGACTTTCCAGTGGGAGACATTTCGTCCTCCTTTTCCTTCTGTGAAATTTGTGAGTAAGCTATTGGCCTTCCAACCAGCGAAATGCGGCAGAGTACGGCCGGTAAACGATTCACAAACCACGTTTTAGTGCCGTGAAGGCGATTTTTTAACCATCAAAAGACTGCACATAGATGCAATCGATTTCGAGTTGGAAAGTTTTTGTTATCTTACTTTTGTGACAGATGGGCATAAGTGATTTCCAAAGACTTTTTATCGTACTGAAATAATCTTTTGTCACAAAGTAACAAGGCAAGTGTTTTATTCGTATGTATTTTGTAGGTAACTGTAATTGTGATGGAAGGTTGTACACCTGAATGTTTGACACAACTGGTAGGAGAAAACGCTGCATATTAACCAAACCCCGTGCCTCCTCTCCATATCCTCCTATGACACGTGCACGGGATTCTCCTCACATACCGCTACAGAGCGTTTCCTAGCACACCTGAGAATTGGCAACATCGTCACAAACATTAGGCAACACTGTGACAGTGCAATCGCTTCCGCCTATGGTACTGAATTGACTCGCAAAATTCACTTGATATTCCCTTTCCTTTTGAATGACTCGTGCTATATAATCCTCATGTAAACTAAGACACTGAGTCAGAAAAATCGATATTTTGGCTAAAGAAATGCTTTTCTTCGCATAAGTGACAACTTTTATTATCTTTCACGATGAGTTATGAGGCTGAGCGACCAGTACCATGATGAGAGTGGCGTACAGGTAGCAGTGTGTTCGTTGCCTGATGGTACCGCCCGTGTCTCATGTCAGAACGGTTCAATCAGTTCTAACGGCGGTAGGGGCCATCGTGCGTGAGCTTTTTCTTTCTGATATATTTTATGGAGCTGCGAATTTCCAGAAAAAATTCTGTATCGAAATCTGAAGAAAACCTTTACGCATCAAATCCTCTTGGTAGCTCGACTCAGTAAGTTGTGTTAATGGTCATAGGTCTTGGTTTTCTGACTGCCAAGCTGCTTCGCAATACCAGCGTCTCTGAAGAAATTCGAATCGACCATAGCGATACGAATTTCAATATTGTTCTTGACTTAAGACTCACATGCCAGGGTGATAAGTATGAAGGAAATGAACCTCTTGATTACTATAGGGCCTGTATGCTAAATTTCCACAGTAGCAATTAGGAACTCCCTGCAGACATTTGCTAACAGCGGATCTAGCAACTTACTTTTTATCTGCGTAGGTAGCTTCAAATATGGGCAATTTTGTCGCCTTAAATCCAATTTAATATTTTAAATACCACTATTGAACAACGTTCGCTTCTCCATTAATGTATAGACCTCAAAAATTGCTCTGAGCACTATGCGACTTAACTTCTGAGGTCATCCGTCGCCTAGGACTTAGAACTAATTAAACCTAACTAACCTAAGGACATCACACACATCCATGCCCGAGGCAGGATTCGAACCTACGACCGTAGCGGTCGCTCGGCTCCAGACTGTAGCGCCTAGAACCGCATGGCCACTCCAGCCGGCGTATGGACCTCAAAACAAGCAATTTGCCTGAGTAGCTATAGAGCAGGTTCTGATAGGTATCGACACAATCTTTTGCATCCATTGACCATAGAGAATCAAAGAAAGAACAAACACATTACATTGCATTTACTCTCTGTGCCTTGACTAACACATATGAATCCTTGACAATAATAAATTATTTGAAGAATCTCCTGTGAAAGGAAAAAGAACAGAATGTGACGCTTTAATTATAGTGCACTGGATCAGAAACAATGAAATTAATTCTGTGCCACATTGATGTATTGCATTCTAGTGTAATAAAATTATCATCAAATAAAAACGGTTTTGTGCCTCCTTTGCTATCAAGAGTGAAACACAAATCAAGGACAGATTTTGTGGGTCACTACTCAACAACAGTAAAGCATTTTACATGGTCGAGAGTGCGGAGTGGAGCAGATGTTGTCGGCAGAAGGCCTCAACCCCTGCCGGTAGGCGGTAAACGGGTCCCAGAGAACTCAGACGCATGCCGTGTTCAGAGGCAGATGGTCGGCAAAGAAATCTTTCGCTAAAACATTGTTGAACAAAACTATTATTACCAGTGTGATAGAAAGCGAAATATATTGTAGATTAGCTTGAATTGTACTCATTGCTTCAGCACCGAGAGGAAAGTGGCGATAAAAATTTTGTCGATGTGTGCTTTCGGTCGCCAGACGTCATATTAGCTAGTCTCGTATTTTACGTCAAGACTACGGTCTTAGTCAGGAATAAAGTACTAAGACTGAACTCAAGACTTCCTCTGGGAAGTGCCGCAGTCTACAATGTTGCCAGATCGAGCATATTGCCAGACATAGGATTATGAGAGGAGCACGACTGTATTGTCCACCTTATGTGAACGACTCGGCGGTCAATTTTTTGCTCTAAGACTATATCTACAACACTTATTGCACGCTGAAGACCCAGAGGAATTTAAAAAAAACAAGAGTAGTTTATCAGAGCAACGTTAACTATAGCATTCGAAGTATTCATAGTATTGTATACGTGTGTGTCAAAGCCTTCCAATGCCCACTCAAGGAAGACAAGGATACAAAGTCTATTTTCAATATTATAAATTCGCCACAGTCTGCAGATGAACTCAGACTTAGGTTGATAGTAATTTTGAATATTTAGCAATACTGTACCCATTGGTGTTAAACTCGGTTTCAACCAATGATTCCCACAGCTACAGGAACACTACCTGTGATACCTCTTAGACAAAATACTTAAGCAGTGCTATCAGACGGAAAGATCAACCTGACACAAACTGTGGGAAGTTTGTTTTACATCCTCCGTACCTGGATAATGAGCTTTTTTTCTATTTGAGATGTCAGTGAACGTTGCTGCTTGAGACGACTTAAGACGAAACTAAATTCCTTCAGCATCGACAATGTTTAAATAAATCGTCTTAACGGCACTAAATCATGGTATGTGAATCGTTTACCGGCCGTACTCTGCCGCATTTCGCTGGTTGGAAGGCCAATAGCTTACTCACGAATTTCACAGAAGGAAAAGGAGGACGAAATGTCTCCCACTGAAAAGTCATGTTGTTTTATTTATTACAAAATCAAGTAAAACGAACAGTCAGGTTGTCGGTATAGGCACATTACTGTTGTCACTATGATGTAGCACTGCCCAGGGCCTGTAACGATAAAGGGCCCGTTTAGGTCAGTCGTATTGTATACAGAAGTGGAAGAGAGAGCACCACTAAATTCTACAATCCGTATGCATTGCATACACACAGAAATTACTGTTACAGTGTACTTATGGAGCCAAATGAGTGAACTGCGTATTTTCCGGTGAGAAAGAGCACTGGCAAACAGTCTTCGCTACATTAGGTTACTTAATCTGGTGTCACTCTGAGCTAGAATTTATGGTCAGCGACTAAGTGTAAGGTCAGTGAGTCGGATGCAGGTTTTGTAACTGTGAAATACTTTCCTACATTATAGAAGCGAATATTAAATTTGAACTAATATTGCGAAAATTTTGTACTTGGATAGCTTAGAATGAAAATCTTTCTGTTTATTGCAAAGGAAAACAATTGATTTCCAAAAACATTCTCTGTCATACACAACTTGAAACAGGTCACGTCGACCAATTCATATGGAAGAACTGACAGCGACGTATATCGGCAGGCAGTAAGATCTCTTGCCTTTTGGCTTGGCAGTACTCGATAGCCATTTCTAGGCGCAAGTAAATGAAGAAAGGCAGCGCGTTTTTATTATCAAGTAACGTCTTCATCAATTACTTTAGTTTTAATGTAATCCACGAGTAATTGCTGATGTTAACATGAAAAGGATTCCGTAGGCAAGGAAAGAACCTGTTCTTGGGAAACTACATCTATAGCGACCAAAACCCATCAACTGATCTTCAAGTACAGTGTTCCAGCAGCGGTATGAAGAAAATGATAGAAATAATGACGGTAATAATCGAATTATCCGGTAACATCACACTTCCCAGTGGATTTTCTCGAACTAAGGAATTTGCTGAATTTATGAAAATTTTAGAATGGCTTCACATCCAGCCTATGATGCCTAGAACAGTCTTTACATCCTGCTGACATGAGAATAGCATCATCTCCTCGTCAGAAGCTTGCTTCTACTTAACCATTTAACAGACCCGCGGTTTTTCCATCGTGACTAATTTTGTACGCTAAGCACATCATCCATTACAGCACACTCCTTGGGCTGGGTAATGTGGCCACTATCACAGGTGCAATGCGTGGGTTCAGGCATTTACTTTTAAGAGGCACAAACACATTTACTTTAGCTCTGGTAACCCCAAGAGAAAGACGTTATAATCCAGAATCCGCATTAAACATCACGTTCCTTCATTACCAACTGGGCAGAGCCGGTTCACGTTGGGAAGTGACATAGAGGAAGTCATGGTAAACAGAAATACAGTCGCCAGAAAAGTTACTTACATTAGAAAATTATATTTTATTTGATGAACCGATGGACTTTTAAGGAACAGGGCTCTTATTTTACTTGTACTTGATTGAACTAGAGACGTTGAAAAATTTGGTGCTGGACTGTGATTCGAATTCGTATCTCCTCTTTCGAGGATCTGAATCTCTCGGAACAGTACAGTTCAATCATTTCGTTCCTTTTCGCAAGATTGCAATCTTCTCTAGGTCTCCTCCAAAGTTAAGTATGTGGGTCCGAATCCTGATCCAATACAACAATATTCATAATTCCATTTCAAGCCCTATCACGTGCACACCGACCTGCTAGTGAAAATTAACCTGCATTTTTAATGTCTGTTCATGTGTTGCTGACAATCGCAATAGGTGTCGTTATTTCTGGTCAAACACACACACATCTCACCGTTGGTGAGTAAGCAACTGATATTTAAGATATATTGGTGGATGCACGGTAGGTGTGCAGTTCGATTGTCGCTTAGGCACAAAAGTTTGTATCATTATTTTAGATTCAAACACCTAGCAGCTGGGAAGAAAAACCGATACGTAACATTTTATTTTACTTAGTTAACAAGCTGATTACGTTGTGGGTTCGTATCTCCGTCACAGAACTTCACATCATGCACTTCATCTTTAAATGCATGCACACTTTGTGACTTCAGAATGGAGGTATATCAGACATCTTTGGTGGTTAGTTAACAGGGACGAAACGGTCTTGATAGAAGGCCCGCTTTATTTCAAAAATTGTCGTCTTTTATTTTCAAGTTTAGATTTGGTTACTGGTATTGGCAAAAATTTCGGTAATTCATGACTCTTCATGACTAGTCATCAATATGATATGATTAGATTAGATTATATTACATTACATCAATTCTTGTTTCATAGATCATGAATACGATATTTCGTAATGATGTGGAACGCGTCATTTTAATGAAAGATTTCTTTACGTACCATGATTCAATTTCTTTACAACAATTTTTTACTCTCTCTCTCTCTCATTCTTTTTGATTCTTATCTCTCTCTCTCTCTCTCTATCTCTCTCTCTCTCTCTCTATTACACACACACATTCTCTTTTTTTTTATTTGTTTGTTGTGCTCGGCTATCGGCGAGGCACGAAAACGTCTGTGAATAAGTTTCTTAGTTTTGAGTACACTAACGAAAGAAGTATAAAAACAACTATGAGAGTTCTTATGATGCTTAGTTTGCAGTCAGTTCTGAGTATTATTAGTAACTACGGTCCAATCCCTAAACGTAGTTACAGAAATGCGAATCAGACGCATTACGTATTCCAGGCCGTAGCAGCCGCGACTTGGAGACACCAGCTATAGTCACTTCCCAGCCCGCTGTACGATCACATCCGTTCGCCTTCTTCCTGCTGGTACTGTAACTGAGATTTGGCAACAAGGCAACGTATGTTTGGCAACTCTGTGCTTGACGAGTTACTTCCTGGTGTGAACGGAATTAAGTCTCGAAGTTTACTTGATTTTACCTGTCATTTCTATTGAATAATCTCAGTTATTCTCGCTTGAGGTGTAACAAAAGATTGTAAATTTACGGTTTTCAGCCCAGGAAAGTCGTTGCACGTGGAAATCGCAACTAATTTCGTCCTTTAAATAGCTGTTTACGAGTTCTAGCCACTATTAATCTCGTAAGAGGAAGCTAAGCCACGTACTTCTTCGCCAGCTGTGTGGTAATGTGCTGACCTCTGAAAAAGCGTCTGTTATGGTTCGCAGTTCCAGTCTCACTGTCTGTACCGTTTTTATCCCTTCTGTGAAAGAGCTACAAGCAGTCAGATCAAACATCGATAAGGAAATCGCAAGAAAATACTGTCGGCTCATAGTGCAATGGTGAAAAACTTACAATGCTGCACAACAGGTAACTCCTCTTCCCGCCACTGACAAGCAAATTTTGGGTTTCTAGGAATACAAAATTTCTGAAATGCCACATTTGCACTGCACGACGTTTTCAACAAAGAGATAGCGCAATGGAGTAGCTCAAGTTTAAGAAACACTTCCTAATTAAATTTCTGCATCCTACACTGTCGGCAGTTTTGTGCAGGTGGCAGTTACGTGATTTTATTTCGGTGATTACAAAATAAAGTCGAATGTATGCACTGGGTAGCCGAGGCAGCTAGTTCATGGTGATTCGGTCAACCAAGTAAATGAATTTACTGAACATGCTGCAAATTACTACAGGGAGCCAGGATTTCTCAACCAGTGTGGCGCAATGGCGTTACGCTAGAAAAATGAGCCACAGAGAAGATGGTTTGGTGGTCTGTTGGACTGATGATATGTTTGTATATCTATGGTCTGGGTTCGATTCCAACTTCTGTCATTGATTTTAGATAGGGAGAGACAGATTCCATTCTCTTCTGGCTACACCAAGTGAAGAAGATATAATGGCATTGTGGTCTGAAGTTAACATTAAAAATGATATTCCTTCTCTACCAAGTAGACGTTAGGTTGAACCACAATAAAGTCTGGAGTGGCTACATGTAGAAACTCGATCACCAGTAACCTTTCTTATACTAGTTATTTATTTCTAGTGACGAAACAAACGCTATGTAGGCTCACAGGACACTTATTCCATCTTTTATCTGAGCTTCTGTATGTCGATAAAATTGGTTCTGAACTGGGAATGCAACTCAGACCGTCCTTAACGCGGAATTTGATCCCTTCGTGACAATACAGCTCGGCTACAACTTGTTGTTTGTTCAAAACTACAGAGTCCTCAACATCTCCACATATTGCGCGTGAATGGGTTCGAATCCTGGCCCGGCACTAGAGATTTCATTATGTATTATCAAGCTCTAGCATGAGAACACCTATCTGCTGGGGAATAATAATTTTGATTTTTAATGTATTTTCATTCGTTGTCAACACTAACGATATGTGACGTTTTTGACTTCCAGTGAGACACAGAACTATTTGCGAGATCTCTGTAAGTTCAAGATGTTATTCCGAGCTGGAGAAAAATTCGATAGCTGACGTCTCTTTGTGTGTAGTCAACAACGATATGTGTGGAGCTCTATTCCCAGTCAGCACTGAACTCTTCGTCATATTATTTCTAGTTCAAACATGCTCACATGTCGCTGCTGGTGCAACAAACCCAAATTTAACGTTCATTTTCTCCAGAATATAACAGCGATAGGTGCCGGGTTGGAGTCCTGGGAAGGAAAAATTTAATGTTTCGTCTCGTCATTTCAGTTAAAACATCTAGCTACTGCCGAGAAAATCCGAAATGTCACAGTTGATTGTGCGTCGATATCTATCCGATTAGGTTCTGGGTTCGAATCCCTGTCCAACACAAAGCTTTACCTCACGGCAGTTCAAGTAAGTTACTTGTGAAGAAGCAATATTTAAGACCTCTCGTAGTTCGTTAACAGGGACAATAGATGCTGGGTAGGAATTCGCGTCCGTTAAAAATGTTTGCGTTATGCGATTTAAAGTTGACATTTGCTAACTTATACTGTCTAAAATCGAGGTATATCACTCTCTGTATACCTAATTAGGAATGACTGTTAGTTTCCGTCAGTCACAAAATCTTTGCTTAGTCTACATGACCTGGGTTTGAATCCATATGCAGTACGAGACGGTTCGTCGTGTCATTTGAAGTTTATACACATTCTCAGCTAGCTGCTCATGAATAACTTAAATTTTTAATCTCATTTTGTGTTAAATAATAAGTACGGTATGTTACTTTGAAGAGGAAATCATGAATACGACGAACTTACTACGTGCATTACCTATCTGACGTAATACTGAGAGTGGTAACATTTCAGGTATGTCATTTATTGTAATAAATGTGAGCTTACAAGACTTAAGGACAGTCTTATCTGTGATAAGGTGTTCCCTGATATTTGTAGTATCGTGGTATTTCTTTGCATCTTGAGTTATTACGAGACAGAGCAATTTTTTCTAGTGGTTACTTGTTGGAACTATTTTCAATAGCCAAACGACTGTACCAAGGTGCGATTAGTGGACCTGCTAGACAGCTGCGTTATGTGGGTTGCATGTGAATCAGGCGAAATGCAATTCAGGTCGTTCGGATACTTTTGAGCTCGACTGTACATGTGGACATATCGTGAACCCCGTTACAATGCCTACATCACATGACACAAATACTGTATCTTAGTGTGGGAAATAGCCAGCAGTAGAGAAGAGGTACGAAAACTTCGTTCCTTAGCCGAAACACTTTATAAATTTTGTATGATTTTACTACGATTGGCCATCTCTCCCTCTGTGGTTGAGAGTCACAACCTATTCTCGAATTCGTAGGATAAAGTTGGACATTGAAAGATCTCACGAACACCTTTGATAACTACCACCCCAACAAACGAATCGTATCCGTAGTAACACTCTGTCTTCTATTTCAAAACGAGCTGCCCTTTCGTTGACCCTGTCAGCTATGGATCCTGGGCAAAACTCTAGATGGTTTCTTTCAATGCATCTTGTAACTCTTCCTCTATCTTTAACCAACACTTTTTGTTTGAAATGAGTGATTCATAATTCGGCAATACATTACATGCTACTTGCCAGAAGTGCCAATGAATGATTATATCCATTATTGATATATCAGTTATGTAGAAGTGCAAAAGAAAGGAAAGGAACCCGTTATTGACTTCAAAGGGGAGAATTAATGTTAGGGAAGTGGTACGACTGAATAAGCTATGTTATTTATCTGATTTGCAATTAGCAACACAGAATAACGCAAAGAGAGACTCTGAAACATTACGTAAGAAGCAGTGTAGTTTGGAAGGTAAGGCCGACACAGGAGATCTTGCCATTGTGGTTGAGCAGAATTTCAAGTACCTACCTAGTACGGCGAAACTGGGCGGTAATGGAAGATCTGTTCGAGATCCAGAGAAGGTATGAGCAGATTTTCTCGTTCGAGCCAGGGGTGATAAAAATGGCAGAATGTAATATGCAGGTGAGAGAACATAGACAATTTTTTGTGCAGCCATACGCTGTCCCACAATCAAAACGTGAGACAGTGGAGGATTAGATTCGGAAGATGAAAAGGATGAGAACTATCGAATGGTCGATCACACAGTGTAATAACCCATTATTTGTGGTAGAAAAACGAAATGGCAAAATAATAGTTCCACAAAGGTAAAAACCCAAATATTTAGAGGAATTACTACAGAAGTTGCGTGGGGAAAAAGTATTTAGTAGCATCAATCTGAGGCCAGGATACTGGCAGATTCCCTTGCACAAGAATTCCAGGCAGTACACAGCATTCTCGTATTATAGAAGGAGCCACCAATAGTGTGTACTACCGTTCGATCTGAATATTTGTACATCAGTTTCCGTAAAACAATTGGACAAAGTTCCTAGTGACAATTTAGTTGAAAACGTGAGCATGTATGTAGACGATATTTTAATTGCAACTCAGACTTGGGAAAAACATGTGAACATGAGGTGGGTCTACTGGTAAATTTAGAAAAAGAATCAAGTTAAATTTCTGGGACATTTTTACGCACAGGGAATCACACCTGATGACGCAAAATTACACTAAGTTATGCATTTCCGCACCTCGTTGTAAAGGAGCATCTTAGAGGATTTCTCAGGCTATGTGGAGGGTATAGTAAGTTTATTAGTGGCCAGTCACTTAAAAATCTGCATCTGCTGAAGTGACTAAAAAACAAGGTGTGGCAATGGACTGAGGAATGCCAAAAAGTATTTGAAGAGATCAAGCGACAGCTGTGCAATCTGCAATTACTTTCACATCCCGACTTGAATAATGAATTTTACTTGGCCTGTAACAGTCCTAATTTTGTATTGGGTGTACATGTGCACCAAGTGGATGAGGCTTATTCCGGCAACATAAAAATCATCACATTCGCGAGCAGGGTGTATGTTGTGTCGATTCCCTAAGGTCTCGACACAATGAGTGGCTAGGTGCACGCGAAACTAACGCAGACGGGCGTAAATTCTGAAACAGGAGACTGGATGAAAACTATAAAGAAAAGAAGAGAGATTTTAATATACTTAACTTTAATGTAGTCTTGTTCTTGTTGAAATACATCTCTTGCATAGTAGTAAGCGATTAGCACAGATACACATGGCGCCTTGCTAGGTAGTAGCGATGGACTAGCTGAAGGCTATTTAATCTGTCTCTCGGCAAATGAGAGGAAGACGTGATACGTCTTGTCGCAAGCTATGTCGTCCGTACAACTGGGGCGAGGTCATGTCCGTGTCTTGTGACCTGCCCTGTGGTGGCGCTACGTTTGCGAATACACAGTGGCGACACGCGGGTCCGACATGTACTACAGGACCGCGGCCGATTTAAGTTACCACCTAGCAAGTGTGGTGTCTAGCGGTGACACCACAGTGTAACTAAATGGCAGTTTCAGAATGCCGTAAGAGAGATAGAAGCGGTTGCAGTCCTATGGGGATTAACAAAGTTTAGGTCTTATTTATCAGGCAGAATCACTTAAGATGTAACGGACGATAAGACATCGTCCTACCTGGTCGAAAGCAAATTTCATCACAGCCGGTACACTAGAGAGAAACTCGCCTTGCAATAATACCGGGTAAGTGTTATTTATCGACCTGGAAGCCAAAACATCATACGTCATGCACTTCCGAGGATGCCACTGGGTATAGAAGATGTCAATGTAAATACTCCACAGGGAAAGGACTTGAGCACCAATTTGATAAAAGGAATACAACACGAATCATGTGTGACGAAGTTGCAAAAGAAAATTCTAAGGGAACAAAATGACACTCCGACGTTGAAGAGTGTTAAGGTGAAGTATGGTTCTGAAGGGGAAGAGAGACTCAGAAAGCACTATTTGATTCATCAGAACATTGTTTATTAGTGTGTCAATGAGTGATCACAAGACTGGATTCTGTTTATTCAGGAACACACAAATGAAGGCTGGTGTGGTATATGCGCCTAAGTAATGCCGATTTTGGTACAGAAAAATGTTTATAGAAGCTCAAGAAGGAGTGTATATTCTTGGGAATGAATAGGAAAATTCACAAGATACTGTACAAATATGACTTATGTCAGATGGCGAGCCGGCCGGAGTGGCCGTGCTGTTCTAGGCGCTACAGTCTGGAGCCGAGCGACCGCTACTGTCGCAGGTTAGAATCCTGCCTCGGGCATGGATGTGTGTGATGTCCTTAGGTTCGTTAGGTTTAATTAGTTCTAAGTTCTAGGCGACTGATGACCTCAGAAGTTAAGTCGCATAGTGTTCAGAGCCATTTTCAGATGGCGAAGATAGAGTAACTACTGTTAGACACTAAGGACCTATGCATCCTATTATACAAAAAGGCATCAACGATATCATGATCATCGATTCACTCTGTTCCCTTAGAAAATCTTGTGGTAATTCATACAATTCATAGTGGCACTAGAAGTGTGTTCGAAGTATGTGAAGTTCTACCCATTGCGAAGAGCAAACAGCAAGGTTGTGTCAGCAAAACAAGAGAACCACTATTTCACAAGCGTATACAAGCCTAAACAGTTTCTGAAAATGTTGCACAATTTATTTCTAGAGAGTGGAAAGAACTGTTACTTAGGAACAGTCTGAACATGTCTTAATAGCTAAATATCGACCAGAATTATGAAGGAAGTGATACACATGTGGCGACCGTATTGCTGCAACAAAAACAATAGATGGAGGCAACTTATTGAGGGCTTTGAAGGAGTAATCAACGGCATGCCACATGCTACAACAGGATACTCACCGTGCGAAATTCTGCTTAACCAGGCGCCTAAAAGCATGTTTTCGGAGATTTTGAGTAATTTTCCAGCTATAGATGGAATGTGCGACGAAAAGATAGAGTTGGCCATGGAACGGTTAAGTGAGAAGTCTCAGCAGATAAAGGAATGTCATAATAGGATAGTGGGGCCACTTAAGTACGAAATAGGTGTCCTCGTTTTAATTAAGACGCATGTACGTTCAAGCAAAATGAACGGAAGGTAAAATTAATCTATCATGAGTAAAAGGGTCCATATTGTATCATAGACATCGATTGTGCAAATAATGTCGAAATGGAAGCCGTAAAAACCAGTAAACATGAGGGCAAACACCATGTGGAGAACATCAAACAGTCTTAGAGACTTGTATATTCGTGGTTGCTAGCCACTACATAAAGTGCAATGTGTATGTCTTAGAGGATAACCAATGGTGTGTAATTTCTGAATAACATGTAAGAGGACATTAAAATTTTGTGTGAACAGTTTAGTAAGAATTTCTTTTCCGTGTTTAGAGCTGTGGATACTTTATGTTGTACTGAGAAGTCTTGTCATTCAAAGTAATCTGATATAATGTACATACTTGGTATATATGTACTAAGGTTTGTTTGATGTATGTGAAGGAGCCATGTCGCTGGAGTTTCACTTCGCAAACATGATTCATTTGTTGGCACCTTGGGTAGTTTTCCCCAGCAAGGAGGCTAATTACTACTCAGTTTAGGCATAATAATGCATGTTAACGATGAGCACAAAATCTGCGTTGGTTACGTCTCATTGAAAGATTTTCAGATTCTATTTAAGTTCGGTTGGTCTCATTTAGCATTAGTTGAGTACATTGTAGGGTATACGACTTCTAGACGTAAGCTAAGTGTGTGGTGAGTATTGTAGGAGGAGGTCAGTAATGATAAGGCGCAGTTACGCTTCTTTCATGTATGCCATGGACGGATTAACTCGTGGCAGAGGTGCGGATCTTATGAGTGGGAGTTGTGACTTCAGTGTGCTGCATTGGCGGTCGTTTAATCTGCATCTGCGAACGGGTGGGCCATAACGGACATTTTTCAGCTGTCGCCATCGAGGTATGTCAACCACACCTGTCGGCACCTGAGGGTTTCAATTAATTATCATTTATTATAGAGAAGCTGGACGGTCATCAGTGGTATCTGTTCTTTCGAGAACAGTAACTATCTTCATTTTTTTAGCTATTGATGGCGATATATAAAGTGAATTCGTCTTTTGTAGTGTTGAGACAGGCGAAATACCCTCAGACTTCAAGAAGAATATAATAATGCCAAACCCAAAGAAAGCAGGTGTTGACAGATGTGAAAATTACCGAACTATCAGTTTAATAAATCACAGCTGCAAAATACTAACACGAATTCTTTACAGACGAAGGGAAAAACTGGTAGAAGCCGACCTCGGGGAAGATCAGTTTGGATTTCGTAGAAATATTGGAACACGTGAGGCAATAGTGACCTTACGACTTATCTTAGAAGAAAGATTAAGAAAAGGCAAACCTAAGTTTCTAGCATTTGTAGACTTAGAGAAAGCTTTTGACAATGTTGACTGGAATACTCTGTTTCAAATTCTAAAGGTGGCAGGGGTAAAATACAGGGAGCGAAAGGCTATTTACAGTTTGTACAGAAACCAGATTCCAGTTATAAGAGTCGAGGGGCATGAAAGGGAAGCAGTGGTTGGGAAGGGAGTGAGACAGGGTTGCAGTCTCTCTCCGATGTTATTCAATCTGTATATTGAGCAAGCAGTAAAGGAAACAAAGGAAAAAATCGGACTCTACATCTACATCTACATTTATACTCCGCAAGCCACCCAACGGTGTGTGGCGGAGGGCACCCTACGTGCCACTGTCATTACCTCCCTTTCCTGTTCCAGTTGCGTATGGTTCGCGGGAAGAACGACTGTCTGAAAGCCTCCGTGCGCGCTCTAATCTCTCTAATTTTACATTCGTGAACTCCTCGGGAGGTATAAGTAGGGGGAAGCAATATATTCGATACCTCATCCAGAAACGCACCCTCTCGAAACCTGGCGAGCAAGCTACACCTCGATGCAGAGCGCCTCTCTTGCAGAGTCTGCCACTTGAGTGTATTAAACATCTCCGTAACGCTATCACGGTTACCAAATAACCCTGTGATGAAACGCGCCGCTCTTCTTTGGATCTTCTCTATCTCCTCCGTCAACCCGATCTGGTACGGATCCCACACTGATGAGCAATACTCAAGTATAGGTCGAACGAGTGTTTTGTAAGCCACCTCCTTTGTTGATGGACTACATTTTCTAAGCACTCTCCCAATGAATCTCAACCTGGTACCCGCCTTACCAACAATTAATTTTATATGATCATTCAACTTCAAATCGTTCCGCACGCATACTCCCAGATATTTTACAGAAGTAACTGCTACCAGTGTTTGTTCCGCTATCATATAATCATACAATAAAGGATCCTTCTTTCTGTGTATTCGCAATACATTACATTTGTCTATGTTAAGGGACAGTTGCCACTGCCTGCACCAAGTGCCTATCCGCTGCAGATCTTCCTGCATTTCGCTGCAATTTTCTAATGCTGCAACTTCTCTGTATACTACAGCATCATCCGCGAAAAGCCGCATAGAACTTCCGACACTATCTACTAGGTAATTTATATATATTGTGAAAAGCAATGGTCCCATAGCACTCCCCTGTGGCACGCCAGAGGTTACTTTAACGTCTGTAGACGTCTCTCCATTGATAACACATGGTGTGTTCTGTTTGCTAAAAACTCTTCAATCCAGCCACACAGCTGGTCTGATATTCTGTAGGCTCTTACTTTGTTTATCAGGCGACAGTGCGGAACTGTATCGAACGCCTTCCGGAAGTCAAGAAAAATAGCATCTACCTGGGAGCCGGTATCTACACTCCTGGAAATGGAAAAAAGAACACATTGACACCGGTGTGTCAGACCCACCATACTTGCTCCGGACACTGCGAGAGGGCTGTACAAGCAATGATCACACGCACGGCACAGCAGACACACCAGGAACCGCGGTGTTGGCCGTCGAATGGCGCTAGCTGCGCAGCATTTGTGCACCGCCGCCGTCAGTGTCAGCCAGTTTGCCGTGGCATACGGAGCTCCATCGCAGTCTTTAACACTGGTAGCATGCCGCGACAGCGTGGACGTGAACCGTATGTGCAGTTGACGGACTTTGAGTGAGGGCGTATAGTGGGCATGCGGGAGGCCGGGTGGACGTACCGCCGAATTGCTCAACACGTGGGGCGTGAGGTCTCCACAGTACATCGATGTTGTCGCCAGTGGTCGGCGGAAGGTGCACGTGCCCGTCGACCTGGGACCGGACCGCAGCGACGCACGGATGCACGCCAAGACCGTAGGATCCTACGCAGTGCCGTAGGGGACCGCACCGCCACTCCCCAGCTAATTAGGGACACTGTTGCTCCTGGGGTATCGGCGAGGACCATTCGCTACCATCTCCATGAAGCTGGGCTACGGTCCCGCACACCGTTAGGCCGTCTTCCGCTCACGCCCCAACATTATGCAGCCCGCCTCCAGTGGTGTCGCGACAGGCGTGAATGGAGGGACGAATGGAGACGTGTCGTCTTCAGCGATGAGAGTCGCTTCTGCCTTGGTGCCAATGATGGTCGTATGCGTGTTTGGCGCCGTGCAGGTGAGCGCCACAATCAGGACTGCATACGACCGAGGCACACAGGGCCAACACCCGGCATCATGGTGTGGGGAGCGATCTCCTACACTGGCCGTACACCACTGGTGATCGTCGAGGGGACACTGAATAGTGCACGGTACATCCAAACCGTCATCGAACCCATCGTTCTACCATTCCTAGACCGGCAAGGGAACTTGCTGTTCCAACAGGACAATGCACGTCCGCATGTATCCCGTGCCACCCAACGTGCTCTAGAAGGTGTAAGTCAACTACCCTGGCCAGCAAGATCTCCGGATCTGTCCCCCATTGAGCATGTTTGGGACTGGATGAAGCGTCGTCTCACGCGGTCTGCACGTCCAGCACGAACGCTGGTCCAACTGAGGCGCCAGGTGGAAATGGCATGGCAAGCCGTTCCACAGGACTACATCCAGCATCTCTACGATCGTCTCCATGGGAGAATAGCAGCCTGCATTGCTGCGAAAGGTGGATATACACTGTACTAGTGCCGACATTGTGCATGCTCTGTTGCCTGTGTCTATGTGCCTGTGGTTCTGTCAGTGTGATCATGTGATGTATCTGACCCCAGGAATGTGTCAATAAAGTTTCCCCTTCCTGGGACAATGAATTCACGGTGTTCTTATTTCAATTTCCAGGAGTGTATATTTTCTGGGTCTCGTGAACAAATAAAGCGAGTTGGGTCTCAGACGATCGCTGTTTACGGAATCCATGTTGATTCCTACAGAGTAGATTCTGGGTTTCCAAAAACGACATGATACTCGAGCAAAAAACATGTTCTAAAAATCTACAACAGATCGACGTCACAGATATAGGTCTATAGTTTTGCGCATCTGCTCGACGACCCTTCTTGAAGACTGGGACTACCTGTGCTCTTTTCCAATCATTTGGAACCCTCCGTTCCTCTAGAGACTTGCGGTACACGGCTGTTAGAAGGGGGGAAGTTCTTTCGCGTACTCTGTGTAAAGTCGAACTGGTATCCCGTCAGGTCCAGTGGACTTTCCTCTGTTGAGTGATTCCAGTTGCTTTTCTATTCCTTGGACACTTATTTCGATGTCAGCCATTTTTTCGTTTGTGCGAGGATTTAGAGAAGGAACTGCAGTGCGGTCTTCCTCTGTGAAACAGCTTTGGAAAAAGGTGTTTAGTATTTCAGCTTTACGCGTGTCATCCTCTGTTTAAATGCCATCATCATCCCGGAGTGTCTGGATATGCTGTTTCGAGCCACTTACTGATTTAACGTAAGACCAGAACTTCCTAGGATTTTCTGTCAAGTCGGTACATAGAATTTTACTTTCGAATTCACTGAACGCTTCACGCATAGCCCTCCTTACGCTAACTTTGACATCGTTTAGCTTCTGTTTGTCTGAGAGGTTTTGGCTGCGTTTAAACTTGGAGTGAAACTCTCTTTGCTTTCGCAGTAGTTTCCGAACTTTGTTGTTGTACCACGGTGGCTTTTTCCCCGTCCCGTAGGTATTAAAATACATGGAGAGGAAATAAAAACTTTGAGGTTCGCCGATGACATTGTAATTCTGTCAGAGACAGCAAAGGACTTGGAAGAGCAATTGAACGGAATGGACAATGTCTTGAAAGGAGGATATAATATGAACGTCAACAAAAGCAAAACGAGTATAATGGAATGTAGTCGAATTAAGTCGGATGATACTGAGGGAATTAGATTAGGAAATGACACACTTAAAGTAGTAAAGGAGTTTTGCTATTTGGGGAGCAAAATAACTGATGATGGTCGAAGTAGAGAAGATATAAAATGTGGACTGGCAATGGCAACGAAAGCGTTTCTGAAGAAGAGAAATTTTTTAACATCGAGTATAGATTTAAGTGTCAGGAAGTCGTTTCTGAAGGTATTTGTATGGAGTGTAGCCATGTATGGAAGTGAAACGTGGACGATAAATAGTTTGGACAAGAAGAGAATAGAAGCTTTCGAAATGTGGTGCTACAGAGGAATGCTGAAGATTAGATGGGTAGATCACATAACTAATGAGGAGGTATTGAATAGAATTGGGGAGAAGAGGAGTTTGTGGCACAACTTGACAAGAAGAAGGGACTGGTTGGTAGGACATGTTCTGAGGCATCAAGGGATCACAAATCTAGCATTGGAGGGCAGCGTGGAGGGTAAAAATCGCAGAGGGAGACCAAGAGATGAATACACTCAGCAGATTCAGAAGGACGCAGGTTTCAGTAAGTACTGGGAGATGAAGAAGCTTGCACAGGATAGGGTAGCATGGAGAGCGGCATCAAACCAGTCTCAGGACTGAAGACCACAACAACAGTGATAATGCATCTGTACCTTCTTTTTCAGGGATTTAAATGATACTACATTGGTTGTATTCTCTTTCTTTGTCTGGTCATGTAAACAAATGCTTAATATTATATTATTTTCCTTGTAATGGGCTGCACAGTAGATAGATTTGTATATGTATCTGATTTCTGCACATGCATTGTAATCCTATGTTTGGTTGATTCCAGCTTCATGGTATGATGACGACTTATGTGTGGTCATCATTTGTATCAATGGGGCGGAATACATCCCCCCCTCCCCCCCCTCTTCCTGCACCGCCACGTTACCACTACCGGAAGGACATTATTTCTTATTTTTCATAATTATCTTCCAGTATTCGGAAACATTTCTGAGTGGGAATGTAATCATATTGTAATATTGCTGCCTATTCCGCATGTGGATATCGATAGTTGCCTCTCTGGTGAGCGCGGGCCGGTATTGTGGAAAGTCGTGCCTTAGCTTCCGTGACGCGTGTGCCTTGCCGTGACGGTGCTGTGGTTGCAGAAAGTAATTTACGCTATGTGTGTAAGATTCATGCTTACCTATGAATTTCATATCAGTGTTGATGGTTCAGTAATGATGATTTAATTGAGAAAAGAAGCTACAAAATTATGTGTCGTGTCAGGAGAACAACGTCCAGCCGCGTCGGATGGTTAACGGACAAATAACGTGTACTGGAAGATCATCAATGTGAGCATTAAAAGTGAAAGAGAGACATATAGTGGGCCTCACTAAATATCACGATCGTAGATTCTTTTCGTCTGCATATCGTACGGCCAAGTCATGAAATAGTCACGTTGCGATCGGCCACGCGTATGATTTTGAAAATAGCTAGTAAGACGATTAAAACGAATTGTTGGTGATTACAAGAACTGTGGTACCTGTCTAAATTCATGGCAGCGTATCTGAACAGTGGATTTTATGTGGTTCCACTCCAAGTGTTTGAAATGAGTGATACATATTTCGGCAATATAATACACTCCTGGAAATTGAAATAAGAACACCGTGAATTCATTGTCCCAGGAAGGGGAAACTTTATTGACACATTCCTGGGGTCAGATACATCACATGATCACACTGACAGAACCACAGGCACATAGACACAGGCAACAGAGCATGCACAATGTCGGCACTAGTACAGTGTATATCCACCTTTCGCAGCAATGCAGGCTGCTATTCTCCCATGGAGACGATCGTAGAGATGCTGGATGTAGTCCTGTGGAACGGCTTGCCATGCCATTTCCACCTGGCGCCTCAGTTGGACCAGCGTTCGTGCTGGACGTGCAGACCGCGTGAGACGACGCTTCATCCAGTCCCAAACATGCTCAATGGGGGACAGATCCGGAGATCTTGCTGGCCAGGGTAGTTGACTTACACCTTCTAGAGCACGTTGGGTGGCACGGGATACATGCGGACGTGCATTGTCCTGTTGGAACAGCAAGTTCCCTTGCCGGTCTAGGAATGGTAGAACGATGGGTTCGACGACGGTTTGGATGTACCGTGCACTATTCAGTGTCCCCTCGACGATCACCAGTGGTGTACGGCCAGTGTAGGAGATCACTCCCCACACCATGATGCCGGGTGTTGGCCCTGTGTGCCTCGGTCGTATGCAGTCCTGATTGTGGCGCTCACCTGCACGGCGCCAAACACGCATACGACCATCATTGGCACCAAGGCAGAAGCGACTCTCATCGCTGAAGACGACACGTCTCCATTCGTCCCTCCATTCACGCCTGTCGCGACACCACTGGAGGCGGGCTGCACGATGTTGGGGCGTGAGCGGAAGACGGCCTAACGGTGTGCGGGACCGTAGCCCAGCTTCATGGAGACGGTTGCGAATGGTCCTCGCCGATACCCCAGGAGCAACAGTGTCCCTAATTTGCTGGGAAGTGGCGGTGCGGTCCCCTACGGCACTGCGTAGGATCCTACGGTCTTGGCGTGCATCCGTGCGTCGCTGCGGTCCGGTCCCAGGTCGACGGGCACGTGCACCTTCCGCCGACCACTGGCGACAACATCGATGTACTGTGGAGACCTCACGCCCCACGTGTTGAGCAATTCGGCGGTACGTCCACCCGGCCTCCCGCATGCCCACTATACGCCCTCACTCAAAGTCCGTCAACTGCACATACGGTTCACGTCCACGCTGTCGCGGCATGCTACCAGTGTTAAAGACTGCGATGGAGCTCCGTATGCCACGGCAAACTGGCTGACACTGACGGCGGCGGTGCACAAATGCTGCGCAGCTAGCGCCATTCGACGGCCAACACCGCGGTTCCTGGTGTGTCCGCTGTGCCGTGCGTGTGATCATTGCTTGTACAGCCCTCTCGCAGTGTCCGGAGCAAGTATGGTGGGTCTGACACACCGGTGTCAATGTGTTCTTTTTTCCATTTCCAGGAGTGTACATTCCGTTTGACTACTTGCCTGAAATGCCATTGAATGATTACATCTATTATTGATATATTAGTTGTGAGGAATGCAGCCTACAATTTAAGGTGTCTGACTATCGGAATATATTTAGGTCTTGTCAGTTAAACTTTAATTTTTTTTGTGAGTTTCTTCCCAACCTGCCACAACTAATTAACTTAACAGGACCAGATGTTGAGCTTGCAGTGAAAGAAGCAAGAAGAGAGCCGCAGTGAAACCAGGTACGTAAGGTTCACGCAGGCAGTCGTTAACTATCATCCCTCGACCCTGTGTTTATGTGGTTTGTGCAGTGTACGAAGAGAGCAAGGCCGGTTATATTACAATGTTTTATTTCCAGGCGTCTTACAAACCTTTGGAACTAGATGGCTGAATCTGTTTTTCGGGGTCTCCCAGCCATTCTTACCATCTGCTTAACTAATTTAAACTGTTTGTATGAATCACAGTTGTGAAATGGTTCGAGTTTTCACTACCTTTTTCAACTGCTAGACGTCATATTCACATCTGCACCAGTTGGCCTCAGTGAAATCAGCCACATTTGTCACAGAGATGGCTGCCATAAGATTACACACCAAACGACAATATATCTGCCATTACAAAGAAAAAGTAACTGCAAAACCATCTTACCCAGACATCAGGAAGCAATAATATACTGCACAATTCTGGTATGTGCAGTCAGGTGTCATATACAGGTAGCATTTCAGGACCCTCTATGTGATGTGAAACATCATGGTGGAAGTGAAAGTATAAGGAAAATCGATATAGGAATTATTCGATATCACATAGTAATCGAAATGTGTATTCACAAAGAAAACGTATCTGTTCTGATGCAGATACAAACGCTACTCAGTGTGTTCATTGCTTCCATAACGTTTATCTCGGGGATGATTCCATGAATGAGGAACTAAACGCAAATCACTGCCACTAATGATCCGTTCAAATCTTTTCAGAGCCTGTATTGTGAAGGAACGGACACTTCTGGCTACTCCTACAAGATACTGAGTCGATGTCGCTCTGGCCGTTAGCAGATCGAATAAAGAAAACTGGAAAAAAACTTACAAACCGTAGCTTTTCTCCAGCGAGATTCGAACCGGTATTTAAGTCAGCGAGCGATCTTGAAGTGAATTGCATTTACCGGTAAGCCAGTAATACATTGTTACAGTACTCCTTCTCTCCTTACTCCCATGTTGCCCAGGGTAGATTGCTAGGAACGTGAAAGAAGAGAACCGTCGTAGCTGAGGCGTCCAACATCCTTTCTGGGTTCAAACAATGAATTTTACTTACTCAGTGTCACACCTTAAAGGGAACCATTCAGAGTAGTTCATCGTGATGACAACAAAGTATCAAATGAATATTGCCGGATAGTTCAGCGCACACCCGGAACTAAGTGGAAAATCACAGGATTGTCATACCTTTCCTGCGATGTTGACAATTCCTATCTACACTAGTTTCATTATTTAAACCATTCGAATGGCTCCTAAAGCTCAGCGTACTGCAGAGAAGAGCACGTCAGCCATTAATTAAATGGTTCAAATGGCTCTGAGCACTATGGGACTTAACATTTGTGGTCATAAGACCCCTAGAACTTAGAACTACTTAAACCTAACTAACCTAAGGACACCACACAGCCGGCCGTAGTGGCCGTGCGGTTCTAGGCGCTGCAGTCTGGAACCGCGAGACCGCTACGGTCGCAGGTTCGAATCCTGCCTCGGGCATGGATGTGTGTGATGTCCTTAGGTTAGTTTGGTTTATCTAGTTCTAAGTTCTAGGGGACTAATGACCTGAGAAGTTGAGTCCTGTAGTGCTCAGAGCCATTTGAACCATTTGACACCACACACATCAATGCCCGAGGCAGGATTCGAACCTGCGACCGTAGCGGTCACGCGGTTCCAGACTGAAGCGCCTAGAACCGCCATTAATTAATTTGATGGAGTGCCTAGAGAGTGCAAAACAGCTGTGCGAGTCTCCCATTGAAATTTATTCCCATTTCTGTAACTATTGTCCATTTCATAATGATTGACCCCTGACATTTAGCTCATATTTCGGTCACGTCGCATGACGAACATCGATGCGTTATACCTTTCCGGAATTGTGGAAATAACCGTTTTTATTTGGAGTATGACTAGTACATTTTGGTTGAAAAGGGGGCGGCAAACGCAGTAATATTTAAGAGAAAGCATGGTTTTTCAACCATTTTTCGGCTAGTGTCCAATTCAGGAGTCATAAAACTCAGACCGCAATTAGGAGAAGAATTTTCTTTGCACAGCTTAAAGATACAACCATTCTCAACTTCCTGACGAATGGTCGTTGCTTTCCAATTAGTCATTTTGGCCTAATAATAGTGGGCATAGATAGCTGCAGTTCGCCTAGTGGTGATACATATCAATAAGACGAAAAGTGTAAATGGAAACTCTGTTGTTGCCTTTCACAGCTGTTGTGTACTTATGCACGTAAAGCTACATAAAGCGCTAATATCACATCTTTCGTCTATTTTCTTTTGCGTTTCTACGCGCCGCGTGCTTACCTGTGCTATGTTGCCGGACCAGCGTCTACATCGCGGCTTCCCGTCAGATAGGAAACAATCGTGCTCCGATTCGTTGTCGTGTATTCGTGTGAGGCAATGCTCGTAACATAATTAGTTGCCTTGTACTTGTGTGAAACCACGCATCATTTACGGGGTAATGAAAAGTCTATGGTGATCAGTGCGCGTGCTTAGTCTGAGGCCGAAAAAGAACAGGGCGCGAGCAGCTCCGTACCTCAACCACAAAAGAGAACTTCTGAATGTCTCGATATTAGTTCAAATAGTTCAAATGGCTCTGAGCACTATGCGACTTAACATCTGAGGTAATCAGTCCCCTAGCACTGTTGTAGAATTTTAGAACACGTTTTTTGCTCGAGTATCATGTCGTTTTTGGAAACCCAGAATCTACTCTGTAGGAATCAACATGGATTCCGTAAACAGCAATCGTGTGAGACCCAACTCGCTTTATTTGTTCACGAGACCCAGAAAATATACACTCCTGGAAATTGAAATAAGAACACCGTGAATTCATTGTCCCAGGAAGGGGAAACTTTATTGACACATTCCTGGGGTCAGATACATCACATGATCACACTGACAGAACCACAGGCCTACGGAATATGAGACCAGCTGTGTGGCTGGATTGAAGAGTTTTTAGCAAACAGAACACAGCATGTGTTATCAATGGAGAGACGTCTACAGACGTTAAAGTAACCTCTGGCGTGCCACAGGGGAGTGTTATGGGACCATTGCTTTTCACAATATATATAAATTACCTAGTAGATAGTGTCGGAAGTTCTATGCGGTTTTTCGCGGATGATGCTGTAGTATACAGAGAAGTTGCAGCATTAGCAAATTGCAACGAAATGCAGGAAGATCTGCAGCGGATAGGCACTTGGTGCAGGGAGTGGCAACTGTCCCTTAACATAGACAAATGTAATGTATTGCGAATACACAGAAAGAAGGATCCTTTATTGTATGATTATATGATAGCGGAACAAACACTGGTAGCAGTTACTTCTGTAAAATATCTGGGAGTATGCGTGCGGAACGATTTGAAGTGGAATGATCATATAAAATTAATTGTTGGTAAGGCGGGTACCAGGTTGAGATTCATTGGGAGAGTGCTTAGAAAATGTAGTCTATCAACAAAGGAGGTGGCTTACAAAACACTCGTTCGACCTATATTTGAGTATTGCTCATCAGTGTGGGATCCGTACCAGATCGGGTTGACGGAGGAGATAGAGAAGATCCAAAGAAGAGCGGTGCGTTTCGTCACAGGGTTATTTGGTAACCGTGATAGCGTTACGGAGATGTTTAATACACTCAAGTGGCAGACTCTGCAAGAGAGGCGCTCTGCATCGAGGTGTAGCTTGCTCGCCAGGTTTCGAGAGGGTGCGTTTCTGGATGAGGTATCGAATGTATTGCTTCCCCCTACTTAAACCTCCCGAGGAGATCACGAATGTAAAATTAGAGAGATTAGAGCGCGCACGGAGGCTTTCAGACAGTCGTTCTTCCCGCGAACCATACGCGACTGGAACAGGAAAGGGAGGTAATGACAGTGGCACGTAAAGTGCCCTCCGCCACACACCGTTGGGTGGCTTGCGGAGTATAAATGTAGATGTAGATGTAGAACTACTTAAATCTAACTAACCTAAGGACATCACACACATCCATGCCCGAGGCAGGATTCGAACCTGCGACCGTAGCGGTCGCGCGGTTCCAGACTGAGGCGCCTAGAAACGCTCGGCCAAACGGCCGGCTTCGGTATTAGTGAAAGTACAGTGAAGCGATTTCTAGAGAGTACAGAGGAACTTCATGTCTTGTATCACCAAATAAGAGATCTGGCAGGAAACAGAAGATTGTACTGGACAAGTTTACACAGGGAGTGATAAGAAGAAAAATCCAAGAAAGCAGTTTGAAACAGTAGCAGCTGTGTTCGAAAATGAAACGGAAGATTTTTCCTGATATGAATGAAACAACCCTTTGGCGTGATATTCGAAAATTGGGCTTCAGATACAAACAGTTCAATAAAAATCCTGTGCTGATGGAAAATAACCAAGTAGCAGGAAAAAGAGACTAGTTTCTTACAGGGAATAGTGTTCAAGAGTGGAATCACTGGAAAGGAGGAGTTGAAACAGAATCCGGTTCTGGAAAAAGGGTTATAAAGTGCCACACTGAGAACGAAGATGGGTTTATGCAAAATGCTGGCTTATGCTTAACTAGGCAAAACGGAGATGCAAATTATCATTCGGAAATTATTACCAGACACCGCGAAGAGTGGTTTAGGAGCCTTCTCGAAAAATTACCAAACAGATCTGCGACTGTCTTAGAACAGGCTCCACATCAGACGATGATAAATCCATTGAATGGATGGAAAGCAATAATGTAGAGCTTCCACATAATGCCACATCATATGAAGAATTTACTTAAACTTGCCTACCGGAACACAAACGACTGCAATTCAGGGTGCAGGAGTACCTTTAGGAAAGTACACTACTGGCCATTAAAATTGTTACACCACGAAGATGACGTGCTACAGACGCGAAATTTAACCGACAGGAAGAAGATGCTGTGATATGCAAATGATTAGCTTTTCAGAGCATTCACACAAGGTTGGCGCCGGTGGCGATACCTACAACGTGATGACATGAGGAAAGTTTCCAACCGATTTCTCATACACAAGCAGCAGTTGACCGGCGTTGCCTGGTGAAACGTTGTTGTGATGCCTCGTGTAAGGAGGAGAAATGCGTACCATCACGTTTCGGGCTTTGATAAAGGTCGGATTGTAGCCTATCGCGATTGCGGTTTATCGTATCGCGACATTGCTGCTCGCGTTGGTCGAGATCCAATGACTGTTAGCAGAATATGGAATCGGTGGGTTCAGGAGGGTAATACGGAACGCCGTGCTGGATCCCAACGGCGTCGTATCACTAGCAGTCGAGATGAGAGGCATCTTATGCGCATGGCTGTAACGGATCGTGCAGCCACGTCTCAGTGCCTGAGTCAACAGATGGGGGGCACATTTGCAAGACAACAACCATCTGCACGAACAGTTCGATGACGATTGCAGCAGCATGGACTATCAGCTCGGATGGTGGTGGTTAGTGTTTAACGTCCCGTCGACAACGAGGTCATTAGGGACGGAGCGCAAGCTCGGGTTAGGGAAGGATTGGGAAGGAAATCGGCCGTGCCCTTTCAAAGGAACCATCCCGGCATTTGCCTGAAACGATTTAGGGAAATCACGGAAAACCTAAATCAGGATGGCCGGAGACGGGATTGAACCGTCGTCCTCCCGAATGCGAGTCCAGTGTGCTAACCACTGCGCCACCTCGCTCGGTATCAGCTCGGAGACCATGGCTGCGGTTACCCTTGACGCTGCGTCACAGACAGGAGCGCCTGTCATGGTGTACTCAACGACGAACCTGGGTGCACGAATGGCAAAACGTCATTTTTTCGGATGAATCCAGATTCTGTTTACAGCATCATGATGGTCGCATCCGTGTTCGGCGACATCGCTGTGAACGCACATTGGAAGCGTGTATTCGTCATCGCCATACTGGCGTATCACCCGGCGTGATGGTATCGGGTGTCATTGGTTACACGTCTCGGTCACCTCTTGCTCGCATGGACGGCACTTTGAACAGTGGACGTTACATTTCAGATGTGTTACGACCCGTGGCTCTTTCCTTCATTCGATCCCTGCGAAACCCTACATTTCAGCAGGATAATGTACGACTGCGTGTTGCAGGTCCTGTACGGGCCTTTCTGGATACAGAAAATGTTCGACTGCTGCCCTGGCCAGCACATTATCCAGATCTCTCACCAATTGACAACGTCTGGTCAATGGTGGCCGAGCAACTGGCTCTTCACAATTCGCCAATGAACTGTGGTATCGTGTTGAAGCTGCATGGGCAGCTGTACCTGTACACGCCTTGAAAGCTTTGTTTGACTCAATGCCCAGGCGTATCAAGGCCGCTATTACGGCCAGAGGTGGTTGTTCTGGGTACTAATTTCTCAGGATCTATGCACCCAAACTGCGTGTAAATGTAATCATATGTCTGTTCTAGTATAATATATTTGTCCAATGAATACCCGTTTATCATCTGCATTTCTTCGTGGTGTAGCAATTTTAATGGCCAGTAGTGTATATTGCAATCTGTGGACAAGGAAATTAAATTTCTGTGGTTGCCTGTAGCGCACTGCGATTTGAACGCCATTGAACTTATTTCGGCATTTGTCAAGAACAAGGTAGCAAAGGAGAACCAGAATTTTAAAATAAATGATACTTTGCAGTTGTGTCGCTCCTCTTCAGAAAGTGTTCGCCAAAGTGTCAGGAGGAATTCAGTGAGTCATGAACACAGACTTGAAAACAGTTATGCACAAAGAGCCCACTGTCTTGACATGGCTATAGAACCGTCGCTGATCCAAGTAGACGACTGCAATAGCAGCAGAGAGACCTCAGCCACAAGTGAAAGCGATTAAGATAGGTTTTGTTTCAGTCATCATAATGTCGTGCAAAATTTAATCGTGCTAATCGACTGCTTCATTTACTGTTGACATGTGCTATACAAATGTTCATTTATTGTGAGTGCGCATTAAATTAGTGGTGGCGCGCTGGTGTGACGACTATGCTCCACCACAGCCTCGCACATGTTGCAACCATTAACACAATTGTCTTACAAGCTCTTAACTAACAAACATGAGGAGTATTCACTAGTAAAGAAATATGATTTAACCAACAAAAGCCCTACATCTACATCTACATGGCTACTCTGCAAATCACATTTAAGTGCCTGGCAGAGGGTTCATCGAACCACATTCACAATTCTCTATTATTCCAATCTCGTACATCGCGCGGAAAGAATGAACACCTATATCTTTCCGTACGAGCTCTGATTTCCCTTATTTTATCGTGGTGATCGTTCCTCCATATGTAGGTCGGTGTCAACAAAATATTTTCGCATTCAGAGGAGAAAGTTCAAATGGTTCAAATGGCTCTGAGCACTATGGGACTTAACAGCTATGGTCATCAGTCCCCTAGAACTTAGAACTACTTAAACCTAACTAACCTAAGGACATCACACAACACCCAGCCATCACGAGGCAGAGAAAATCCCTGACCCCGCCGGGAATCGAACCCGGGAACCCGGGCGTGGGAAGCGAGAACGCTACCGCACGACCACGAGATGCGGGCTGAGGAGAAAGTTGCTGATTGGAATTTCGTGAGAAGATTCCGTCGCAACGAAAAACGCCTTTCTTTTAACTATTTCCAGCCCAAATCCTGTATCATTTCTGTGGTACTCTCTCCCATATTTCGCGATAATACAAAACCTGCTGCCATTCTTTGAACTTTTTCGATGTACTCCGTCAGTCCTAACTGGTAAGGATCCCACAGCGCGCAGCAGTATTCTAAAAGAGGACGGACAAGCGTAGTGTAGGCAGTCTCCTTAGTAGGTCTGTTACATTTTCTAAGTGTCCTGCCAATAAAACGCAGTGTTTGGTTAGCCTTCCCCACAACATTTTCTTTGTGTTCCTTCCAATTTAAGTTGCTCGTAATTGTAATACCTAGGTATTTAGTTGAATTTACGGCTTTTAGATTAGACTGATTTATCGTGTAACCGAAGTTTAACGAGTTCCTTTTAGCACTCATGTGAATGACCTCACACTTTTCGTTATTCAGGGTCAACTGCCACTTTTCGCACCATTTAGATATTTTTTCTAAATCGTTTTGCAGTTTGTTTTGATCTTCTGATGATTTTATTAGTCGATAAACGACAGCGTTATCTGCAAACAACCGAAGACGGCTGCTCAGATTGTCTCCCAAATCGTTTATATAGATAAGGAACAGCAAAGGGCCTATAACGCTGCCTTGGGGAACGCCTGAAATCACTTCTGATTTACTCGATGACTTTCCGTCAATTACTACGAACTGTGACCTCTCGAAATCACAAATCCAGTCACATAACTGAGACGATATTCCATAAGCACGCAATTTCAATACGAACCGCTTGTGTGGTACAGTGTCAAAAGCCTTCCGGAAATCCAGAAATACGAAATCGATCTGAAATCCCTTGTGAATAGCACTCAACACTTCACGTGAATAAAGAGCTAGTTGTGTTTCACAGGAACGATGTTTTTTAACCCATGTTGACTGTGTGTCAATAGACAGATTTCTTCGAGGAATTCATAATGTTCGAACATAATATATGTTCTAAAATCCTGCTACATATCGACATTAACGATATGGGCCTGTAATTTAGTGGATTACTCATAGTACCTTTCTTGAATATTGGTGTGACCTGTGCAACATTCCAGTCTTTGGGTACGGATCTTTCGTCGAGCGAACGGTTGTATATGATTGTTAAGTATGGAGCTAATGCATCAGCATACTCTGAAAGGAACCTAATTGTTGTACAGTGTGGACCAGAAGACTTGCTTTTATTAAGTGATTTAAGTTGCTTCACTACTCCGAGGATATTTACTTCTACGTTACTCATGTTGGCAGCTGTTCTTGTTTCGAATTCTGGAATATTTACTTCGTCTTCTTTTGTGAAGGCATTTCGGAAGACTGTGTTTAGTAACTCTGCTTTGGCAGCACTGTCTTCGATAGTATCAGCATTGCTATCGCGCAGAGAAGTCTTTGATTGTTTCTTGCCGCTAACATACTTTATATACGACCAGAATCTCTTTGGATTTTCTGCCTGGTTTCGAGACAACTTTTCGTTGTGGAAACTGTTATAGGCATCTCGCATTGAAGTCCGCGCTAAATTTCGAGCTTCTGTAAAAGATCGCCAATCTTGGGGATTGTGCGTCTGTTTAAATTTGGCGTGTTTATTTAGTTGTTTCTGCAACAGTGTTCTAATCTGTTTTGTGTTCCAAGGAGGATCAGCTCCGTCGTTTGTTAATTTATTTGGTATAAATCTCTCAATTGCTGCCGATAATATTTCTTTGAATTTAAGCCACATCTGGTATGCACTTATATTATTAATTTGGAATGAGTGGAGATTGTCTCTCAGGAAGGCGCCAAGTGAATTTTTATTCGCTTTTTTGAATAGGTATATTTTTCGCTTGTTTTTCGGGGATTTGGGGATTACAGTATTAAATCTCGCTACGACAACCCTGTGTTCACTAATCCCTGAATCGGTTTTGATGCTCGTTATTAACTCAGGATTATTTGTTGCTAAGAGGTGAAGAGTGTTTCACAACCGTTTACTATTCGCGTGGGCTCATGAACTAACTGCTCGAAATAACTTTCAGAGAATGCTTACAGAGAAAGCTTACACCGCCGCAGTAGCTATAACAGTAAGCTCAATCGCGGCGTCTTGCGTTTGACATTATAGCGATGAAACGAGTAATTAAAAAATAATAACGAGGTTATATCTGTGAATTGTGCAGAGGAAATTTTTCTCCTAATTACGCTCTGATTGTTATGCATTCATAAACTTGACACTAGCCAAAGAAACCTATAAAAAGCAGGGTTTCTTTTAAATATTACCGCGTATGTCGCCACAATTTCTGCTAACATGTAATATTCATATACTAAATAAAAGTAGACGATTCCGGAAAGGTACAACATATCGATGTTCGAAATGCAGTGTGACCAGAATATGACCTCAAAGTCAGGGGTCAGTCACGAAATGCGTAATAAGTTAAGAGGCTGAACTGCAGACAGGAATATCGTTCTCGACCACTATGGCACTCAACTAAACGAATGAAGAACTGGAGAGGTTTTTTTTAGGCAGGTCTCCTATATAACAGTGATTACAATTGTTATCTCCCGGCTTAAGAGTACTAAAAATTGAAATGCTCATTCAGCAGCCACCTTTCGACTTTTCGACTAATGACCCTCAGTTGTTATGCCTAAAAGCCGTCGTTAGCGTGAATCTATCAGAATATTCATACGGGAATAATGGAGGTACAGTTATTAGCCTGGTATGTAAAGAAGTGCTTAGTCGGAGATGCTAATGTTAATTTATCTATCTGCCGAAGACATACTGAATTAATTGCGAACTATTCTCACTGCTGACTGCAACAATGAATTTCACGAAGTCTTGTGTCACCAGATAGCCGTAACTCTATACAGACATACTCAAGGCTCTTTGCTCTTCTAATCGTGAGGACCGACTCGTTTTAGCTACATGTTAGCTGCTTCAGTATGCATTAGTTAAATAAATAAGGCTCATTCAGTGCGTGGCCGACATCATGTGTTCAGTGAAGAGATGATAGATGTGTCTCGTACGAGATACGCATCAGTGTCTTCTTCATTGAACGTGGTTAGAGACAAATGCCAGTTTTTGCAAGAAACTTGAGAAGTATATCGAAAGGCAATTAATTTTACCCTCGGAGAACTGTTTTAAGCAGTGTTCGTTTGACTGCCTATAGGAAGATCGATGGCACGTGTTTAGCCGAAATGTGTATGATCTGTGTCTAACCCGACTCATCTTTATTTTGTCGTTTAGGGCAAGACATTCTGTCAGTATGCAGGACCTTTGACACAATAAATGTGGTCTTCAATGGAGAAGTTTATCGTAATATGTTGGAGTCGACTATGAAGCCGAGTGTTGAGATGCTGTTCGCTGCAGAGTGACTTCTTTTCTGCAGGTATCAATAGCAAAATGCATTATTCGGTTGATTTCAATTTTCAGATGTTCATTCAACTATTTGCTAAAGCCTATTCTTTCTCTAAGAACCAGTCTTCTGTATGATTCGTTCGTACGCCCTCTCCCCGCCACCTGACCCCATTCATCTCCACGTAGGTGTTTCATCTTGATCTGTTATTGTTGTTGTTATGGTCGTCACACCGAAGCGTGGTTTGACGTAGCTGTCCACGCTAGTCCATCCTTTGCAAACCTCTTTATCTCTGCATAACAATCGCAACCTTCATCCATTTAAATCTGCTTAACGTACTCAAACGCTGGTCTCCTTCTACAATTCTGACCACTCCTTCCTTTACCAAATTGGCGATCCGTTGATGCTTATGTTGTCCTGTCAACCTATCCCTTCTTTTAGTCTAATTAAGCCACCAATTTTCTCTCCAAGTCGACTCAGTACCTCGTCGTTAGTTACTCGATATACTCATCTAATTTTTAATATTCTTCTGTAACACCACATTTCAAAAGCATTCGTTCTCTTCTTGTCTGAAGCGCTTATCATTCGTGTTTTACTTCCATACAAGGTTACACATTAGACAAATACATTCAGAAAATATTTATTAACACTTAAATTTATATTCGACGTTAACCTTTCGTTTTCAGAAACGCTTTCCTTGCTACTATCTGTCTGCATTTTATGCCCTCTCTACCTCAGTCATAGTCACTTATGTTGCCGATCAAATAGCAGAACTTATCTACAACTTTTAGTGCCTCATATCCTACTCTAATTGGAAATTTGTGGTAAGTTCTATGGGACCAAACTGCTGAGGTCATCGGTCCCTAAGCTTACACACTACTTAATCTGACTTAAAGTAACTTACACTAAGGACAACACACGCACCCATGCTCAAGGGAGAACTCGAACCTCCGACGGGGGGAGCCGCGCAAACCGTTGCAAGGCGCCCTAGACCGCTCGGTTACCCCGCGAGGATATCATACTCTAATTCTCTCAGTATCATATGATTTAATTCGAACTACATTTCGTTACCATTATCTTACTTTTGTTGGTAATCATCTTTTAGTCTCGTTTAAAGACACTATCTATTCCGTTCAACTAATGTTCGAATTCCTTTGCCATCTCTGACAGAATTACAATGTCATACGGAAACCGCAAAGTTTTCACTTCTCCTTGAAGTCTGAGAGTGTGTAACCTGTCAGATAAATCTTGTATACAAGGTGGAATAGTTTTGTTCTAGTGCCGTATCTTGCCTAATACAAGGTCTTCAAATATATTTGTGCGAAAAACGATGTGTCCAAGGTTTTGTCCAGTAAATTTTATTTTCCTTCTTTCTATTTATATTTTCTGTTATGTGGCTTCTGGCTTCTTTTATATATAGCAGGAGTTGAAGATATTTTTTCTTCCATCCGGCTGGTACTGGAGAGATTTTCATTACATCAAAATTTTCGTGGAATTCAGCCGATATTGACTTGGGTTCGTAGAAGTCAGCTTTTATATCAATTTCCTCTCTAAAACCGTTCCTCATCTCGCATCTATTAAATAGCTATTACCGTCCGTAATTGTACTGCAGAGATAGTCAGCTACTTATTTTTTTAAATTTAGCACTATCAGTATCTACTTTGGAGGTCAATAGTTAATTTACTTCTTTTATATTGCAAGATTCTGCTCTGTCAATCACAATCAAGACTTTAATAAAAATGCCAAAGGTAATGTTAATCAGAACACTGGGAGGAGTTGTGGAGTAAATAATATATTTATTCATTCTTAACAGGCACACAAATATTTGTTATTGGACAGATGCTTTCAATGATTTGCGATCTATGGTGAACAAAGTAATCAGCTGGGGATCAACACACAACACTAACCAGAACTAATTTCTTTACTTGACTTCATACATGTGGATCCGTGGTATGGCCCGAAAACTACGCTACTGTCAAGCATCTATGCTCTACTATGCCATAAAGCCATAAAGAAAAATATGGTCCCAAAGAACAGGGGCGGGGGCTGAGAAGCATAAATTGGAACCCTACGCCGTAGCAGCGAATATTTTACCCTCCTACTGGTCAGGGTGGCACACCACGATGTGTTTGCCAACTGGCGTCTTGGACGGCAGCAATCTGTTATTAATGTCGCACGCCTGAAAAAAATGCAAGTACGCGGTGTAGCGTTCGGCTAATTCGGAATGCAGGTACTTCCCTATGAGCCTCTGAAACCCCGGTGGATTCCAGTGTCAGGTGGACCCATTTGCTCGTCTGCCAAACCAATTTGACTCCATGCCACGACTATGCGTGAAGGAATATGTCAAATGTTTAGAAGGCCGACGCAAAACAAATAAGTACACTCACGCATCACTCGTGTGAGTGATGCTAGAAGCAGTACCTCTGACAGTCCAGATGGTGACTGGCACAGGCTCTAAGTGGCACACTAGCAAAGGACACAAGTCTCACCGTTTAGGTAAAGACCTGCAGTTCTGTACTAGTGAAGTGCCAGTACAAGAGTGTCTTCTTCTCTTTCTCTTAGCTTTCCTCGCCAGCTCGGTAGCACAGCACATATACATCTTAGACTACTCCCACCTTAGCACAAGCCAATCACGAGCTGGAACACCGCATTCGAAGCTGGGAGACCGCCCCTTACTTTGCATACACAGATTTTACCAACCAGCGACTTTAAAAATTAATTGGGAGAAAAGGAAAACAGATTCAGCTTCGTGGCCTCTTTCCCACATGTGTGTTTTGCTAAAAGCATGACCTGATTGGAACCACAGCCCTCCATAAAAAAGATCGTTATGTCCCCTGCTGTGTCCAGTTCGAACTTTCCAAAGAATGGCCATAAACTCACTAAAAGCCTTGTGCCTTCACAAATATGTTTTTGTAGCAGAGTCTGGACGCCTGGGCGCCACTGATCTGTCCCACGGAAATTCGCAGAAACTCACAGTTGTCTCATTGGCTTTCTGCCTAACAAGAGCTCATCCGCTGCTTTATTGCCAGTCGTCAATGCTCTGTCCATAGCAGCAGCGACTCCTCGGCGCTAGTCAGCCTACCAGGACGCGACCGCCGACCGACTGGCGCCATCCAACGTGTCTGCACAATGCGACCGAGGAACTGGGCAGTCTGCAAACATTTTCAGTAAGGTTCTTCAGAAAAAACGCTCTCCTCGACCCTCAGCTGATTTACGCTTTTACTGCAGTTGTTTAAATCGGCACCCTTTTCCTTTGAACGCAGGTAAAGCTTACCGCTATTCCTTCACTACAGCACACAAGGAGAGTGTTAACTACTGCCAGCCATTTCACCATATGAATGATGTCAGATCGTATCCAGTATAGCAACCAAGTAATAAAGATCATCTTCCCTAAGAACATTAAGCGGCATGACACCGTATCAGAAATGAGAGTGGCTTGCAATCTGTCAATATTTCTGAATTCCTCCTTTAATGCATCAGGTAAATACCTACAGTTCATTAGTTTCCCTTTTCTGAAATTTCGTCAGTAAATACACTATGTGATCAAAAGTACCCAGACACCCCCAAAACATACGTTTAGGTGCATTGTGCTGCGCCTACTGCCAGGTACTCCATATAGCGACCTCAGTAGTCATTAGACATCGTGAGAGAGCAGAATGTGGAGCTCTGCGGAACTCACGGACTTCGAACATGGTCAGGCGATTGGGTGTCACTTGTGTCATATGTCTGTACGTGAGATTTCCATACTCCTAAACATCCGTATGTCCACTGTTTACGATGTGATAGTGAAGTGGAAACGTGAAGGAACAGTACAGCACAAAAACCTACAGACCGACCTCATCTGTCGACTGACAGAGACCACCAACACTTGAAGAGGGTCGTAATGTGTAATAGGCAGACATCACACAGGAATTCCAAACTACATCAGGATCCACTGCAAGCACTATGACAGTTAGGCGGGAGGTGAGATAACTTGAATTTCATTGTCAAGCGGCTGCTCATAAGCCACACATCGCCCCGGTAAATGCCAAACGACGCCTCGCTTGGTGTAAGGAGTGTAAACATTGGACGACTGAACAGTGGAAAAACGTTGTGTGGAGTGGCGACTCACGGTACACAATGTGGCGATCCCATGGCAGGGTGTGGGTATGGCGAATTCCCGGTTAATGTCATCTGCCAGCATGTGTAGTGCCAATAGTAAAATTTGGAGGCGGAGGTATTATGGTGTGGTCGTGTTTTTTATGGAGGAAGCTTGCACACCTTGTTGTTTTGCGTGGCACTATCACATCACAGGCCTACATTGATGATATAAGCACCTTCTTGCTTCCCACTGTTGAAGAGCAATTCGGGGATTGTGATTGCATGTTTCACGCGATCGAGCACCTGTTCATAATGCACGGACTGTGGCGGAGTGGTTGCACGACAATAACATCCCTGTAATGGACTGGCCTGCACAGAGTCCTGGCCTGAATCCTATAGCACATCTTTGGGATGTTTTTGTACGCCGACTTCGGGCCTCACCGACCGACATCGATACTTCTTCTCAGCGCAGCACTTCGTGAAGAATGGGCTGCCATTTCCCAAGAAACCTTCAGGCGCCTGATTGAACGTATGGCTGCGAGAGTGGAAGCAGTCATCAAGGCTAAGGATGGGCCAACACCATATTGAATTCCAGCATTACCGATGGAGGTTGCCATGAACTTGTAATTTTCAGCCAGGTGTCCGGATACTTTTGATGACATAGTGCATGACGCAGTTATCTCTTTACCAACGTTTAATTTCTTTTGTTTGCCTCTTTCAGGATTTGCTCGGCTTCAGCAGAGTATTTATTCAACAATTTTGGGGACAAAGAACATCCTTGCATAACTCCATTCCTGTTCTCTTATATTTACAATATTTCTCGTGATCTGATTTTTGTGTAATTCATAAGTTATTCATTTACCCATGCAATCCAGCCCATTTATCTTCGCAGTGGTTAAATGTAGTTCCTATTTCATACTATTACAAGTATTTACCAAATTATTAATACGTAATTCTTCCCAGCAACATCCTTGCGATCATAATTGCGTTTTGTGCTTAAATAACTGTCATAAGTCCAGAATAATCTGATGTAAAGGCACAGACAAATGTTGCTGTCTTTTGTTTTAGCTGTGCATATTCAGAAGTTTCTTGGATACATGGAGTCAGATAGATAGTATCCCGTAAGTTGTTCATTCAACTGCATTTCCTGTTTGTTGTATATATATTTATTTTTTTTTCAAAGCTATACATCAGATAAAAATAATCAACATTATTTTTTTGATAGTGTGTTCATGTTCCACAGGGTTATTCATGGAGTTGCTGCACTGTCACTCTGTCAGACACCTGCACGAAGTTGTGCAGAAATATTCGAATACCAACACACAATGAAACTTACGATTTCATCCAAAGATCACAACAGAAATATGAGTACAGAGATTAAAAGGTCACTATCATCTAGACCAAACTACTCTGAGGATCTGTAGATGAACACTGAAAAGCCATTGCGGTATACAGGTGATGCTTCTGTTCTAACAAGGTATTTCACGTTATTCAAACCGAGACGACTACAAGCTATCTTACTGAATGAACGCAGGTGGACTGACTATTATCAACAATGTAAGGATTACTATAGTCAAAGAATTTATAATTAACGGAAAGTATATGGAGTATATTTTGTGCTAGATGCTTCAGTTATGCATTATAGTAGCTCTCCGATTTTGGAGCCCTTTTAGTCTCCTTTACACTGTTTTCACACTAGCAGAAAAGATGGAATTATGGATCTGTGAACAGCTATTGTGTAAGTGATAGGTCAGATAATTGTGGAGTGCTAATTGGAATCGACGACTGCAGGTTTCTGACGCAGGGGAAGCGTTTTCCAGTTATTAAATACACGTATCTCGTTGTGCTAATTCATTGATGGGAATTGAAAACATCACAGGAAAGTATGGCAATCCTATGATCTTCCACTTACTTCCATATGTGCACTGAAGTATCTGTCTACATTCACTTGATACTTTGTCACCTCAATGAAATATTCTGAACGGTTCCCTTTTAAGATATGACACTGTGTAAATGAAGCTCATTGTTTGAACCGAGCATGAATGTTCGACGCCTAAGCTACGACAGCTCTCTTCTTTCACATTCCGAGCTATCTGCCTTAGGCAACATGGGAGTGAGAAGAGAAAAGGGTGCTGTAATAGTGTTTTGGTGACTTACCGGTAACGCGGTCGACTTCTGATACGCTGCCTGCCTTAGACACCTGTTCAGATCTCGCTGGAGGAAATCTGCGGTTTGTAAGTTTTTTTCAGGTTTCTTTATTCGATGTTAAAACGGCCAGAACGAAATTTAGTAACGAAATATTAAGCCATCTCACGGCCTCCGTTTAATACCTTCTAGGAGTGTCCAGAAGTGTCTGCTGAGTTCCTTGACAAGACATGCTCTGAAAAGAAGACTTGAAGGGATCATTAATCACAGTGATTTGTTCCCCAGAGAAAAGTTACAGATACAATGAACACACTGCATCAAGTCAAAAACATTTTCTTGTGTACACACTTTTTGATTTCTGTGCGATTTCGAAGACTCTGCCAATTGACTTTTCCGTATACTTCCACCACTGTGTTTTCACATTATGGCGGAGTCCTGAAATGCCACCACTGTGTTTTCACATTATGGCGGAGTCCTGAAATGCTGCCTGGGTATGAAACTTGTCTGAACACATCAAAATTGCGCAGTACAATATTACTTCCTGCTGTTGGGGTAAGTTGGTTTTGCAGTTACTTTCCCTTTGTCTTGGCAGATATATTGCACTTTCGTATTTTAATATTGTAGCAACCATCTCGGTGACAAATGTAACTGATTCCATTGAAACCAATTGCCATCAAGTACAGATGTGACTATGGTCTCAAGCAGCCGAAAACGATCGTGATCCTATGAAGCATTTCACAACTGTGACTAAAACAAACAGCTTACTTTTCTCTTTGAGAAAAAAAGTTTCCTTGTAATATAGCTATGATAAGCGTATAATTCAAATGCATTTTTTGGCTACATTTAACTATGGTGGTAGATTATATGGTTGAAATATTCTCACACCATTTGTTGCATGAGCAAGTGCCACATGAGTAACTTCGCTATCCCCGCGTCGAAATTTTTTGACAATTGCGTTAGCAACCATTAAGTTCTCACACCCTCCCAAACTCGACATTTCCAGACCAAACAGTTCTGATGATATCTAGCAGAATACCTATTGTGTCAGTCCGCTTACCTTCTTCATAACTCCGTTCGTGGAATTGAAAGTCAGACCCCCTGTCTGCGTTCCCATCGAAGACACACTGCGCCGCTTTCACTGGGTGTATCATAGTCTCACACAGCAACTACGAATAGTATTATACTAGTCAAAACGAGAGCAGCAGCACACGTCATAGATAACAGGCATTTACTGCGACACACAGGGAACACCTAGGTAGCTTGGGAACTAGCACCCACAGCCAGCACTTGTGCCCGCTGCTTTGGGGGCGGATCCTGGAACACGAAAGCATTCAGAAGTGGACAACCAACCAAGAATTCTGTCATAAAAATGTTTTTCCACTACACTGACTCAGTAGCGTGTCCATATACACTGCTGGAAAAAAATGCAACATCCTCAAAGCCTGTGGTCAGTGGCACCTGGCTTATGTGCTCACTGAGGGGTTGTAGTGTTTGTGATTCATTTATCAAGATCATCGGCGATTAGATAGTGATGGCGCTCATGAGGCATGTCTGTGTGCCCTCTGTTTTGTAAAATGGTTCAAATGGCTCTGAGCACTACGGGACTCAACTTCTGAGGTCATTAGTCCCCTAGATCTTAGAACTAGTTAAACCTAACTAACCTAAGGACATCACACACATCCATGCCCGAGGCAGGATTGGAACCTGCGACCGTAGCGGTCTCGCGGTTCCAGACAGCAGCGCCTAGAACCGCACGGCCACTTCGGCCAGCCTCTGTTTTGACTCGGCAGGCAGTAACTGTGCTGAATTTAGTGGTGAACGATGACTGCAACACTCATTCTAGGGTACAACCATATTCTTCTGATTGTAGACCAGCATGAAGCTAGTTTGGTGTATCGATAAACTGCTGCACATGTTGGGCACAATGTGTCAGTGGTGTGTTACTGATTTCAGCAGTGGTCTGTAAAAAATTCTCACACCTGTAGAACAGGTTCTGGACGCCCGCGTGGTACAGATACATGTCAAGGTTGATGCATAGTGTGGACAGCAGTGTCGGACCAGGTCTCAATCAGGGAAGAAATCCGGGCGCATGTTGCGCTTGCTGTGTCACCGAGGACCGTTGGGAACCATCTACTTGCAGCAGGACTAAGCTCACGTGTGCCTCTGGTCAGGCTATCACTGACACAGTGGCTCTTCCAAGCACAGCTACTCTGGTGTCATGATAGAGCGTGGAAGGGAGCTCTGTTGTCTTCAGCGATGAGAGCAGGTTCTGTCTGTATATGGGTGATGGACGTACACGTGTACAGCGTATAACATGGTGAGTGGCCTGTTCCAGAGGGCATTCTCACACAACACACAGGTCGCACCCCAGGTTCTATGGGTTGGGTGCCATCAGTTACAACTGGCGGTCGTATCTGGTGTTTCTGGAGGGTGCTGTAACCATTGTCCCCTACACTGCACAGGGTGTTATTCCCGCACTACTGGCATTTCTTCGATAGGAAGGTGATGCGGTTTTTCAGCATAAAAATGCATCTCTACATAAGGCTGCTTTTATGCAATATTCTCTATGTGGTTTGCAGTAAATGTCCTGGCCGGAAAGCGCATCTGACCTCTCGCCAACTGAACATGTATGGGACCTGGGGACTTATTCGTTCTCCAGAGCCTGCAAGAACCATTTCTGAATTGCAATAAAAAGTGCAAGATGCTTGGGAGAATCTAAGACAGGATTCAATTTGACATCTTTATGATCGTTTGCATGCTAGAATACACGCCTGCGTTGATGCCAGAGACAATAACACTGTGTACGAGGGAGTACTAAAAAGACCTGAAATTATTTTTAAGAGTTATAAATTTTCAAACGGTTTCCTAAACAATCTTTTTCCCTTCAAAATACTCTCCATTAAAACTAACACATTTGTCCCACCAGTGCATCCACTGTTCGAAACATTTTTTGCAGTCATATTTAGAAATGCCTGACACCTCCTCCTGTGTTTTTATTTACTTCTACAATGTTGTCAAATCGATGTCCTTTCATACCCGTCTTCGTGTGTGGAAATCAGAAAAAGTCGTACGGAGCAGGTCAGGCGTGGGACAGCGAAACAATGCCATTTTTAGCCAAAAACTGTCTAACAGAGATGGCTGTGAGTGCAGGTGCGTCGTGAGGAAGAACCAGTCTCCTGTCTGCCACAAATCTTCCATTAAAATTCGCTGAAACGAGCTCCAAAATAACTCACTAATCTCTGACAGTTGATCAACTGTCTGTCGATGGTCTGTGAGCACAAGCTCTCGAATTTTTTCAACATTTTCGTCGATTCGGGCAGTTGATGGACGTCTAGAACGAGGTTTGTCATCAATCGACATATCACCATTTTTAAATCCAGCAAACCACTCTTACGCTTGGGCTTTTCCCATAGCGTCATCTTGGTAAGCTGTTTTCAACATTAAAACACTTCAGCAGCATTTTTACCTAGTAGAAAACAAAATTTCACAGCTGCACTTTGTTCACTTAAACTTACGATAATAATAAAACAAAAAAGAACAAAAAGCAGGCCGGCCGGTGTGGCCGAGCGGTTCTAGGCGTTTCAGTCCGGAACCGCGCGACTGCTACGGTCGCAGGTTCGAATCCTGCCTCGGGCATGGATGTGTGTGATGTCCTTAGGTTAGTTAGGTTTAGGTAGTTCTAAGTTCTAGGGGACTGATGACCTCAGATGTTAAGTCCCATAGTGCTCAGAGCCATTTGAACCATTTGAACAAAAAGCGCTAGCAAAAACAGTCGCTGCAAATGAGCAGAAAAAGGCAGGTCGACAACACAGAGGGCACTGAGCTGGCAACAAGTAGCGCTATACACGCCTAGCGGCAGAAATGTGTACTACACAAGCTCCGCCCACGGCAATGTTATTCCGTTTTTTTTTTTTTTTTTTTTTTTTTGGGTACCCCTCTTATTGATGCGACTGTTTGGTCATCCTTTACTATGACATATGTGTTTCATTTGTCCTAAGTTTGCGATCGTACAGATTGTTCGGAAATTTCACTTACAAACTTTTAGGACTTGTAAGAGGAGGGGAATAAGTAAATAATATTTTGAACTAAAACCCATGTCCGGTGTACTACACCCGTTTGAAAACATGCTTGCTAGGTAGGTATGCAACAGGGACGTCGTGGTGGTGGTAACACGGATCGGCTGATATCATTTAACATCTGTCTTACCTTTCTGACTTGGTTCGAGCCTCATTCAAGTGTCTGTGAGTATTAGAGCAACATGGTTGAGTGCATGTTTGCAGAATACACCAACACGATACTTCTGAATGGCGAAGCTCACGATAATGGAAGATCTGCTTGTCGCCTTTATCAAGATCGTTTTCTACAACGTCCGGCTCCATCGCATACCCTTTTCGCCACAGTTACGCAACGGATTCGAGAAGCGGTGCCTCACCGTCAGTAGGCGTGGCTGTGGTGCTCCAAGAAAATGCCGCACTCCCGAATAGAAGTAGGTCGCACTGCATCACGTGGAAGAGAACCCGTCAACGAGTACACGAGAAATTTCTTTGGTTATTAGTGTGTGGAACTGTAAAATAAGTGATGTACTGGGTCCCACCTAATCAATTAGTTGTAAATATGGTCGCGTTACCTACAAGTTTTCAAATGGTTGCAGCACGGAAACCGTACGTTTCCGGACGTGGGTCCCAATTTAAGATGTTATCTACTCACTCACCTCTACAGGTTCTAGAAGTTCGTAACGGGAATTTCCCAGCACCCTGTATACTCTTACAATGGTGAACTATCTGACACATTAGTTGTCAATAAAATGACCTCGTCCTTGAGGGTGTTGCATTTTTTTCTAGCAGTGTATGAAATTATGATTCTGCTTCCACAATACAGATAATGCTAGTATACGAACGAAGTGCAGTCTAACGAGTAGTATTCAACGCGTTTCTATGCGCCGTTTACCGCCAGAACACTAGCAGGTGCGGCATGGGAACGCTCTATGAGATGATAACATTTCATCTACCAACTTCCTCATATTACGGTGTGGCCAGTTTGTGCAGATTGCCAGATACAGAGCTCCAAGAATTGTCATGTTTATTGCCACGTAATGAATCGATCTGTGTTAGCTGCTGCGGTAGCTGGTGGCGACCTGTTTCGAGTGCTTTCAAAGTGTCATCTTTAGAAATGAAATTCAGATTCACGTAGTGATTCATCGTATGTTTCTCTTGCCATCCAGTGGTTAAGCAAAGGTGTGATCTCACACACCATATCATATCTTCTACGAGTAATGCGGACTGGTGGAATGGCGTTGTAGTTAAATAGGTAAATTTCTGGTCTGCAGGTAATGGATCCGAATCCTGTCATTTCCTTAAAACGTAATTCCCTGCAAGATTGAGTAGTTTAGGAGGACAAAGACAACTGTAGCGTTTAAACCACTCAGAATGACGGACTAAGGAAGTAGTGGACTCAAAAGTTCGGCTTTGCGTCCACACCGCACGACTTTTACCACATTTTCTCTTATTTATTGTACTTTCTGCTTTGTCATACTGCCTACATCTAAATAAAGAGTACACAAATGAATATAATGCATTCTTCTTGACGTAAAAAAACTAATTAGTTTCTCTTTGATGGCTTCATCGGCACTGGCGACATACACTATCTGAAGGAAAGATATTTTCAGGTTGGGTTCAAAAAATGGTTCAAATGGCTCTGAGCACTATGGGACTCAACTGCTGAGGTCATAAGTCCCCTAGAACTTAGAACTACTTAAACCTAACTAACCTAAGGACAACACACACATCCATGCCCGAGGCAGGATTCGAACCTGCGACCGTAGCGATCGCGCGGTTCCAGACTGAAGCGCCTAGAACCGCTCGGCCACAGCGACCGGGTTTTCAGGTTGGTCTTGGTCTTCTTGATCTATGGTCGTGAAATAATCTCTAATCCACAGTCAAGCGAACGACTGAAAAAAGTGAAATAGAGTGACTCTGATTGATATGCATACCCTAAAAAAGAAAAAAAGAAAAAACGAAGCCCCACAACGAAAAAAATTATCCGAATGGAATGGAAATCGGTTTAAATCGGTAGATTTGATGTAAATGCACAGACAAACAAATAATTAGAATGTTAGAAAAATTGGATGCTTTATTCAAGAGAAAGAGCTTCACAAATTGAGTAAGTCACTAACGATTTGGTCCACACCTGGCGTTTATACAAGCAATTATTCGGTATAGTAATGACTTATAGAGTTGTTGGGTGTCCTCTTGAGAGATACCGTTCCAAATCATGTCCAATTGGAGCTTTAGATCGTCAAAATCCTGAGCTGGTTGGAGGGCTCTGTCCATAGCTCTCCAAGCGTTCTCATTTGGAGAGAGATCCGACGACCTTGCTGGCCAAGATAGGGGATCTCAAGTACGAAGACGAGCAGTAGAAACCTTCGCTCTGAGTGGGCAGACTTTATCTTGCTGAAATGTACGCCCAGGATGGCTTGCAATGGAGGGCAACAAAACGGGACGTAGAATTTCTGAAGGAATGGAAATCCAGATCATCACTCCTTGTTCTCGGACCGTACGGCGGGCGACAGTCACCTTGGTATCCCACTGGTTTTCGAGGCAGCTCCACACGCGTCTTCGCTGGTAGTCGGGGCTCAGTTCGAAGCGGAACTCATTACTGAGAACAGTTCTACTCCAGTCAATGAGATGTGCGCCTGGAGACGCCCCGGACAGTGGTGGGATACCAACCTGACTGTCGGCAGACGTCAGGAGCGATAGTCTTCGATGCCATTTCTTTTCGTAGCAGGACTCCATTGGTTGTCATATGCGGCACCCTAACAGCTCCCTGGGCTTACATTTCAACAAAATAATACCCGCCCACACACGACAAGAGTTCCTTGACCAGCAAGGTCGTCGGATCTCTCCCCAATTGAGAACGTTTGGAGCATGATACGCATGACCCTCCAACCAGCTCGGGATTTTGACAATCAAATGCTCCAAATTGAAATAATTTGGTTCGGTATCTCTCAAGAGGACATGCAACAACTCTATGAGTCAAAAGATGAATGGTAGATTTGTTGTATCGTAGGGCGCGGGAAACGGCGCTGATACAGCAGGACAAGAGAAAACGATGTGCCATGCTAGGTGGAGAGCATTTCCTTCGCCGCAGAAGTAAATTCATTGCCGAATAAATGCTTTGATAAATATTTCGTAAATATGTTCCTCTTAAGTATTATTTCGAATGTCGTGGAAATGTTCAAGAATGTTCAAATGTGTGTGAATTCCTAAGGGACCGAACTGCTGAGGTCATCGGTTCCTAGTTTACGCACTACTTAAACTAACTTTAACTTATGCTAAGAACAGCACATACACCCGTGCTCAAGGGAGGATTCGAACCTCCGGCGGGAGGTGACAGGGCGCCTCAAACCACGCGCGGCCGTGGAAATGTATTTTGTCTCATAACATCATATCTAGTAATAATAACAGCGGTTTCAGAAATTATAAGTAAAATTTAGATTGACGAAGGGATTCACGTCATGTTGCTCCGCCTTTCGTATGTTTTTTTGTCAAATCTGTTACCCCCAAGTATCACAATACACATCTCGGTAAGTGGAAGGAGAGCTTAGTCATTAACACTGTAAGCTTGTAATGTGTAGCTGTTGGATTCGAAATCTGTCACTTCTACAAATTTTAATTTGTTGTGAAAAAAGAATTATCAGTACAGGAGGAAGACGTGATAGTAGCGTTCAAAGTATTCGTAGTGTTACATGCATTTGAGTATACGGTTTCCAATGCTCGCTGGAGGAAGGCAAAGACATATTGCTTCCATTAGCTTCCTTATTGTAAATACGCCTCAAGTTGAGAATGAACTCAGCCCGCGGTTGATAATCGTTTCGTAATTTTAGCAGTATCGTACCCCTTGACGCTGATCACGGCTTCAATTAATGATTTCCACAGCTACAGGAACACAACTAGTGATACTTCTTTGGGAAAAAACCTTACGTAGTGCTATCAGACGAAAAGACGACCTGCCTCAGAGTGTACGAACTTTGTTTTTAAACATATTGCTACCTGGACAATGAGCTTTTCTTATTCGGGACCTTTGTGAACGTAGTTACTTAAGATGTTTTTAGAGGAAAGTGAATTCCTTCACCACCGAAGAATGTTAAAATAAAAGTTCCTAACACTGCTAAACACCGGTTTGTGAATCTATTACTGGCATATCTTGTCACATTTCGCTGGTTGAAAGAGAAAAGCTGACTGACAGAAGGAAAGGCTTTACGAAATGAGACCTCTCACATTGGGAAGTTATATTACACTCCTGGAAATTGAAATAAGAACACCGTGAATTCATTGTCCCAGGAAGGGGAAACTTTATTGACACATTCCTGGGGTCAGATACATCACATGATCACACTGACAGAACCACAGGCACATAGACACAGGCAACAGAGCATGCACAATGTCGGCACTAGTACAGTGTATATCCACCTTTCGCAGCAATGCAGGCTGCTATTCTCCCATGGAGACGATCGTAGAGATGCTGGATGTAGTCCTGTGGAACGGCTTGCCATGCCATTTCCACCTGGCGCCTCAGTTGGACCAGCGTTCGTGCTGGACGTGCAGACCGCGTGAGACGACGCTTCATCCAGTCCCAAACATGCTCAATGGGGGACAGATCCGGAGATCTTGCTGGCCAGGGTAGTTGACTTACACCTTCTAGAGCACGTTGGGTGGCACGGGATACATGCGGACGTGCATTGTCCTGTTGGAACAGCAAGTTCCCTTGCCGGTCTAGGAATGGTAGAACGATGGGTTCGATGACGGTTTGGATGTACCGTGCACTATTCAGTGTCCCCTCGACGATCACCAGTGGTGTACGGCCAGTGTAGGAGATCGCTCCCCACACCATGATGCCGGGTGTTGGCCCTGTGTGCCTCGGTCGTATGCAGTCCTGATTGTGGCGCTCACCTGCACGGCGCCAAACACGCATACGACAATCATTGGCACCAAGGCAGAAGCGACTCTCATCGCTGAAGACGACACGTCTCCATTCGTCCCTCCATTCACGCCTGTCGCGACACCACTGGAGGCGGGCTGCACGATGTTGGGGCGTGAGCGGAAGACGGCCTAACGGTGTGCGGGACCGTAGCCCAGCTTCATGGAGACGGTTGCGAATGGTCCTCGCCGATACCCCAGGAGCAACAGTGTCCCTAATTTGCTGGGAAGTGGCGGTGCGGTCCCCTACGGCACTGCGTAGGATCCTACGGTCTTGGCGTGCATCCGTGCGTCGCTGCGGTCCGGTCCCAGGTCGACGGGCACGTGCACCTTCCGCCGACCACTGGCGACAACATCGATGTACTGTGGAGACCTCACGCCCCACGTGTTGAGCAATTCGGCGGTACGTCCACCCGGCCTCCCGCATGCCCACTATACGCCCTCGCTCAAAGTCCGTCAACTGCACATACGGTTCACGTCCACGCTGTCGCGGCATGCTACCAGTGTTAAAGACTGCGATGGAGCTCCGTATGCCACGGCAAACTGGCTGACACTGACGGCGGCGGTGCACAAATGCTGCGCAGCTAGCGCCATTCGACGGCCGACACCGCGGTTCCTGGTGTGTCCGCTGTGCCGTGCGTGTGATCATTGCTTGTACAGCCCTCTCGCAGTGTCCGGAGCAAGTATGGTGGGTCTGACACACCGGTGTCAATGTGTTCTTTTTTCCATTTCCAGGAGTGTATTTTGTTTCAGTGATTACAGTATCAAGTGAAACTAACTATGAAGTTGGCAGTACGAGCGCACAGCTAGTGTTAGTACAATTTTGCACTAACTGGCACGTGAAACGATGCAGGACCTGTGTAAGTGAGGCACGTAGAGGACTGAAGGCCACGGCACCATTAAATTCTGCAACCCATAAGCTCTGCTTCCAATGGTGCAGGGTATTTATGGAGCCCAATAAGTCAAATGGGAATGTTCCGGTGAGAAAGAGCACATCAGATTACTGAAACTGGTGTTCGACAGTGCTAGAATTTCTGGTTCAGATGGTACAAATGGCTCTAAGCACTATGGGACTTAACATCTGAGGTCATCAGTCCCCTACACTTAGAACTAGTTAAACCTAAGGACATCATACACATCCAAGCCTGAGGCAGGATTCGAACCTGCGACCGTAGCAGCGGCGCGGTTCCGGACTGAAGCGCCTAGAACCGCCACAGATGCCGGCTTCGAATTTCTGGTTGGCGTTTAGGTGTAAGACCACTGAGTCGGATGTGAGGTTTCCAAATGTGCAATATTTTTCTAAATTGTTGAAGTGGATAACTAAATGTAAACTAATTCCGTCAAATGTGAACTTGTACCGCGTTGAAGGCTAACATTTGAATTTATAGCAACTAAAACAGTTGAGCTTCTGCAGTATCGTATTCCTTATATTACTTGAAATAGGGTTGTCGACCAAGTCATCTGGAAAGAATGAGCGTGACATCTAACAGAAGACGTTAACATTCCCTGGCTTTTAAATGGCATTTCCCGGCAGCTTTTACAAGCGCCGTTGCTAAGTGCACGTAAATGAAGCAATACAATACGATTTCAGTTATCAAGTAAACTCTTCCTCAATTAATTTAGTTTTTATCTAAGCAATGAATAATTGGAGACGTCCAATATTAACTTGAAAAGTATTCTCTAGATATGGAAAGAACTAAATGACTGCTTGTTTTTGGACAACTCTTCTAAAAATGACCAAAAACCATTAAATGACTCCTTCAACCACACCTCTAGCAGCAGCTAAATGACGTAAACAATAGCAATAATGATAGTAATAATCGAATTACCTGCCAACGTCATACTCTGCAGAGATATTTCTCGAACCAAGAACTCTGTTGAAATAGTGATAATTGTCAAATGGCTTCGGTTCGAGGCAGTGATGGCAAGAAGCGTCTTTACATAACACTGACATGACGCTAGCATAATTCCATGTCTGAAGCTTGCTGATAGTTACCCAGTTAGTAGAGATCTAGTTTTTCTTCACCGTGTCTAATTTGGAGCTATTTTTTGATATTGGTGTTAGAATTAAACCGTTACCGATTGGCAGTTAAAACCGCGTATAAACTGGTTTTGATGGTATTTCAATCAATGATTTGCGATTTTAGAGAAAATATTGAGCATGTTGAATGTAGACATTTAGTAGCCGAACAAAGGTACAACAGAGCCAGGAAATGAATGTATTGAAAAGTCTGGAATTCACTTCCGGAACATAATCATGAGCCTGTCAAATGTGGACTACAGTGTCATGGTGAATATTGGAAATTTTTGGTAAGTGCTATGGGACCAAACTATGGAGGTCATCGGTCCCTATGATTACACACTACTCAATCCAACTTAAACTAACTTACGCTAAGGACAACACACACACCCATGCCCAAGGGAGGACTCGAACCTCCGACTGGGATAGCCGCGCGAACTGTGGCAAGGCGCCTTAGACCGTACGGCTACCAGACGCTGCCATGGTGGATAATTCACGTTTTATATGTGCACAGTATGAGTTCCATTCCCACTTTAGGCGTCCATTTCTAACAGACAAGATCAGATATACTTCACCTCTGGTAATACCAAGTAAAGAACGTCAGGTTGCGCCATAGAATACGCATTGAAGATGATATCACTTCGCTATCAACTGAGGCAGAGTCGGTTTAGTTCCTACCATGATAGAGGGGGAAGTCACGGCAAACATAATCTCTGTCAGCAGTAAGCTTTCTTAAATTAAAATTTTTATTTTACAATAAACCACTGCTCATCTAAACTCGCAGGGCTCTTATTTTACACTCCTGGAAATTGAAATAAGAACACCGTTAATTCATTGTCCCAGGAAGGGGAAACTTTATTGACACATTCCTGGGGTCAGATACATCACATGATCACACTGACAGAACCACATGCACATAGACACAGGCAACAGAGCATGCACAATGTCGGCACAAGTTCAGTGTATATCCACCTTTCGCAGCAATGCAGGCTGCTATTCTCCCATAGAGACGATCGTAGAGATGCTGGATGTAGTCCTGTGGAACGGCTTGCCATGTCATTTCCACCTGGCGCCTCAGTCGGACCAGCGTTCGTGCTGGACGTGCAGACCGCGTGAGACGACGCTTCATCCAGTCCGAAACATGCTCAATGGGGGACAGATCCGGAGATCTTGCTGGCCAGGGTAGTTGACTTACACCTTCTAGAGCACGTTGGGTGGCACGGGATACATGCGGACGTGCATTGTCCTGTTGGAACAGCAAGTTCCCTTGCCGGTCTAGGAATTGTAGAACGATGGGTTCGATGACGGTTTGGATGTACCGTGCACTATTCAGTGTCCCCTCGACGATCACCAGTGGTGTACGGCCAGTGTAGGAGATCGCTCCCCACACCATGATGCCGGGTGTTGGCCCTGTGTGCCTCGGTCGTATGCAGTCCTGATTGTGGCGCTCACCTGCACGGCGCCAAACACGCATACGACCATCATTGGCACCAAGGCAGAAGCGACTCTCATCGCTGAAGACGACACGTCTCCATTCGTCCCTCCATTCACGCCTGTCGCGACACCACTGGAGGCGGGCTGCACGATGTTGGGGCGTGAGCGGAAGACGGCCTAACGGTGTGCGGGACCGTAGCCCAGCTTCATGGAGACGGTTGCGAATGGTCCTCGCCGATACCCCAGGAGCAACAGTGTCCCTAATTTGCTGGGAAGTGGCGGTGCGGTCCCCTACGGCACTGCGTAGGATCCTACGGTCTTGGCGTGCATCCGTGCGTCGCTGCGGTCCGGTCCCAGGTCGACGGGCACGTGCACCTTCCGCCGACCACTGGCGACAACATCGATGTACTGTGGAGACCTCACGCCCCACGTGTTGAGCAATTCGGCGGTACGTCCACCCGGCCTCCCGCATGCCCACTATACGCCCTCGCTCAAAGTCCGTCAACTGCACATACGGTTCACGTCCACGCTGTCGCGGCATGCTACCAGTGTTAAAGACTGCGATGGAGCTCCGTATGCCACGGCAAACTGGCTGACACTGACGGCGGCGGTGCACAAATGCTGCGCAGCTAGCGCCATTCGACGGCCAACACCGCGGTTCCTGGTGTGTCCGCTGTGCCGTGCGTGTGATCATTGCTTGTACAGCCCTCTCGCAGTGTCCGGAGCAAGTATGGTGGGTCTGACACATCGGTGTCAATGTGTTCTTTTTTCCATTTCCAGGAGTGTATTTCAGCTTGAGACGTAGAAAATTTTGTGCTAGACTAGGATTCGAATTCCGATCTCATTTTTCACGGTATCTGACGCTCTCAGAAGGATGAAGTTCGATCATTTCGTTGTTTTCCTCAAGATAGTAAACTCCTCTTGGTCTCCACGAAAGGTACATATCTGGGTTCGAATACCGCTCAAACACAAAATATTCAAGATTTCATTTCAAGCCGTAGCATATGCACACAGAACTATTAATGACCAATTATAATTTTCATCTTTAATGTCCCATCGTGTGTTGCCAACAATAACGATAGACACTGTTATTTCTATCGAACATGCGCAGATCTCACTACTTGTGAGCAAACAGTTGATACGTAACGTCTATGCCTGAACAGAAAATGAGTTCGAATCTCCGACAGAACAAAACTGTGTCGTCATTACAGATTCAAACATCTCACTACTTGTGATAAAAATCGATAACTAACACCTGTTTTTCCTTAGTAAACAGTCCAATTTTGTGCTGGATACGAATCCCTGTTACTAAACTTTACATCAAGACATTTTCATTTTAAACACGTGCACCACACTTTGTCACCTGTGGATGAAACTGTATTAATCGCTTTTCGTAGTTAGTTAACAGGGAAATAAGGGTCTTAATAGCATTCCCGGTTCAGTAGCAAAATTTTCGTCATTTATTTTCAGTTTCAGGTTTCCTAACTGACACACATGAAAACTTAGATATTTCACGTCCCTTTATGATTAGTCAGCAATGACGAACGTTGTCGTGATCGAGTCTTGGTTAGGTACGAGAGTTTTGCTTTATTAGAAATGAATATAGGTGCTGGGTTTGAATCCAGATTCAGAACAAAAAAAGTTCGTCATATCCTTTAAAATTTAAACATGTGCACAAGTAACTATTCATGAATCATAAGTTCAGTAAAATTACAGGTGATACGCTATTATTGTTGAGGTTTCCATACAGCGCATGCCGCTGTTAATCGCGTTTTTTTTTTTTTTTTTTTTTTTTTTACTGTTTACTTCAACAACTGGCTTATGCAAAACCATTCGCCACGGGAGCTGGTGTGGGTAAACTTTTCAGACCAAAAATACAACGAATTGTCATAGAACTGTCTCAAAACCTCTTGCTTATAAAATTATTTTATTTTACTTAGGAATTGTCCGCAGCTCGTGGTCGTGCGGTAGCGTTCTCGCTTCCCACGCCCGGGTTCCCGGGTTCGATTCCCGGCGTGGTCAGGGATTTTCTCTGCTTCGTGATGACTGGGTGTTGTGTGATGTCCTTAGGTTAGTTAGGTTTAAGTAGTTCTAAGTTCTAGGGGACTGATGACCGTAGATGTTAAGTCCCACAGTGCTCAGAGCCTTTACTTAGGGATTACTGAATGATTAATGTGACAGGGTTAGTTGTCTCAGATTCTAATGAGTGTATTAATGGTTTTCAAATGTCACTTATTGTAATAAAGTTTAGTTTGCGAACGTTAAAGACTGCAGCATCTTTAATAATGTGTTTTCTAATACACTACTGGCCATTAAAATTGCTACACCACGAAGATCACATGCTACAGACGCGAAATTTAACCGACAGGAAGAAGATGCTGTGATATGCAAATGATTAGCTTTTCAGAGCATTCACACAAGGTTGGCGCCGGTGGCGACACCTACAACGTGCTGACATGAGGAAAGTTTCCAACCGATTTCTCATGCACAAACAGCAGTTGACGGGCGTTGCCTGTTGAAACGTTGTTGTGATGCCTCGTGTAAGGAGGAGAAATGCGTACCATCACGTTTCCAACTTCGTTAAATGTCTGATTGTAGCCCATCGCGATTGCGGTTTATCGTATCGCGACATTACTGCTCGCGTTGGTCGAGATCCAATGACTGTTAGCAGAATATGGAATCGGTGGGTTCAGGAGGGTAATACGGAACGCCGTGCTGGAGCCTAACGGGGACTTTTGCAAGACAACAATCATCTACACGAACAGTTCGACGACGTTTGCAGCAGCATGGACTATCAGCTCGGAGACCATTTCTGCGGTTACCCTTGACGCTGCATCACAGACAGGAGGGCCTACGATGGTCTACTCAACGACGAACCTGGGTGCACGAATGGCAAAACGTCATTTTTTCGGATGAATCCATGTTCTGTCTACACCATCATGATGGTCGCATCCGTGTTTGGCGACATCGCGGTGAACGCACATTGGAAGCGTGTATTCCTCATCACCATACTGGCGTATCACCCGGCGTGATGGTATGTGGTGTCATTGGTTACACGTCTCGGTCACCTCTTGTTCGCATTGACGGCACTTTGAACAGTGGACGTTACATTTCAGATGTGTTACGACCCGTGGCTCTACCCTTCATTCGATCCTTGCGAAACCCTACATTGCCGGCCACTGTGGCCGAGCGGTTCTAGGCGCTTCAGTCCGGAACCGCGCGATCGCTACGGTCGCAGGTTCGAATCCTGCCTCGGGCATGGATGTGTGTGATGTCCTTAGGTTAGTTGGGTTTAATTAGTTCTAAGTTCTGTGGGACTGATGACCTCAGAATTTAAGTCCCATAGTGCTCAGAGCCATTTGAACCATTTGAAACCCGACATTTCAGCAGGATAATGCACGCCCGCATGTTGCAGGTCCTGTACTGGCCTTTCTGGATACAGAAAATGTTCGACTGCTGCCCTGGCCAGCACATTCTCCAGATCTCTCTCCTATTGAAAACGTCTGGTCAATGGTGGCCGAGCAACTGATGAACTGTGGTATCGTGTTGAAGCTGCATGGGCAGCTGTACCTGCACACGCCATCCAAGCTCTGTTTGACTCAATGCCCAGGCGTATCAAGGCCGTTATTACGGGCAGAGTTGGTTGTTCTGGGTACTGATTTCTCAGGTTCTATGCACTCAAATTGCGTGAAAATGTATTCACATGTCAATTCTAGTATAATATATTTGTCCAATGAATACCCGTTTATCATCTTCATTTCTTCTTGGTGTAGCAATTTTAATGGCCAGTAGTGTATTTACAATATCGTCATATTAATTTACATCTGGACTGATTGCCATAAAGAAGAGTGTTTTCTTGTGATATTTATTTTGCATGGTCAAACGAATTTACTGCAAAGAGAGTACAGAACCTGCAAGACAGATATTTTAAGCGTGCTGCATGCATATCAGGTGGAAAGCAATTCAGTTCGTTCGGATACTTTTGAGCATCGCGGTACAAGAACGGATTAACATCGTACTATTTGAGCACCTATAGAGAAAATATTTCTCGTCATATATACATTCAGCGAAATTCGTGAATTTCGACTATCTTGCAGAACAATCACGTCACTGCAGGTGAGAGGCTAAAACAAACGAATGCCTGTGCCACAAACCATACGAACTAGTAGGCTAATTAGGTAAAAAAACTCAATTATAAGAAGATAAATTCATCGTAGTCAATCATGGATTAAGTTAAAGACCTATTTTGCCCTATACGTAGCATCGCTCTTTCCCCTTTGCATTTCCTGTGATGTCTACAGTTCTGTAAATGAAATGGTAATCTGTTAGTTTACACCTGTCGCATACGTGAGAACGATTTTTCTCTGTAATCCACTATTACAATGACGGAAATGGGAAATGTTTCAACCTGATCTCCATAACCGAACGCTGCCATACTAGTACTCCAGTTTTTTCATGACTGTGGGATATGTTAATTGAAATTTCACCCTTCTGCAAACTTATTGCCAATATTACCATTGCAGACTATAGGCTTTCCTTCCGCTAAAGAAGTGCGTGACTACACGATGGATAGCGAGTATGGCTAATGCAACCAGATGTTCTCAGGTGGAGATCCCAGCATAGCATGCCCAGAGGTGGTACAAGTGCAGCTGATCACCATCTTGCGGACTTTGAGTAAGTGCGAATCATTGACATCACGAACATGGGAGTATCATATTTACTGATCGAGAAGCCATTGGATAGAGTGCAATTTCTGCGGAAGAGAGGTGACGAGATACAGTCAGGACAACACTGGGGCAAGAAGCAAAGGCATGGTGCTTCCTGAAGGACTACACCACGAGAAGATCGTAGGATTTCTCAACTGGCTCTGACGAATATACAGGTGAACTCTACAGATGAACTCCAGGGAGAGGTTACAAGCAAAGTTTCACTGCGACCCGTCGGGAACGGATGACTCGAAGCTGGTTTGAGATCCATAGTTGCCATGCATCGTTTATCGCTGATATCATATCAGAGACAACACAGACTTTGGTGATGTAGAGACAGAGTAAACTGATGCATTGAATGTGTAACACCAAGAAACCCGAAAACCCAAATAAAAATTTCATGATAATTTAAAGTAGGGAACAGTGTCATCCTGACAGGTACGACAACTTTGACAATAATGTAACACCTTAAAGTTTTGATGAACTCCAATTTCAATAATTACTGAGTATGTCATGATATAAAGGTAGAAAGAAAGAAATTTTATTTTTAATTATCTATCAAACATCTCAGTAATAACTGCAAATCAGTATGACGAAATTTAAGTCTATAGTAATATGTCGGTCAGAGATAACATTTATTGTGAAAGAGAGTTGTAAACGCGGCGAAAAGGAAATTCAACGCGACTACAATGCTCGATCATGGAAAAGTTAGTCTTTTGCTAGCTTGCTTGCTATCAAGTCGTGAGAGAGTACCGTTTGTTATAGTACTACAAACGGAACGCTACGAGATTGTTTCCATTCAAAAAAGTACTATTGCGTGATAGAGATGCGCGGACATTGTTCTCAGTTATTCTGACTTGAGAACTTGAACTGAAGTGATATTCTGATAACGTACGACGAGTTAATGAACTTTAATTATTGGAGATATTATTGTTGGACTCAACCGTCATCAAAGTGAACAGTTACAACGAAGAATGGACATAGTATCGAAGACTGCGATACCTGATTAGCCTTGAGTAGGAAACATTAATACGACCACACGAAGGTAATACAAATACGCCGATTGTAAAAGTTGTCGTAATTGTCACGATCACCGAACTGAAAAGAATCGTAATTGATCTGATCCATCGGTGTGCTTGTGGTGTGATGATTATAAACTAACTGCTAAGAAGGAACAATAAAAATTGTTCGTCAGTAATGGAAATCTCACGTGTTGGCTCCATCATTAATTGAACTGTGTGGTAGTTCATGATCAAAATTGAAAGAGTGACTTGATGAACATTGAGCATTGAAAGGAGTGTTTTGCAGAAATAATATTACGACGCACGAAAGCAAGATAGCATTATAGATTATCTCTGGATTTGCGTCGTGCCGTAGTGAACAATTCTGCCTAGCAACGTAACAACAACTACTGATGCTGAACCGCAAATGAATTTTTCCTCGCTTCAGTGGCGTGAAAGGACACCGGCGATGAATGATTCACCCAATACTGCAATAACTAACTAACAGGGCATACCAATCATCATAAAACCATAACAGACAATTAAAATCAGCAGTTCGCATCGCTGACAAGACTGTGCGGACTCGCAAACGGACTTTCATACATTGCGCGAGGAACAATTTTCTTTCGAGATTTTCAGGTGCTGTTCCAGGTTATCCGACGGGGACAACCATCACTGCGCGTCACGTCTCCATTCCACCGACGGAACTGTAGCAGTAGCGGCTCAACATCAACAGCGAAAACAAAAAGGAGAGAGGGGAGGTCACAAATGGCATTCTGTACTGTTCATCTATGATTCTCGCTTCTGCGTGTGGCGGCACGATCGACGCCAGCGGAAGATCAGGTGGAAGGTCACAGAAATCAACGAGTTTCGAGACCCAAATCTCTGCAACTCCTGAAATCATGGGTTGTGGAGTTATTGGATAGGACAACAGGGCTTATTTGGTAACTGTCAAAGGAAGACCGAATGCACATCAGTATGTGGCAAGAACAGTAAGCCCCGTTGACATACCCTTCATGACGAGGGTATCAGATGGCACATTTCAGAAGGATGCTGCAAATCCCTACACTGCAGTTCACACCCCAGACACCCCGAGGGATACACGAGTCCTAGACGGGTCTGCCCAGTCTTCTCATTCGTCATTCATAGAGCGACAGGAAGACGTATACTTTGATACCAACATCCAACCAATAGTGTCCATGAACTGACGAGGCATGTGTTTCTAGCATAGCAATAAATGTCTCAAGACGACATTTAGAGGCTGTTTGCTTCCACGCCACAACGAACAAACGTGTGCGTTCGTGCCCAAAGGGTTCTCACCTCATACTGATGTCGATGATGGGTATCGTTTTTGAACTGAATGAAAATTTAAAAATCTAATACTTGTTACACGCTGAAAATATTCATAAATCTCCCACGTTTTCTCGACGCAGTTGATTACTGGTGTGCTTCGTAATGGTCTGCCGAGTTGTTGTTTCCATTTTAAGCGCAGTAACTTGACGACGGACCCATCAGCCTTCTTCAGGTGCTGCAAGTTTTGCTGAGACAGATTGCGACTCAGACCGAGGAAGAGTGCCCAAAAATAACTTATCTATCTTGTACTGGGTCCGTACCGGGGAAGATCGGTAGATTCCTCCGGGAATATGGCAACCAGTGTATTTCGCTCCCTTCAACTAAGATAAAAGGTATTCTTAACAACGTTAAAGAAAATCTAGGTCTCTGGAAGCTGGTGTGCATCGCATTCCGTGCCAATGTGGCATGTCTGACGTGAGGCAGACTATCGGAACAGTCGAGGAGAGACGCAAGGAACATCGGCGACACACCTGACTAGAGCAACCATGCAAAGCAGCTGTAGTCGAGCACTGCCTCGAAAATAATCATGAAATGAAATACGATGAGACCAGTATCGTGCTGCAAACGCCTAGTTTCTGCGACAGCATAATTAAGGAGTATATCAAAATAAAGATGTCAGAAAACCTATTAAGAAGGAATGGATGTTACAAATTAAACAAGGCTAGAAGCCTGGCCCTGAATTTATTAAAATCTCACCGGTCATCGAATCCGCCACAGCCTGAAAAGGCTGGGAGAATTTGCGTTTCACGGAATATCGGTGAGACCTCTGAATGATGAAATACACACATCAAAAAAAGATCTGCATGACCCCGGTTCCCAGAACTTCTGAAGATAGATGTTGACTGTGGATATTGTATCACAGGCACAGTCCCTTTGACTGTGCAGAGATGTCACTAAATCCGCCCAAAGATGTAAATAACCATGCATGGGCAGCGCCTATTAGACGGAGGGGTTCCGACAGCCGATCAGTTCCAGTCATTCCACCAGGAAAGAGGTACACGGCTCGTGTTGTCTGTAGTTCAACCATGCTTAGACTGTCAATACTACGGTTCGATCGCGTCCGCATTGTTATTTTGTGACAGGAAGGGCTCTCAACAAGGGAAGTGTCCAGGCGTCTCGATGTGAACCAAAGCGATGTTATTTGGACATGCCTCGTTCAGGCCGCCCAAGGGCTACTACTGCAGTGGCTAAACGTTGCTTACCGATTATGGCTCGGAGGAACCCTGAGAGCAACGCCACCATGTTGAATAATGCTTTTCGTGCAGCCACAGGACATCGTGTTACGACTCAAACTGTGCACAATAGGCTGCATGATGCGCAATTTCACTCCCATGTCTATGGCGAGGTCCATCTTTGCAACCACGACACCATGCAGCGCGGTACAGATGGGCCCAACAACATGCTGAATGGACTGCTCAGGATTGGCATCATGTTCTTTAAAACGATGAGTGTCGCATATGCCTTCAACCAGAGCCGGCTACTGTGGCCGGCGCTTCAGTCTGGAACCGCGCTGCTGTTATTGTCGCAGGTTCGAATCCTGCCTCGGGCATGGATGTGTGTGATGTCCTTAGGTTAGTTAGGTTTAAGCAGTTCTACGTTTAGGGAACTGATGACCTCAGATGTTGTCCCATAGTGCTTAGAGCAATTTGAACCTACAACCAGACAATCGTCGGAGACGTGTTTGGAGGCAACCCGGTCAGGCTGAACGCCTTAGACACACTGTCCAGCGAGTGCAGCAAGGTGGAGGTTCCCTGCTGTTTTGGTGTGGCACTATGTGGGGCCGACGTTCGCCGCTGGTGGTCATGGAAGGCGCTGTAACGACTGTACGATACGTGAATACCATCCTCCGACCGATAATGCAACCATATCGGCAACATATTGGTGAGGCATTCGTCTTCATGGACAACAATTCGTGCCCCATCTTGTGAATGACTTCCTTCAGGATAACGTCATCGCTCGACTAGAGTGGTCAGCGTGTTCTCCACACATGAACCCTATCGAACATCCCTGGGACGGATTGAAAAGGGCTGCATATGGACGAACTTACCCACCAACCACTCTGAGGGATCTACGCCAATTCGCCGTTGAGGAGTGGGACAATCTGGACCAAGAGTGCCTTGATGAACATGGGGATGGTATGTCACAACGAATACAGGCATGCATCAGGGCAAGAGGACGTGCTACTGGGTACTAGAGGTGTCGGTGTGTACAGCAATCTGGAACACCACCTCTGAAGGTCTCGCTGTACAACATGCAATGTATGGTTTTCGTGAGCAATAGAAAGGGCGGAAATGATGTTTATGTTGATCTCTATTCCAATTTTCTGCACAAGTTCCGGAACTCTCGGAACCGAGGTGATGGAAAACACGTTTGATGTGTGTGTTATCAAAGGGTGTAGTCCGTGTCGGGAGTCAAACTCGGCTATAAGTAGCCACACGAGGCCAACAATATTTCGCAGTTTGGTTGGATTCCAGGCAACGAGCACACGTAACAGCAAAACTGGCAGCACATGCTGGGTCGGTAGTCGAAATATTGAAATATAGGAAGCAACAACTTGGCACAACATCCATAAGCACACCAATAACCCCTTTTACTGCTAGCAACGTATGCAGGGTGATTCAGTGATGATGTCACAAACTTTCAGAGATGAAGGGGAGAAACGAAAGTGTATGAATTTGAGGTAATGGACCCCGATCCGGAAACGACCGAGACTGAAGTTATAATCTAAAATCGTTCTGATACCTTTGACAGTGGAATACACATATCGGCACTATTGTTGCTAAGATTTTAGGATAGGAAACTTTCAGATGTGTTAGTATGGACCAAAACGAAAAAGTGTAGTAACTGTGGGATCTAATTTGCATACCTTAAGAGGTATGAGCGCTTGTTCATTTTCGACTGTATGAGACATATCTCTTTTACTGCAAGCTCTTTGATTTAGATGTTTTCGGAGGAGATAGTATGGACCAAAACAAGAGAAAAGTCCAATGAATATCTGCTCTGAAATGCATACCTTACGACAGGGATGGCCAAGATTTCGGCTCGCGGGCGCTGCCAGGGCCCGAAAGCCAAATCACTTAGCCTCGCTTCACATATCCCCTGCCGCCACGCCGCTCTATCTGAGCGCGAGAAGGGGGAAGATGGGAAAACAGCGAACGCGCCGAATTTAAATGGCAGAACAGCCATACTGCATATGTCTTGGTTTTATATTTTACATTTCTCAACAACACAGACCACAAGCAAAACAAGTTTTCCGTATTAATTATTTTCGGCGCGTGAAGACATAATATAATTTTTATATGGTACAAACCGTCGGCATACGGACATATACAGACAATCTCACAGAGTTTAGCACGCAAGTTGCCACATAATCGTAATTTATTTAGTTTCACAATCGAAAAAAAAATATTTCACACAAATATGTCGATCGAAATATTGTAGCACTTTTGCAACCTCGTTATGGTTACCTGGAGAATGTATCTGAGAAAAGCAATGTAGACGTACTGGAGAGTTTTAACGTAAAAAGATTTGTAATTAGACCTGGAATTGCCTTTCACGTCAATCAGTTACATCTCCGCACACATAGGGACGCTTTCAACTGAAACGGCAAACGGTCTCGAAAACAGATGTAAGACTGACAGTGTCCTCAAAACCTTTATAAAACTTCCGTGGTAATTCTTACAAGGCTCCAATGAATTCTTCAAACTTCTCTCTTTCTTTAGCATCATTGAGCTTAGGGCACTGGATTGTCTCTGTCAGAAGGTGTTCCTTCTACAGTGCGGATTTCTTTTTAAATGCATCTCTATCAAATCAGAAAGAAGTTACGTCGCAATGTCTTACTGTGGGCAGTGTGCAGTCAAGTCAACTTAAATGCGAAGTCTGCAATCCATTCCAGATATTCTAATTTTCGTTCCTGTTCTCCTTTGTCCTTCATAAATTCAAAAATAGCGAGATTTAAATCGAAATATTGTTCCAGACATGACCCTTGACTTAACCAACGCACTTTGCAGTAATGTATGAAATTTCCGCCCACTGAAAACTGTTGCAACCGAAAATGGAATAATGGGTGCGACTTCAGAAGTTATACTATTCGTACCATCAATGTCTTCCAGTGCTCCACGCCTGCAAGTTTAATACAAATTGCTTCTTGGCGTGCGGAACAATGAATCCTGTCTGTCGATCGTTGTAATTTTTGCTCTTACATTGTCATCTAAACGTTTAAATTCCTTGTGCATGGTACTAAACTGTCGTTTCGGTCGCTTAAGCGAACTGAGAATTCTCATCCATCTCTTCTCTCATTCCCATTCATTTTAAAGGACTGTGACGATAAATCGCTAGACTACCTCTTTTTGTGCAGTCACTGGACCTGTAACGTCCTTCGTACCACGAACAAACAGCGAATGGTAAACAGCGTTGACACCACGATTCTGCAGATTCAGAGAGTTGCGCCGACCGCAAAATGCCACACCGCAATGCTAAACGAAATGTCGCACTGTTCCGGCTACTTCCGAGAAGGACCGAGCAAACCCGAGTGACAGACCGGGCCTCGGTCCGCTCGTGGCCCGCACACGACGCACTCAGGAAGTTTGGCTCGCCTTGCCGGGCCCTGCTTAAGAACTGTGTGCATTTGTTCAACAGAAGAGATGAACAAGTCCTCTTACCTCTTAAAGTATGCATTTCAGATGCCATATTTACTGGACCTTGTTACTGATTTTGGTCCTACTCTTCGACCATAGATACTAGTAGACTGGCCTCGCTGTGCAGAAGCTATAAGGCTGGTGTGGCTCCAACATAAACCACGCGACTGTTGGCAAAACGTGGTGGGATTTCAAATCAGCGGTCTGCCATCCTATATTTGTATCGTATTTTACTCATATTTCTCAATTGACTGTCAAACGCTTCCAACAAAGTTACTTTTTTATTTGCGAAAAATCATGTCAGAACTACATTTGACCTGGATTTGTTCACAGTACCATTTGTAAAATCTAACAAATACATCGAACGCCCCTCTGGTGGGCAGCGGGACGAAATTACTATAAACTATCAATTAAAGTAAAATGTCGTTAAAATTCGTTTAAACAGTAAGAGTGGTCTCGTGTCAAAACTTTAAATATTGGATTCGCCGCGTTTTGACTCTAGTCCCTTATAAAAGAAAATGGGATACGGGAATTATGTCAACTATAGGTGTCAAAATTGTTGACTTTAGGAGCAGGTCCATTTTAGAGTATCAATTTTAGGTGCACTTCAAAGGTTCAGTTCCTACTATTTTTACAAAAGTTTAAACTATCAGTTTTAAAAATGATATTTTAGATGAAAGGTGAGACTTTGAAGTTTCAGAAAATAATTTTGGAGCCTACATTTATTTAATAGTATTAGAAAGTAGAAAAAAATTCTCTTCATTTGTCGACTATAGGTGCTCTTACCTTATTATAATCTCACTTGTATATACAAAAAGTGTAAGTAGGCTGTTTAGGTTTTTTTTATTGATAACGCCACCTCAGTATGAAAATCACCGGCTGTGCCGTGTGCAGTCTGTGGCTGCTTTGCATTGTTGTAATACTCAACCATTGTAGTGTTAGGCAGCTGGCTGTGAACAGCGCGTAGCGCTGGGCAGTTGGAGGTGAGCCGCCAGCAGTGGTGGATGTGGGGAGAGAGATGGTGGAGTTTTGTAATTTGTCATGATATCAAGGTAAATACATTGTTTGTTCTCTATTAATATCTTTCATTTGCTAACTATCCCTATCAGTAGTTAGTGCCTTCCATAGTTTGAATCTTTTATTTAGCTGGCAGTAGTGGCGCTCGCTGTATTGCAGTAGCTTGAGCAGCGAAGATTTTTGGTGAGGTAAGTGATTTGTGAGACGTATAGGTTAATGTTAGTCAGGGCCATTCTCTTGTAGAGAATTTTGAAAGTCAGATTGCGTTGCGCTAACAAAATATTGTGTGTTGAAAGTCAGATTGCGTTGCGCTAACAAAATATTGTGTGTTGAAAGTCAGATTGCGTTGCGCTAAAAAAAAATATTGTGTGTCAGGTTAAGCACAGTTGTGTAAAAATTGTTAAAAGGGGACGTTTCATATGTCGACCCATAGCCTAGGATACCTCACTGGAATCTTCTGATTTTTTCTTGTAGTTTGTGTAATTAGTGTAGCTTTTGTTTATTGCTAGCGCGTAATTTTAGAGAAAATCTCCTTTGTAGTTGTAGTTTTTCATTGTTGTACAATAAAACAGTTGTGGTATGCATGTAGATTTGCACCAAGTATTTCGCAGCTGCAATTAACTAGATATTATTTTCAGTGTTATGTTAATGTGTTTTCTTATTTTTGCTCTTGAAATTGTGTTTTTCTGTGTTGTCGTGTGAAATACTGTGACAATAATGGCGTGTGAAAAACGTAACACTAGGCTCCAAAGCAAACTGAGAAATAATAGTGACGACGAGCGTAGTTTGCCAGCACCACTGTGTAATGAATTAACAGACGTTCAAAGTAGTAATTTGGTAATTGTGCATAGGGAAATGGAGCGGGTTGCAAACAATGGTGTAGACAGCGAAACAATTAGAGAACAGGAAAGCATTATCGATCGATCGGTCGGCAATAGCGCGGCTCAGGAATCCGAAATGACACGAGACGATCTCACAAATACTGTAGATTCAGGTTTTGGATCCTCACCGTTTTCTCAAATAAGTCAAGACACATTTTCTGCTTGTCAAAATGTGAATGTTGCCGGTGCAAATTCAGTGCCAAAAAGCATAGAGGAACCGATTCCAGACACTAACACATTATTATTGCAATTAATGCAGCAAATGGAACAAAATCAGAGACAAACACTGAAAAAGCTTGAAAAATTAGACACAATTGAACAAAATCAGAAACAAATGTTAGACAGAATGGAACAAAATCTTCAAAAGTTAGACACCACACTTGAACAAACACGTGAAGATTTAACTACTGAGTTACATCCCATTGAATCGAAATGTCAAAATGTCTGTAACGACGTAAAAACACAAATTTGTGAGCATTTCCAACCTATTTTTTCGCGTCATGAAAATGCACTACAGAATCACGAAGCAGCCATAAAAGAACTGCAAACCATTGTTCATGAAAATCATGAGACCTTGTCGGCTAAAATTAACTCAGTTGCATTTACCGATTCGGTTACGCAACTTGCAAAAACTCAAGAAAATTTAAAGGACACAGTAGATACTCTGAAACTTGGTTCAGAAAAATACACTGAGGAAATAAGTACACTATCAGAGAAAGTAGCCGAATTTTCGGATCAGTTCACTAATTTATCTACGAAGGTAGATGATAATCTGAACGACACAAAACCGGTAGTCTTTAATGACACAGAAGAGAGCGAACAAATTAGGAAACTGGAACAAAATCTGAATCAAATTAATACGCAACACCAAAGAGAAATCCGGGAAGTACAAGATCAGTTGACGCAGGTAATACAAAAATTTCATATTTCAGAGGACACTCGCGCTCCAACATGGGAAGAGGGACATAGAGATACGGAAAAGCCGCAACATAATAACACAGGGCATTTCGGAAGTTATGAAAGAAATTGGCAATGTGCACCAAATTTTAAGATGGAACCGCCGACACGACCTAACAATGACCGTTATGCTACTCGCCGACACAATGATTTTTACTATAAGCTGTTAAAAAAGAAAAAAAAAAAAAAAAAAGGGGCAGAATAACTTCAGACGCAACAGTTCGGCGCGCAGTTACGATTCCGGGAGAAATTCTCCACCACATGACCGACAAACAAGAAACTATGTAAACTACCGATATAACGACAGACCTGAATTTCATCAGAACTGGCGGGATTATAACAGAGCTGGGCCCTCTCGGCAAGGCGAATTTCTAGAGGTTCGGTCTCCGAATCCCATTAACGTCGCGCGCCAACAGACAATGACCCGCACCGCAGGGAGCCGCGTGCGCCGGCTGGCTCCGAGAAAAATATCATAGACGCTAACCTTGAGAAAAATTCCAGTATTCTTTACCGACTTATGCCGTATTCTACACCACATTTCACACGTAAAACCGTTTATTGAAAGATAATCTGCTTTTTTTTTAATGCAACATTTTGGTTTACTTGCAAATACATTATGGATTCAAGGTGGTTTCTGAGAGATACCAGATGATACAGTGGTTAGTTTATGTGACAGCTACACGATGTTATCACGACGCTACTAATGAGTGACAGTTTACAATGTTGCTTTTGAGGTGTTTCTGTTTTATATTTGCACAGTTTTCTGAATTCTTCTGGAAAGTAAAACATGTTTTAGTAGTAACTTTTGTGGTATAGCAACAATGAGGCAGCCTTTTCCGTAGCACAACAATACGTTACAGCACAGTACTTTCTTCATCACAACAATAAGCGTGATAACTAAGATATCTATACGCAAAGCATTTCACTTTTGTGTATCATCAGGTAAGTACATTGACTTCTGCAGAACTTAGCTTTCAGAGGACGATAACTATGACACTTCCACAGAGATTATCTTACAACAAGACGCACAGTTTAGCGCTACAGGACACGCATTTGAGTGATTAATTTTGTACTTAAAACATTTATTTTTAAAGATTTTTGAATTACAAAGAAAGTTTTCCGAGATACATTTCATTCCATTGATGTAATTTGTAACACCTGAGGGTATAATTACATTTATCCTCAGGGGGGTACACGCTTACTTTGTGTACCATGTGTGTGGCAACCACAAGGAACCCTAGCTAATATGGTATTTGCTTATACAACTTTACACATCGGTACCATATTTCTCTAACACAGAATTACACAGCTATCTGATCATTTAACTGAGACAGACAAACTTTTTTACTACATCAGTGACAGATGTTTACGTAATTATACCGTTGGATACCTTCATGTTTACGCAATTACACAGTTGGGTAACTTCACACTTATGAAATTGTATTTTGTCTGTACTTTGTGAACTGTTCATATTTTTTCGGAACCATTGTGATACTATGAGAACTTTGAATGATATATTTGGTAAGGGAGCATGATTTTAAAGTACGTTTGAGGTGGATAACACTTTTGAAATGAGCAGAGAATTTTTTTTAGGTTTTAAAATATTCAGGAAGCTACGACGATTTTGAGATTTGACTGAGGTGTTACGATGTTATTTTTACGACGACGATGTGTATTATGCTGCTGAGGTATGTTTATGGTCAAGAAGCTGATGCTATATGAGTTATTTGATTATGCTACGTATTTATTAACAGGAAATATTGAAGAAGCGTCGACGAATTTGTATATGTGTAATAAGGTAAGGAGTAATGAATAGTGATTAGGGCACTCTGATTTGTGGAAAAGGTTGTTGGAAACCAAGAATCGTACTTTAAGAGTTATGAAATGTGTGTAAATGCGTGAATGTATCACAATGCTGACGAATATTTTTTTTGGACACTTACATTTATAGGATTTTGTTTCTACAGATTTGCAACACTAATTCTTGACCTGTGAAACATTTTTATATCAGACTGCCACTGTAGCGCAAACTGCTGTCGTAAATATTTCCATACGAAAGTTAAGTGACCACCTGCACGTAATACGTCGTGGGCACACAGCTGTGTCAGACACCTGGGCGACAGCCGCCCGAAAAAAAAAAAAAAAAAACCATTAGCCTTCCAGCGGCACATGAAAACGATGAGAAACATTTCATGGCTATTGTCGTGCTAATTGAGAGAAATGCCATATGGCTAGTGAATGACGTTTCACGCCTTGCTTTGCCCATTTTGTTTAATATCTAGTTTCTAGCTGCACTGCAGCACTGGTTAAAATAAAATTTTATAGATGTACTAATTTAAATATTTTCTGTCTGCAGATCTATTAAATAATAATTTTGTAATCCACATTCTTTGAAAAAGGAGCTCTTGGAATGGAAAGAACAATAAGAAGGGACTAATAACAGGAACTGCATACATAATTTTCTTTTCTAGTATTTAGGAATCTTTTGTAGAATTAGTTTTTGTGGTGCACCACTTTAATTACATAGTCATTAAGATGTGAATATACATTTCCCTTGTCTGCATTGTTGTCTTTACTGTAATATTTTTTCTGCTTGAGCGTTGTCATGTTTAGATATAATTTATTGCTTTTGCTTCTGCTGTTTGCCAGGCATAGTGTTATTGAATTTGACTTTGTATTATTCTGTTAAGCCAGTTTTACTAATGATTTCTTTTTATTGTTTGCTGCTCATTGCCTTATATTAATTGTAATATTGCTGCTTGCTTTGACAATTTCCATTTTTTTTCATTGCTATTTGTATTAATTGTTTTGTGCTGCTGCATTGCCTCGTCCCTTAGTTTAGCATCTGAGCTCAGTAGATTTAAGTTAGCTTAAGAGGGGGTAGACTATATAAGAGAAATGCACTGAGAGGCTATACAAAAGAAGTACAGAAAGCAGGTATAGGTAGGATTTTCTTGGAAATAAATAATGAGGTAAGAAATATGTGAAATAAATACAGAAAGCATGCTTGGATAGGATTTTTTTGGTGGAAGCAAAGGTTGAAATAAGACGAAAGATCTACAGAATGAAGTTTTGCGTTGGACTGCAGTACCAAATGATACACTGAAAACAAACCCTGTCCTTTCCTTTTGTGTTATCCCACTATGTGTTTGTGTACCCTTGTGTATTTGTTTTCTTCCTGTCTTTGTGTAGTTTCATAGAATTTTTTCTTCTTCTAATACTCAGCTACATGAACTATGATGAGGAATACTGTTATCCTCAAATATAATTTGCATTGATAATATGTTATTTGCTTTGTAAAGATGTTTAGATATTTATTCTGTTTTGTTTTAATGCTCATGTGTGAAGTTGATGTTTCAATAATTATTCTGATCTTTTATGTGTTTACTTATGTCATAATTCCTGTCACACTGATGTATATGTTTATATCTATTCTTTTGTAAAGCCCCTATTACTGCAAATGTTATCTGTATTATTATGTTCTTTAATGATGTATTTTGTACCTTTGTAATTGTATTCTCATGTTATAAAATTGTAATTATCACCAGTTCATCATATTATTAACTTGTAAGTTACATTTCACTGCACACGTTTCTGTTGGTCATAGTATATGGACAATATGTGAGAAGTAGGGACTGTTAGTGTTTGCACGTGTGTTAATAATTCAGCAAGGGACTGGATAACAGCATTGCTTGTTCTAAGGACAATTCCAACAACTTTGTGAGTGCACAAGTGGTGGTTATGGACTTGTTATATTATCCGCAAGACTCTTCAATGGTGATTGTGTACCTGCACAGTCACAACAGATGGCTGCTGGCCATCTCTACAAGGACTACAGTGGGTCTGCGCCTCTGGTGGCCCACCAGTACCATTATCTCTACAAGGACTGCAGTGGGTCTGCACCTTTGATGACTCACCAATACCATTATTTCTACAAGGACTGCAGTGGGTCTGCACCTCAGGTGGCCCACCAATACCGTAATCTCTACCAGGACTACAGTGGGTCTGCTCTGTGATGACCTACCCACCAATACTCTTCAAAACTTCGACTGACTCCGCTGTGGGTTTGCTCTCTTGTGGCCCATTACCTGTCAGCATGTCGAGAGTCAGCACTGTCTTTCCGTTGGAAGGACAACGATACTTCTTCAAGACTGCATGGAAATCCACTACTTCCGTGTGCATTTTCTTTTACTGCTCAGACTTTGAGAAAAACACTGCAATGTGATGAATGATCAGAACTGTCTTTATGGACTGTGAGAAAATTTTAGCTTTTGACCATCATTGTATCAATAAGTGTGTGCATTTGATTTCTTTGTTATTGTAATTGTGAAAAAAAATTTTAACAAATATGTATTGGCCAGTGCCCAACAAAATTTGTAAAATTTTTTGTGGGGAGCATGGGGGCTATGTAAGTAGGCTGTTTAGGTTTTTTTTATTGATAACGCCACCTCAGTATGAAAATCACCGGCTGTGCCGTGTGCAGTCTGTGGCTGCTTTGCATTGTTGTAATACTCAACCATTGTAGTGTTAGGCAGCTGGCTGTGAACAGCGCGTAGCGCTGGGCAGTTGGAGGTGAGCCGCCAGCAGTGGTGGATGTGGGGAGAGAGATGGTGGAGTTTTGTAATTTGTCATGATATCAAGGTAAATACATTGTTTGTTCTCTATTAATATCTTTCATTTGCTAACTATCCCTATCAGTAGTTAGTGCCTTCCATAGTTTGAATCTTTTATTTAGCTGGCAGTAGTGGCGCTCGCTGTATTGCAGTAGCTTGAGCAGCGAAGATTTTTGGTGAGGTAAGTGATTTGTGAGACGTATAGGTTAATGTTAGTCAGGGCCATTCTCTTGTAGAGAATTTTGAAAGTCAGATTGCGTTGCGCTAACAAAATATTGTGTGTTGAAAGTCAGATTGCGTTGCGCTAACAAAATATTGTGTGTTGAAAGTCAGATTGCGTTGCGCTAAAAAAAAATATTGTGTGTCAGGTTAAGCACAGTCGTGTAAAAATTGTTAAAAGGGGACGTTTCAAAAGGCGCGTATGTGCAGATGGCTTAAAGTTTTTCCGTTTCAGGGCCTGTATCCAAAGCTGCCTTCGGTTTTCATCCTTAGGGAACCTATGAGTAGGAGCGAGAAACAGTTATACTTACTTCTGTAACCGAATTATCACAGATACTTTCGAAAATGTAATATGAGTCTGACTTTACAGGCATCAATTTCAACACTTTAATTTACGTCATACTCTATTTCAAGTGTAAAAAACATATAAAAGTCACTTCAGCAGATTTCAATAAACGCATCTGCACTATTATAGAAACACACGTGAAATGTAATGCCATTTCCCCCGACAAAACGCTGAGTACAGCCATAAGCGCAACACGAAACAACCATGTTTTGCCAACATTCACGTGACTTTAGCCCAGAGATGTCGGAGCCACGAAAATTACGTCAGGACCAGTCTATTATATTTATGGCCGAAGGTCCTACTACCTTCTCCAAAAATATGGATACCTAAAAGCTTCCAGAAGAAGAGATGTGTTACACAGTACCAAAGATGAACGAGTGCCCATAGTCCTGAAGGGGATGTTGATTAATTATGGGAGGGCTTTTCTTTAACATCTGGATCCCTTCTCTCCTTGGTGAGATATGGACGATGCCCCACTCCCCCTCACGTGAAGTTTACCCAGTAGATGGGTAAAAATACGTATAAATTAATTTTTTATTTGTTTTTAACATTGATTAAAACACTTTAATAAAACCATATATTAGCCAGCCGGAGTGGCCGTGCGGTTCTAGGCGCTACAGTCTGGAGCTGAGCGACCGCTACGGTCGCAGGTTCGAATCCTGCCTCGGGCATGGATGTGTGTGATGTGCTTAGGTTAGTTAGGTTTAATCAGTTCTAAGTTCTAGGCGACTGATGACCTCAGAAGTTAAGTCGCATAGTGCTTAGAGCCATTTGAATCAAAACCATGTATTACTTAGAAAGTGTATTAAACAGTGTTTCAATACCTGATTAAAAACACTATTTTAAACATGCCAAAGTTGGATAGTAATCGAACAGCCAGACAGACAAACGAGGCAGGCGGACAAAGGTTCCACAAAAATAGTACTAAACGTTTTGACGGATGCTTAAAAAACTCATCTTTCATTGGTATACGAGGAGCGACAATAAAGTAATGAGACTGAATTTCTTTCCAAGATGTGGCATAATATCTTTGACCTTGGTCTATAAGCTGCTTCTTGTCCAAGCAGCACATTGATGCAACTGCTCAGTCGTGAGTTGTGCTGTAATAAGTTAACACGTGTTTGTGTCTCTCGTCACAGAAATGGAACTGCATAATATTGCGCAACAGTATGCCATTTCTTTTTGCGTTAAATTGGGTGAAAACGCGACGACTACGTATGGTAAGCTTCAGAAAGCTTTTGGAGAGGAGGTTATGACAAGAGCTCAAGTTTTTCGTTGGCATAAAATGTTTAGCGTAGGCAGAAGGAATGTTGAAGATGACGACCGCAGTGGACGACTATCGACCTCACGGACGGATATCTACTTGGCCAGGTTGCGTGAACTCGTACGATCTGATCGAAGATTATCTGTGAAAATGATTGCAGAAGAGCTGAACATCAATCGAGAAGCGGTTTGTCTAATAATAACTGAAGATCTTGGTATGAGAAAGATTTATGCAAAAATGGTCCCCAAAAATGTCACACCACAACAGCGAGAAACACGGAAAAATGTGGCAGCCGATCTGTTACAGCTAACGGAAATCAATCCAGAATTGTTGAGCTGTGTTATCACTGGTGATGAAAGTTGTTTTTCTCAGTACGATCCAGAAACAAAACGCCGAAGTTCACAATGGTGCTCAAAGGGATCATCCAGACCAAAGAAAATCGTTCAAATTTCTCTGAGCACTATGGGACTCAACTGCTGAGGTCATCAGTTCCCTAGAACTTAGAACTTCTTAAACCTAACTAACCTAAGTACATCACACACATACATGCCCGAGGCAGGATTCGAACCTACGACCGTAGCGGTCGCGCGGTTCCAGACTGTAGCGCCTAGAACCGCTCGGCCACTCCGGCCGGCAGACCAAAGAAAGATCGGATGTCAAAGTCAAAAGTGAAATGCATGCTAGTGTGCTTCTTTGATTCCAAGGGAATTGTTCCTAAAGAGTGGGTGCCTCCTGGACAAACAGTTAACCAATATTACTACAAAGAAATTTTAGAAAGACTTCGTAAAAGAGTTCTTCGTGTCTGTGCCAACATTGCTGATAATTGGATTCTGCATCACGATAATGGGCCATCCCATACTGCTCTGTCAGTACAGCAATTTTTAACCTCAGAACAAATTTCAGTACTACCACAGCCACCTTATTCACCACATATCGCTCCGTGCGACTTTTTTCTATTTCCAAAAGTCAAAACAATGGTCAAAGGACACCATTTTCAAACAACACTAGATGTCCGAAAAACTGTGACGAGGGTCTTGGAGGATATTACAGAAGATGAGTTCCAGAAATGTTACCATCAATGACAGAAGCGCTGGAAAAAGTGTGTGCAATCAGAAGGGAACTACTCTGAAGGAGACAACACTAAACTTGACTAAAACGGTAAGCAACATTTTTTTCCACATCAGTGTCATTACTTTATTGTCGCACCTCGTATTATGTACATTAAATATCACTACACATTAATTAACTTTGCAAATGAAACGTAACATTGTATGTAACGTCTTTTGAACAGTTTGATTACATAGTTTTTCAATCTCTTAATTTAGCAAGGGAGCTCTTGTCGGTTAACTTCATTAGCTTCCTTCCACAAATGATAAACTTCCTGCTCGCATTTGTGTTTAGACGTTTTTTCATGCTGCTTAACACATGCATAGTAAAAGTTTTGATATAAATTTATGGTGAACACAATAACGTCGTCTTTATATGCGTTGCAGCATATAGGACTGACTCACTGAATGACACGCAGTGATTTCGATCGGTGTGGCAGACAATACCCCGAATGAAATTTGACATTCTGCAGCACTTGTTTCAAATCAGGAAATCCCGGGCATGAACATGTGTAAAGCATTGAGTTCAGTTCAGAGAAGCCATAAAGATTTGTGGGTAGTTAAATTTTGTCCGTTATAATAATGTATGTTCTACGAATTAAAAAATGGACGTAAGATTGTCATTGCCTCCCCCCCCCCCCCCCCCGCTTTAAATTAGATATGGTGAGATTTTGTTGGTGAGATTTTGCGGGACTCCTTTTCCCTCCCCCCCCCCTCACCTCCCATTTTGAGCATACTCTAAGGTATGCATTTTAAGGCCTATGTTTACTAGACATTTTTTCTTGTTTTAGTCTATATGACCACCTCTGAAAATTGCCTACTACAAGAAGAGGTATTGGAACGAATTTCGATTATAACTTACGAGTCAGTCATTTCTGAACAGGGCCACTTACTTCAAATTGATACATTTACCCTTCTCCATCATCCGCGAAAGTTTGCATGTAACATCATCACGAAATCCCCCTGTATATCTGTGCATTGTCGTCGTGCCTCCAGAGCTATACAGGGCGTGTCACGTAAGACGTAACACCGGCCTTATTTCATGAACGGTTGCACATATCGAAATGTGGTTTTCTGCAAGTGACGGAGCGTCGAAGGGCACTTATGTTTTTGCTTGGTTAATGTTTTTAGCACTGGTACAAACCGAGATATTGAAGTAAATACTTTTTTAAATGTGACCGCAAAAGAGGTCTTACAACCTGCAGAAATCAACTACTGTATTAAATATCTAAATGCTAGAAGGAAGATTTGACCTATATTTTCCTGTACGTGGCTGTGTGCTTCTTAGAGGTAAAATACACACAGCCAGACAACTGTCTTTACCTATAGTACTCTAAACTATATCATATGGGATACATTCGTTGAATTAAACATTTTATAAAAAATACTTTGGTGACCAACTGTACACCGAAAAATAAATATTATTCTTAACGAAATGTCATTTTATGCTGAACGTAAGCGCATAATGACAGTGTTAGCAGCTACTAGCAATACACGCTGTCGACTTATTTGACATTAGAATGCAATTTCATACACACGTAAATGAAATAAACAATTTACTGACAATGATTGGGTAACCACCCAAGCCACATAACATAAGTTTTGTCTTCCAAAAAAATAACATTATCCTTGTGATTCTTCAACTTCTCCCGGCGTATTTCTTGCTCGAACAGTCCACGGGTGCACTGCCGGTCCATAGTGTCCAAGGGGCACAATATTTCGGTGATCAGACATGTCGCCATCGTCAGGTGCGCTGACGAACTGAGTTCCTGAGGGCGGGCGGCCGTCCTAAATCCCCTTCCCCCGCGAGGCGTTCTCTCCGCGGCCCGCGCCCGCGGCCGCGCGTGGGCGGTCGCTGAGAGGCTGGCGTCGGTGTAACTGCCTCGTCCGTCCTGGTCGCTCGTTCGTTTTCTTTGCTGAGCCTCTTTTTAATTAGACTCAGTGCTGTTCCCCATGCCTTGCTGAGATTATAGCCTTTAGGACGGCCGCCCGCCCTCTGGTGCTCAGTTCGTCAGCGCACCTGACGATGGCGACATGTCTGATCGCCGAAATATTGTGCTCGTTGGACACTATGGACCGGCAGCACACCCGTGGACTGTTCGAACAACATTATCCTTTATTTAAGCATGTGTTCAAATTGGTGACCATGGAGTGAAAGGCACGTTTTCAATCGTCGTTCGATAGTAAATACAGTGGGTGATATGGTACAGCGCGCTCTGGCGAATCGACGTCACATATCGTCTGGCGTAGTTGGGGCTTCGTCATAGACTGCATGTTTGAGTGCTCCCCAAAGAAAGAGATCAAGAGGAGTTAAATCGGGGGATCTCGCAGACTATTTGACAACAGAATTTCGTCCAATCCAACGTCCAGGAAAGTTCTCATTCAGTATTTACATCCCTACACGGGACGAGTGAGGTGGACGACGTTCGCGTTGCAGCCACGTATACTGTCGAATATCCAGTGGTAACTCTTCTAGGAGCACCGGCAGAATGTTCGTCAGAAAGAGTGCATACGAATGAATGTCCATTTAGAACGCCCGTCGTCTCTCAGCTGCTGAAGAGCAAACCGACAAAATTCTGTGCGACGTTCGAAATCATGATCGTCGAGTGCCTGATGTAGTGACAGATGATAGGGATGGAAATTCTGTCAATGCAGGATGCGAGTGACACTCGCCTGTCTGATTCCACATTCCTTGGCAATATGTCTCGAACCACCGTGCGGATTCTTTAGCTTCGTAGCCAGAACAGGATCTTTGTGTTCTCTGACAGTTTTGGTCTATTTTCTTGTCCTACGCAAACTGCCTGGCGCGTCAGACATTGGCGATCCAGGTAGATAGCCCTATACCTCTTTACTGTTTTTATGGCACCTCTTTCACATTCACCATATAGAAGCAATATATCCTACTTCTCCTCATTGATACATATGTCTGCACGAATGTTCAAGCAGAAATGAGCAGACTGCAGTGCAGACAAGTAAACAGGCAAATGTTATGACATTCTGACACAGTGTAGCACGGGAGCTCTGCTTGGCGGTGTTTGCACCGCTAATGCCGATTCTGGCCACCGTGCTTTCAAAGTCTAGGACATTTCTCGAATTTTTTGCGACAGGTGTCAGCGTCAACATTAACTAACGTTATATCACTGCAACTGTCTTCTCAAGATCTATCGAATTCAGTTATAAAAGGTATACTGTTCCATTTAAAAAAACCAGCTTGCTTCAATATCTCCATTGATACCAGCTCTAAAAACATTATCCAAATAATAAAAAAAAAACTATGTGCTCCTCGCCGCTCTAACATTTACCGAAAACTGCATTTCGATGTGTGTGGTCGTTCACGAAATAATTTTCTTTTCCTTTATTATTATTTTCAAACCTTTACATAAAGGTAGCCTGGCAGCGGCCTATCTACGCCGCTCTTCGGCCATAGAAAAACATACATGAAAAAGGAAGACATAAAAACAAACATACATGGAGGATAAAAACAGGAGACATACATATTAAAATAAAGGAAGGCGTTCACGGACGCACTGGTTGTATAAAAACGTTCAGCACTATACACAAACAGACACACAGAGTTGCACACGTGAACGTAAGAGCGCTGAAGGAGAGACACTGATGAACTGATGGGAAGAGAAACACTAACACAGTGGCGACGAACTTCGGCGCACTAAACATACTGTTTGCACGAAAAAGTTGGGGGCCTGCCATAGTGAAGAGGGGAGAGTTGGAGGGAGGGGGGTGAGGATGCCAGTGGGAGAGAAGAAGGGAGAGGGAGGGGAGAGGGTATGTGGGGGATGTGGAAGCCCAGGAAGGGGGGGGAGGAGAGGGAGAGAGGAGAGGGAGGAAGTGAGGAGGGATAGAGGGGAAAAGAGGAAGCCCTGGGGGAAAAACAGAGGAGGAGGAAGGGGAGGATCAAAGCTGGGAAGAAGGGTAGATGGAGGGGACGAGGGCATATTCAAGGAGGGGGAGTTGGCGGAAGCCACCTTGGGTAAGGATATGGAGTGCGGTAAGATGGAAAGATGGTGGGATGCAGTAGTACAGGCGCAGTAGCGGATGGGGGTGGGAAAGGATGGGAGAGACAAGCGTGTGAGGGGGATCAAGTTTAAGGGGGGTGTAAAGGATCTGTATCCATTCAAGGAAGAGGAGGAGGTGGGGGAAAGGAATTAAGTCGTAGAGGATATGCGTGGGGGACGGGAGGCAGATGTGATAGGCGAGGCAGAGTGCATGGCGTTCCAGGATTTGAAGGGCGGAGACCCAGGCGGGATGGGCATAACAGAGGATGGGGCGGATGAGGGATTTATAAGTGTGGAGGATGGTGGAGAGGTTCAGACCGCATGTGCGGCGAGAGAGGAGTTTGAGGAGGTGGAGTCGGGAGCTACCTTGGCTTGGATCGTCCGTTCACGAAATCAAAGCAGTGTTACGTCTTATGTGACTCACCCTATATAAGCGACATGAACTAAGAGTGCCAAGAGTGGTAACATCGGATACGAGTGCATACTTCTAGAGATTTCTTAGCAAATGAAATCCATAAAACACACGCTATATGTGGACAATTGATACATAAGTCCACTACTTGAATGAAAGAAGAGCAGATACAATAGGTACAGCTTGCATAAACAGGAAAGTTACACCGAAACTTGAAGTCAGATTGCAAAGACGAGAACTATGACAGCTCTGGAGTGGCATGATAAAAGGTAGGTATTTATAATGACAACATGCAATACAGCTGCAATAAAATCAGATGCGCAAATGGATCGCCGATCCAATATCAAAAAATAGAAACCAAAATGTGTGTTGGATTACAAGTACTCTATGGGGGCAGTGTTCAAATTCAACATGATAATTAATGCAGCGGAATGTGCTCGCAAAACAATGAAATTGTGCGAAAAACTCTTTCTTCACTCCCTATACATGTGCGTGCTAAATTCCACGTCATGTACAATTTTGATATCGGAAAAAACGCCTCAGTAACCGAGTTTCAACTCAGCCTCATTCGTGAGATTTTAGACACATATCACCAAGAAAGGGTAGCATGAGGACATCGTCGATCAAACGAGAAAAATTCATTGTGGATTCAAGGAAGGCACTTTTCAAGCACTGTTGAATCATGGGTGAAATAACACATTTTAAGTAGCTACATCATATGCAGCAAGAACAAAAACCCAAAGGAGGCACGTTACTGCTGGAAACAATGTGATGTGGGACTGTGTATTGCGCCTTGTTTCGAAATTCATGACACAAAAAGCTTTTTGAAATGTGTTGCTTTGTAATTTTTGTAACAAAAAAGAATATTGGAAGTACACTTTGTTTTTACAGCTTAGTAGTGAGAATAAATACAGAGGAGTCTTCGGTGATAACAACTCAGCGTAGCAGGCGCTGTAGTGCTTACACCCAAACTTCCAGATGTCAGACCATTAGCAAACATTGTACGTGTATATTGACAGAGTGTCAATTAAAACTCCGATATAATTTGAGCTATGTGTTGTCGTGCAGAAGAACGAGCGTAAACGGTAAGTAATAAATAACACCTGACCTAAGGAGCACAGGAAAAGTATAACTGTGAGAGTCTCTCCAATGAGTGAGACAGTACAGCGTTAATTTGTCGTACCAAGGGCCCGAGCCTTGGTTATGCCTGTTTTTGTACTGAAGTACATGGGAAACTACTATATGGGAAACGTTCTTGACATAGGAAAGGACTGTTCGGAGTTTATAGCAATGTTCTGCTGGCAGTCCGCTTTCGATTGTTTTATTTGAAAGCAGTAAACCTATAGAGAACATCTATAATTTCACAGAATAAACATTAACAATAGGAACAAAAGAATAAAGAAACAATTGCATCACACGTGTGGATGTACTAACAGTAACAATAATAAGAATATTTTATTCCTAATAATGCTTCCATACTTGAGATGCGGTTGTTTTTTTATTCTTCTGTTCCCTTCGTTTACTTTTATTCTGTTAAATTGCAAATGTACTCTGTAGGTTTCCTACTTTCAAATAAACGAAAGGAAAGCTTACTGCCACTAGAACATTGCTATAAAGTCTGAAGGGTCATTTTACATGTCAGGAACACGTTGTTCCACATAACAGTTTCAGACATTCTACAGTACAAAAATTGGTATGATCAGGGGTCGAACCCAGGATCCTTTTTCTGCCACTTTCTTTTCATGAAGGAGGATATTGAGGGGAGGACGGGGAGGGTAGAGTGGGCAGGGGTCGTAACCTGAGGCTTGGCCACGGTGTCCCTTTCGTTGTCAAGATATAAGGAGTAGTGAGGGGAAATCAATAATTGGAACATTTTTCATTTTTTATATTTTTAAATATATTTTTTAAAATATTTATTTCCTTTACACCTCATGTAAGTAGCACCGCATCGTGCACTAACAAGGGAACCTCCCCATCGCACCCCCCTCAGATTTAGTTATAAGTTGTCACAGTGGATAGGCCTTGAAAAACGGAACACAGATAAATCGAGAAAACAGGAAGAAGTTGTGTGGAACTATGAAAAAAAAAATAAGCAAAATATACAAACTGAGTAGTCCATGCGCAAGATAGGCAACATCAAGGAGTGTCTTAGCTCAGCTGCGCAATGGTCCCGTGGTTAGCGTGAGCAGCTGCGGAACGAAAGGTCCTTCGTTCAAGTTTTCCCTCGAGCGAAAAGTTTAATCTTTTATTTTCAGACAATTATCAAAGTTCAGGCACTCACACATAATCAACTTCGCTCTCCAAAATTCCAGGAAATGTTCAGATTTGCTTGGACATATGCAGGATTTGACGGCCTACACAGGGAAAAATTTGACAACGTTAAAAACATATGTTTTGACAGAGCACAGGGAAAACTGTGCGACTGTGAAACTGTTGCATTCATTTGTTGTAGTTTATGTGACAAACTCTTATATTTTCATCACTTTTTTGGGAGTGATTATCAAATCGACAAGAAAACCTAAATCGGGCAAGGTAGAAGAATCTTTTTACCCATTCGCCAAGTGTACAAGTTAGGGGGGTCGACAACATATTCCTGTCGTGTGACGCACATGCCGTCACCAGTGTCGTATAGAATATATCAGACGTGTTTTCCTGTGGAGGAATCGGTTGACCTATGACGTTGGGATCAAATGTTTTCGGTTCCCATTGGAGAGGCACGTCCTTTCGTCTACTAATCGCACGGTTTTGCGGTGCGGTCGCAAAACACAGACACTAAACTTATTACAGTGAACAGAGACGTCAATGAACGAACGGACAGATCATAACTTTGCGAATGTAAAGAACATGAACTTTTCACTCGAGGGAGGACTTGAACCAAGAACCTGTCGTTCCGCAGCTGCTCACGCTAACCCCGGGACCATGGCGCTCCTGAGCTCCGACCATCCTTGATGTTGCCTATCTTACGCATGGACTACTCAGTTTGTATATTTTGCTTATTTTTTTCATAGTTCCACACAACTTCTTCCTGTTTCTTCGATTGATCTGTGTTCAGTTTTTCAAGGCGTATCCACTGTGTCAACTTATAACTAAATCTGAGGGGGGTGCGATGTGAAGGTTCCCTTGTAAGTAAACAAAACAAATGATCCCGAAACTTCACTACGCTGAGGTAATAAATATGGGAAAACGGAAAAACGATGCAGAAGGGTGCGCCGCTGCTCTCCGTACGCTTCATCACCCAGGTATGTCTTCACGCATGTCGTAGGTTGTTCCATCGATAATAGGTCGTGTTCTCGTCATATCTGTCAATGAGTATCTTCCCCTACCTGCTGCTGATCCAGCTGCGTGGAGGATCGAGTAAGGCATTCCCTAAGTAATTAGAAAAATATTTCCTATACTTTGGTTGCCGTATAATCTTCCAATGACGTTCTTGTAGGTAGTTCCGAAAGTCCAATACGGCTTTAGGTCCATCGTCAAATAAATATTTCACCGCATGCCAACGGACCCACGTGACTGCGTTGGTTTTGTACCACGGGAAATACAGTTCATCCGGAAAAAGGAGAAGCCGAGGTGCGATGTGTTCCTGGGTCACCAGTAAAAAGTACGACAAAATTTGTAGCACCAAGCACCATACGTCTTTTGCCGCGCCACATCTGAGACGATGCTCGTTCGTGTCTGGTACTCCGCATTCCGCACTTAGATGCGAGTCCGCCATATGTGTCTTGTGCAGATGTGATCGGGTTATCTGTTTACAGTTGACTAAGATGTACCAAGTTGATCTGACATCTGTATCGAGTGTAACCGCGTCTTTCGTTCGCCACACCACCTTGCAACTAACATCAGGCTTCTTGGCCTCCGCGACGTTTGGTGGTCGCCTCTGTTGTATGACGCAGTATGTCCCCCGTACCGTCGCCTGTTTCGTCGTAGATACTGCGTTACGGACATAATTGTGTTCAGTGTAAAAGTGACCAAAGTAGTAAAAAGGCGGGGGTATGTTTTGCATCGTCAGTGGGGGCGTAAGAGAGGGAGGAGCTAGGGACTAGAGTAGAAAACTCGTCAAACTTTCGGGGCGGTGGCGCCACAGCTTGATGTGCGAGCTGACAAGTAGGGCCACCGCTTTGTCGTGGACGTCGACTAGGCCCCTTGGTAAGACAAACTAACGCCCTATCGATTTACGCACAAGAGCTCTGCACGACAGACCCTCACAGTTATGCGTTTCCTGCGCTCCGTGTCACTTATAGCTTATGATTCACGCACAGTCTCCTGGACAACGGCACATAGCACAAACTATATCGGAGTTTTGGTTGATACTCTGTCAGTGTACAGTGTTTGGTGCCGATCTTGCTGTCTGACATTTGGTGGTTTGGGAGTCAGCGTCATTTCGTGCCAAGCGCGGCGGACATGACCGTGTGGAACGTCACGACAGCACACGGATGTGCGCACCGGTATGGCGCACTTAGCAGTGAAACGGTTAATCTACATAAAGTATGATAAACATCCGACTGGTGATTCATGATGTAACGTTTTCCATTTCCGTCAGTGTAGGTCGTTAACTGCAGTTGTATGGAGCTCGTGAGATCCGTGTCGTCCCAACAGCGGCAAAACTCACGCAGAGGATAAAAAATGATTTTTTTTAAAATTGAGGATCTTCAAACTACGGAATTACCAGGCACGATTTTTTTTCGTATTTATCGATCCTGCACACTATCAGAAATGCTGACATTACTCGTATCATGTACCACGTCCACTGCTGAACTATTACTAAACCGATACAACAAAATTTACAACAAAATTTAATGTTTTTCTACAGAGAAAATATGCGACACGTGATCGTTGCGCTCGCTGACATTACTCAGCGGTTAGCACAGCTGCAGTATGTTTACTGACATTATCAACTATTTCATGCTTCATGTACTACACCTACTGTATTATTTTATGCGAAGAGGTTACTATATTACACTCGTGAGCTGTCTCATTATATTTTCATTTTACTGTCCGTGATGTCATGTTGTACCTTTAGCTCCTCGAACGAATTTCATTTCAGATGTCTGTATACACATGCGAAAACGGTTAGGTTTAATTAATCACCAACATTGTTAGTTTTAAAATATTTAAAAATGTTTCTTGTGTTTCAGATACAATGATGCTTTGCAAATACAGGCGGAACACATTCCCATAGTTAATTAAATCTTTAGTAATGCAGTATCCCAACTTCGAACTTGGACGTTAAAATATCTAGAGATTACGTTGAGCCGGCCGGTGTGGCCGTGCGGTTCTAGGCACGTCAGTCTGGAACCGCGAGACCGCTACGGTCGCAGTTTCGAATCCTGCCTCGGGCATGGATGTGTGTGATGTCCTTAGGTTAGTTAGGTTTAATTATTTCTAAGTTCTAGGCGACTGATGACCTCAGAAGTTAAGTCGCATAGTGCTCAGAACCATTTTTGATTACGATGAACCAAAATTTCAGCGGGAGCGCACGTACCGTGGAGGAAGTGAGACAAACAGCAGGATTGTGGTCGGAGAATATGCCAGTGTCACTATTTCCATTTATACACCCAATTACTCTAACCCCTCCTTACACAACCGTCATCTTCACAAGAAATTCCTTGTCGTGCCGAGCAACGTTTTGGCCTGGGCCAGACAAACATAGCTTAGTACTTCGCATTTCAGGGCCTTTTCCTTCCAAGAAGAGGTGTGTTTGTATTCCATTCAGTTCGCATTCAAAGTCGCACCTCCAGAAGATAGGTATTGGCCATCAGCATGCTATGTATTGTATGAATATACGCCAATATACAGTGTGGTCCATTGATCGTGACCGGGCTAAATATCTCACGAAATAAGCGTCAAACGAAAAAACTACAAAGAATGAAACTCGTTTAGCTTGAAGGGGGAAACCAGATGGCGCTATGGTTGGCCCGATAGATGGCGCTGCCATAGGTCAAACGGATATCGACTGCGTTTTTTTAAATTGAAATCCCCATTTTTTACTACATATTCGTGTAGTACGTAAAGAAATATGAATGTTTCAGTTGGACCACTTTTTTCGCTTTGTGATCGATGGCGCTGTAATAGTCACAAACATATGGCTCACAATTTTAGACGAACAGTTGGTAACAGGTAGGTTTTTTAAATTAAAATATATAACGTAGGTACGTTTGAACATTTTATTTCGGTTGTTCCAATGTGATACATGTACCTTTGTGAACTTGTCATTTCTGAGAACGCATGCTGTTACAGCGTGATTACCTGTAAATACCACATTAATGCAATAAATGCTCAAAATGATGTCCGTCAGCCTCAATGCATTTGGCAACGCGTGTAGTTCGCCTTCCGTAATGTTCGCACATGCATTGACAATGCGCTGACGCATGTTGTCAGGCGTTGTCGGTGGATCACGATAGCAAATATCTTTCAACTTTCAACCACAGAACGAAATCCGGGGACGTCAGATCCGGTGAACGTGCGGGCCATGGTATGGTGCTTCGACAACCAATCCACCTGTCATGAAATATGCTATTCAATACCGCTTCAACTGCACGCGAGCTATGTGCCGGACATCCATCATGTTGGAAGTACAACGCCATTCTGTCATGCAGTGAAACATTGCACCATTTAGATTGTCATCAATAAAATGGGGGCCAATTATCCTTCCTCCCATAATGCCGCACCATACATTAACCCGCCAAGGTCGCTGATGGTCCACTTCTCGCAGCCATCGTGGATTTTCCGTTGCCCAATAGCGCATATTATGCCGGTTTACGTTACCGCTGTTGGTGAATGACGCTTCGTCTCTAAATAGAACGCGTGCAAAAATCTGTTATCGTCCCATAATTTCTCTTGTGCCCAGTGGCAGAACTGTACACGACGTTCAAAGTCGTCGCCATGCAATTTCTGGTGCATAGAAACATGGTACGGGTGCAATGGATGCTGATGTAGCATTCCCAACACCGACGTTTTTGAGATTCCCGATTCTCGCGCAGTTTGTCTGCTACTGATGTGCGGATTAGCTGCTACAGCAGCAAAAAACCTACTTGGTAATCATCATTTGTTGCAGGTCGTGGTTGACGTTTCACATGTGGCTGAACACTTCCTGTTTCCTTAAATAACGTAACTATCCGGCGAACGGTCCGGACACTTGGATGATGTCGTCCAGGATACCGAGCCGCATACATAGCACATGCGCGTTGGGCATTTTGATCACAATAGCTATACATCAACACGATATCGACCTTTTCCGCAATTGGTAAACATTCCATTTTAACACGAGTAATCTATCACCAAGCAAATACCGTCCACACTGGCGGAATGTTACGTGATAACACGTACTTCTACGTTTGTGATTATTACAGCGCCATCTATCACAAAGCGAAAAAAGTGGCCCAACTAAAACATTCATATTTCTTTACGTTCTACACGAATATGTAATAAAAATGGGGGTTCCTATTTTAAAAAACGCAGTTGATATTCGTTTGACCTATGGCAGCGCCATCTAGCGAGCCAACCACAGCGCCATCTGGTTTCCTCCTTCAAGGTAGATAAGTTTCGTTCTTTGTAGTTTTTTCGTTTGACGCTTATTTCGTGAGATATTTAGCCCGGTCACGATCAATGGACCACCCTGTATACTGCACTTTGCGGTCACCCTCAATTTTATCGTGCCGCCGATGGATTCGATTTTAATAATAATTTTAATAAGAACAGTATCAAAGAATATAATATTTGATTACGCTAATATACAGTAAACTGCCTGGTAAACACATGAAGCACCCAGAAGATATAAGCACTCAGAAGATATGGTCAGATGTCAATGTAACTTCATACACGTACAAAATATGGGTGGGTATGTACAACAATTAGTGTGGCTATTCACTGCGACAGGCAGAATGGCCACCAGAACACATTAGTTCAAATGGTTCAAATGGCTCTAAAGCACTATGGGACTTAACAGCTATGGTCATCAGTCCCCTAGAACTTAGAACTACTTAAACCTCACTAACCTAAGGACAGCACACAACACCCAGTTATCACGAGGCAGAGAAAATCCCTGACCCAGAACACATTAGTATTGTTTGTATTCAGTGTTGTTAGCAGGCCTGCAGGGTATATAAGTGGCCTGGACAGCGTCAGGTGTTGGGTCGTCAATGTGAAGGACACTCAGATGCCTCATACTCTTGTGAGACAGCGTTATGAGCATCTGAAACATTTTGAAAGGGGTCTCATTGTAGGTCTCCGTTTGGTTGGCTGTGGTCTGTTGTTGCATTATACAGGGTGATTTTTCCACCATGTACAAACTATAGAGATTAGTTGATGAGAGGATATGGAACAAAAAACGTCTAATGAACTTATGTCTGCAAAACGTGGCTTTCATGCTAGAGACCGTTTATTCAATCACACATTGTCACAGAGACTGCGGTCTAATACGCGCTGTACCATGCAGCAACAGTTACGGTGTGTGTTGAATATGGTTTCCATGTTCTTCAACGAATGCGTGTACGCACCGTAGCATGTTCTGTCTGAAGCCGCGCCCACACTTGCGCGCCACGAACCCCGAGTGGTGCGCGAGCCGAGCGCTCGCCATTCGCCTTCCGTTCGTTGGAATTGTGGGTTGCAACGAACCTCCGACGATCCACAGGAAACCCACGAACCTATAAGTATTCAGTTTGCAGTCAAGCTGTAAACATGTCTACGCGACGCGAAAATCTCGGGATTATGGTGATGAGTGGTGCGGCATTATTAATGGCAAGTTTATCGAAAAACAAAACGAAACGTCGGCGTTGGTGGCACACTGAACTTTATAAAAAAGAAATAATGCAGAACTTATGATGTATTTAAAGGCACAACAAATAAGTGATCAATATAAAAATTTCTGTCGAATGTGACCTTCTGACTTTCAAAATCTGCTGCAGAAGATTGGACTGCATGTTTCGAAAGAGGACACTAATTGCCGCGTGACAAATTCCGCTCAAGACAGGTGAGCATTAATATTTGTTGTAAATAATTTGTTTACTTCTTATTTATAAAATGGTTCAAATGGCTCTGAGCACTTTGGGACTTAACTTCTAAGGCCATCAGTCCCCTAGAACTTAGAACTACTGAAACCTAACTAACCTAAGGACATCACACACATCAATGCCCGAGGCAGGATTCGAACCTGCGACCGTAGCGGTCGCGCGGTTACGGACTGTTGCGCCTAGAACCGCTCGGCCATCCCGGCCGGCTCTTGTTCATAATTCGCTATGTATTTGTCGTAAGAGCCTGACCAAATACGCAATGGTGTGCGTGGATATAAAAAAATTGACTAATATACTATTTCTGTAATATATACAATCTTTTTCATGAAATAAAGGCAGATAAAATCAATATGATTAATTCTTCCAGGTTAGCAGTAACACTTCGATTTCTTGCCACGGTAGATTCGTTTACTAGCGCGCTGTATACTTTCAGGATTTCTAAGCAATCTATTGCACTAATAGTACCACAAGTCTGTGCAGCACTTATCCATGAGTTACAAGGATATATCGAGGTAACATATTCACATCGCTGTTTAACTCTTTTAATTTTGAAAGTTGTTTTATTTTTTAAATATTTTTATAAGTACAAAATTAAACGCATTTTACACAAAATCATCTAAATCCATTAAACTAAAGTTATGTTACACAAAATCCGAAAACTGTTCTGAAGTTATTGATGCAGCGGGAGATGGTTGAGAAGAGATAAGTGTCAAGGAATCAGATGTTTATTGTACGGGAGCAGGTACTGGTTGCAAAGTGTGCAAAACGTATTGTTGAGAATGTGGGGGGCGATATATACTTTCTGGAGGGATTTGCCAGTAGCTGAAGTGCTGAGCATTTGGAGCAGCCAAATAAAAAAACCCTTTTGACAAGTACGTCAAACACGGCATGCTGTACCGATTTCTGCGTTGCAGACTAATATTTCTTCACTTTTTGATGTACGTACAAAAGGCATCGATTTCGTCGGACTTATTACACGGCTCTTTCTCCAATTTCTCTGCGGCAGTTTGTAAAATGTCAAACGCACTCCTCATCATTGAGTCAATAGCATTAGTTCGCTTACGCTTAGTAGGTCTGGCGGTAGATGTTGACCCTGTTGGCTCTTATTGGCTGTCTTTAGAAATGTTGAGTCCTGACTCGATGTCATCTTCAATTCTAACAATCTCATACATCACCTGTAAATTACAAGTAATAATCAATAGTAACCAATATTAATTATGTATTACTGGTATTACGTGACTAACATAAAAACAAGAGCCTATTAAAGGACATTAAGTTGTGTCGTTCGCCTCAGACCAATAACGTAGTAGTTTTCCAGTCACCAAAACAATTGTCAGTCCTATTTTACAAATACAATATATAAACTCAACCCCCCACCCCCCACCCCGTGGTTAAAGTAAGTTTACGTATGATTTCTGTTTCAGCTACCTGCAACACCTACAGCTTGGAAGGAAGTAAGCAATATATTTGAAACACGTTGGAACCTGTCTGACTGTGTTGGTGCTCTATGGTAGACAGGAAACATGTTGTTTTGCAAGCACCAATGAACTCGGGTACAGAGTACGTCAATTATAAATCCAGCTTCAGTATTATGCTTTTTGCATTAGTGGAATTGTAATTTTATGTTTGCTGACGTGGAATATCAAGGAAGAATTTCGCATGGAGGAATTTTTCAAGGGAGCAAGCTACATAGTATGATATTTTCTGGCAGATTAAAACTGTGTGCCGGACAGAGACTCGAACTCTGGACCTTTGCCTTTCGCGGAAAGTGCTCTACCATCTAAGCTACCGAAGCACGACTCACGACCCATCCTCACAGCTTCAATTCTGCCAGTATCTCGTCTCCTATCTTCCAAACTTCACAGAAGCTCTTCCGCGAACCTTGCAGAACTAGCACTCCTGGAAGAAAGGATATTGCGGAGACATGGCTCAGCCACAGCCTGGGGGATGTTTCCAGAATGAAAAGCTGTGAGGACGGGGCGTGAGTCGTGCTTGGGTAGCTCAGTTGGTAGAGCACTTGCCAGTGAGAGGCAAACGTCCAGATTTCGAGACCATGTCTGCCACCCAGTTTTAATCTGCCAGAAAGTTTCATACCAGCGCACACTCCGCTGCAAAGTGAAAATCTCATTTTGGATACATAATATGATGACTGGGAGCACATTGGGACTTCCGGTAGAAGAACCACTGCCAGGGCGTTCTATGTGAATATCTTATTTCTTTGCAAGTGATGGTGCATTTGCTCTAAGTGAAAACCTCATGAAGCCATACTCTGGAGACTTTGCCAAAGGAACTCCTCACAGAATTTCTAGTTATTGCTTGAGTAGGGCCCAACGGATAGTCGAGAACGCCTTCGGGTTTTAAGAAAACCACTGCTTTTAGCACATGAAAAAGCCGAGGTGATAGTGATGGCAGTCATTTTGTTACACAACTATCTAAGGACCCATTCGCCAAATTTGTACTCTCCTGCTTTGCATTGATAGTGTTACACAATAGGACCCATTCGCCAAATTTGTACACTCCTGATTTGCATTGACCATGAAGAGAATGGTGTTTTAATTGAAGGGTAATGGAGGGTGCAGGGAGAAGATAATATGGCGTCTTTGTTACCACTGAGACATGTCCCCCAACGATTCACAAATTATTGTCAAAAAATTAGGGATGAAGAAGCAGATTATTGTATGAAATGGCAACACAAATATGCTTGAGTACATCAACATTTTCTTAATGTCGTAAGTCCTTTTCTTGGTACGTCCCTATCCTCCAGAAACTTGAATGCTTCATAAGCAGACCACCTGCTTACATAAACATCGTCTCTTACTGAAACAATAAAATATAGAATGCAATAAAACCCTGTTTAAAAAAATACAGAAGTGTACAGTACTTGTGATTGTTATTATAAAAGTCTGTATGATGTATGTAAATAAATCACTTAAAAATGAAAATGAAGCTTATTATTTTATAATACCATTCATTTTCTTAATAAATTTTTTTCCGAACACAAAATTCTTCGAATACTAATAAATGACAGTTGTGATCAGCCACATCGCTAAACTTGTCAGCTAATTTAATTATAACAATTAAGAGATTTAGTTACTTAATATCTTATTAGATTCACAACTTACCTTCTCCTGTTCCCATGCTGTTTTTCAATTTCCCCTTCTCCTGTCGGTATGAAGACAGTAAAGATATTGTTTTCTGCACTGGTCCGCAGACACATCCATCTCCGCAGATATTTCTCGCCAAGCATCTGTTTCCATGTGTTTCCTGTAATGATCCTTATGCTGAGGATCCCAAAGAACGGATTGTTTTCTGTATTCATCAATTAGTTTAATTAAAGTCACTTATGACCACTCCATATTTAATCGCTGGAAAATCAATCACAAAATCTCTTTATTGAAGCCTGGCAATTATCTAAAGATATTAATTAAAATGTAATATTTTAGTTCAATTTAAAAATCCCTTTTTCTCATTAATATCTTGCAAAACAATACTCACATGCGCGCTAAAAACGACAAACCTTTCGCGCTCCCGTCCAAATCCGAACTGCGAACATTCAAACTGTTTCTTGCAAAAACCGACAGCAGATGCATCGCGGTGCGTCGCGCATGCGCAGCGCGCTCGCCCAGTCCAAATACACTCCTGGAAATGGAAAAAAGAACACATTGACACCGGTGTGTCAGACCCACCATACTTGCTCCGGACACTGCGAGAGGGCTGTACAAGCAATGATCACACGCACGGCACAGCGGACACACCAGGAATCGCGGTGTTGGCCGTCGAATGGCGCTAGCTGCGCAGCATTTGTGCACCGCCGCCGTCAGTGTCAGCCAGTTTGCCGTGGCATACGGAGCTCCATCGCAGTCTTTAACACTGGTAGCATGCCGCGACAGCGTGGACGTGAACCGTATGTGCAGTTGACGGACTTTGAGCGAGGGCGTATAGTGGGCATGCGGGAGGCCGGGTGGACGTACCGCCGAATTGCTCAACACGTGGGGCGTGAGGTCTCCACAGTACATCGATGTTCGCCAGTGGTCGGCGGAAGGAGCATGTGCCCGTCGACCTGGGACCGGACCACAGCGACGCACGGATGCACGCCAAGACCGTAGGATCCTACGCAGTGCCGTAGGGGACCGCACCGCCACTTCCCAGCAAATTAGGGACACTGTTGCTCCTGGGGTATCGCCGAGGACCATTCGCAACCGTCTCCATGAAGCTGGGCTACGGTCCCGCACACCGTTAGGCCGTCTTCCGCTCACACCCCAACATCGTGCAGCCCGCCTCCAGTGGTGTCGCGACAGGCGTGAATGGAGGGACGAATGGAGACGTGTCGTCTTCAGCGATGAGAGTCGCTTCTGCCTTGGTGCCAATGATGGTCGTATGCGTGTTTGGCGCCGTGCAGGTGAGCGCCACAATCAGGACTGCATACGACCGAGGCACACAGGGCCAACACCCGGCATCATGGTGTGGGGAGCGATCTCCTACACTGGCCGTACACCACTGGTGATCGTCGAGGGGACACTGAATAGTGCACGGTAACTCCAAACCGTCATCGAACCCATCGTTCTACCATTCCTAGACCGGCAAGGGAATTTGCTGTTCCAACAGGACAATGCACGTCCGCATGTATCCCGTGCCACCCAACGTGCTCTAGAAGGTGTAAGTCAACTACCCTGGCCAGCAAGATCTCCGGATCTGTCCCCCATTGAGCATGTTTGGGACTGGATGAAGCGTCGTCTCACGCGGTCTGCACGTCCAGCACGAATGTTGGTCCAACTGAGGCGCCAGGTGGAAATGGCATGGCAAGCCGTTCCACAGGACTACATCCAGCATCTCTACGATCGTCTCCATGGGAGAATAGCAGCCTGCATTGCTGCGAAAGGTGGATATACACTGTACTAGTGCCGACATCGTGCATGCTCTGTTGCCTGTGTCTATGTGCCTGTGGTTCTGTCAGTGTGATCATGTGATGTATCTGACCCCAGGAATATGTCAATAAAGTTTCCCCTTCCTGGGACAATGAATTCACGGTGTTCTTATTTCAATTTCCAGGAGTGTATAACGAATTCAATGCGCACGAGCGGCGCGCCAGCCGTGCAGCGCACTAGTGTGGATGCACCTGAAGCCGCGTTGACACTTGCGCGCCACGAAGTGGTGCGCGAGCCGCACGCTCGGCATTCGCCTTCCGTTCGTTGGAATTGTGGGTTGCAACGAACCTCCGACTATCCACAGGAAACCCACGAACCTATAAGTATTCAGTTTGCAGTCAAGCTGTAAACATGTCTACGCGACGCGAAAATCTCGGGAATATGGTGATGAGTGGTGCGGCATTATTAATGGAAAGTTTACCGAAAAACAAAACGAAACGTCGGAGTTGGTGGCTCACTGAACTTTATAAAAAAGAAATAATGCAGAACTTATGATGTATTTAAAGTCACAACAAATAAGTGGTCAATATAAAAATTTCTGTCGAATGTGACCTTCTGACTTTGAAAATCTCCTGCAGAAGATTAGACCGCATAATTCGAAAGAGGACACTAATTTCCGCAAGGCAATTTCCGCTCAAGACAGGTGAGCATTAATGTTTGTTGTTCATAATTTGTTTACTTCTTGTTTATAATTCGCTGTGTATTTGTCGTAATATCCTGACCAAATAAACAATGGTGGGCGTGGATATAAAAGAAAATGACTGATCTACTATTTCCTCCCCGTCTGGTGTCCGAACACTTCTGATACGTCCTTCATGATTTCCTGCTTCCTTAAACAACCCGATCCCAGACAAACGGGGAAACACGGTTGCAAACATTGAATGCTGTGGTTATTGTCGGCAGGCATAGGTCTCCTGATACAACCTTGCTTCCCACCGCCCATTGCCATTTGCCTTTCTGTAAGTAAACACCATGTGTGCAAGCTCCCGATTCGGATAAAGAATGTTGGGTACAACGCTGTATCACATCCATAAAAGGTGAATCAGCAAGAGAAGTGAATCGGACTCAACATTACCAATTACTACAGCAGGAGAGGGCGCTAGAGCATGATGTATGAGGAACATGAATGCCTTTCATACTGTTCGGATGCAGCCTGGCCGATGTTAACGTGTAAGCATAAAATGCTACGGCGCGTACAGGCATGCGCTGAGGCACATGGAAAGCTATTTTCAGTACATGCCGTATCTGTGGCAGCATGGTACAGCGCGTATTAGACCGCAGTCTCTCTAACAAAGTACGAGGTGCATTCAAGTTCTAAGGCCTCCGATTTTTTTTCTCCAGACTGGAAAGAGATAGAAACATGCGCATTGTTTTAAAATGAGGCCGCGTTCATTGTCAATACGTCCCAGAGATGGCGGCACCGTACGGCAGATGGAATTTTTCCGCCAGCGGCGAGAATGAGAACTGTTTTAAATACTTAAAATGGCGCCGTTTTCCTTACTTGAACAGCGTGCAATCATTCGTTTTCTGAATTTGCGTGGTGTGAAACCAATTGAAATTCATCGACAGTTGAAGGAGACATGTGGTGATGGAGTTATGGATGTGTCGAAAGTGCGTTCGTGGGTGCGGCAGTTTAATGAGGGCAGAACATTGTGTGACCACAAACCGAAACAACCTAAGGCTCGCACAAGCCGGTCTGACGACATGATCGAGAAAGTGGAGAGAATTGTTTTGGGGGATCGCCGAATGACTGTTGAACAGATCGCCTCCGGAGTTGGCATTTCTGTGGGTTCTGTGCACACAATCCTGCATGACGACCTGAAAATGCGAAAAGTGTCATCCAGGTGGGTGCCACGAATGCTGACGGACGACGACATGGCTGCCCGTGTGGCATGTTGCCAAGCAATGTTGACGCACAACGACAGCATGAATGGGAATTTCTTTTCGTCGGTTGTGACAATGGATGAGACGTGGATGCCATTTTTCAATCCAGAAACAAAGCGCCAGTCAGCTCAATGGAAGCACACAGATTCACCACCACCAAAAAAATTTCGGGTAACCGCCAGTGCTGAAAAAATGATGGTGTCCATGTTCTGGGACAGCGAGGGCGTAATCCATACCCATTGCGTTCCAAAGGGCACTACAGTAGCAGGTGCATCCTACGAAAATGTTTTGAAGAACAAATTCCTTCCTGCACTGCAACAAAAACGTCCGGGAAGGGCTGCGCGTGTGCTGTTTCACCAAGACAATGCACCCGCACATCGAGCTAACGTTACGCAACAGTTTCTTCGTGATAACAACTTTGAAGTGATTCCTCATGCTCCCTACTCACCTGACCTGGCTCCTAGTGACTTTTGGCTTTTTCCAACAATGAAAGACACTCTCCGTGGCCGCACATTCACCAGCTGTGCTGCTATTGCCTCAGCGATTTTCCAGTGGTCAAAACAGACTCCTAAATAAGCCTTCGCCGCTGCCATGGAATCATGGCGTCAGCGTTGTGAAAAATGTGTACGTCTGCAGGGCGATTACGTCGAGAAGTAACGCCAGTTTCATTGATTTCGGGTGAGTAGTTAATTAGAAAAAAAATCGGAGGCCTTAGAACTTGAATGCACCTCGTATGACTGAATAAATGGTCTGTAGCACGGAAATAATGCATTTCCGCAAATAAGTTCATTAGACCTTTGTTATTACGTATCCCGTTATCTATCAATCCCTAGAGTTTGTACACGGCGGAAAAAATAACCCAGTATGGGAACACGAGGGCAGCCATACTCGCCGCCAAGATTCCAGTCCACCACGCCACACCATCACAAGGGAGGAGAGCTGTATTGTTCACCAAGCATAAGCGTTTCAGAAATGCGCTTGTCAACTTATCCGAGAACAGATCATGGACTCCTACAATATTCTGTGCCATCCCGCACCATTGGTTAGAGACTAGCAGCTGCCAGATTAAGAAATCAACATCCCACGCGTAGGCTGCCGTTAACACCACAAGACTAACGGCTACGTTTGGAATGATACAGTACCGGGAACCTTGGACTGCTTTCGGCACTACTCCAGGTTACCATCAATGGCGAGTATGGCGGCGAGCTGGGTAGAGGAGGAGGAGGAGATTGGTGTTTTACGTCCTGTCGACAACGAGGTCATTAGAGAAGGAGCACAAGCTCGGATTAGAGAAGGATGGGAAAGGAAATCGGTAGTGCCCATTCATAGGAATCATCCCGGCATTTTCCTGAAGCGATTTAGGGATATCATGGAAAACCTATATCAAGATGACAGGACGCGGGTTTGAACAGTCGTCATCTCGAACGCGAGTCCAGTGTGCTAACCACTGCGCCACTCCACTTGGTAGCTGGGGAGAGGCCACATTCTTCCAATGCTATGCAGAGGCACTGCAGTGTTACTCCTGGCGTTATGATGTGAGGAGCCATCGGATATGATCTCAGGTCACAGATGATAGTGACAGAGGGCACTTGATGGCTAACGGTACGCCATGGACATCTTGCATCGTCATGGGCGACCTCGCATGTGACAGTACCGGTATCGTGGTGCCATTTTTCAATTATCTCTGCGATCATTCTCCGTGATACTGACACACTCCCATGTCCTACAAGATCCCCATATCTCTCCCCGACAGAACATATGTGGGACTAGGTCGGACGTTAAAGTAGGATTACTACGGCGATTCTGTTACAAATCCATATCACTAACATTCTATACGATGAGTGACGTCATTAATGACGTCATCACAGACGTTATCGATGCCTTCGAACTGCTGACATCATAAGTAACACCATCTTTACCAGTGGGAAGTCATACCAATCATAGTGCAGTTTTAAAAATGAAAGACTCAATGAAAAATGCAAGATAGCGGAAATAGTCCAGTCATGTTAGTGGAAAATTTAAAAAAACCTCCACCCCTATTTCCTCACACAAAGTAGTAATCCTTATCTCCAGCCAATCGTAGCACAGTATGAAAAAAATCTTGAGATGGTGGAAATAGTGCAGCTGTGGTACTGGAAAATTAAAAACCTTATCCCCCCCCCCTCTCCTCCTTATCTCCAGCCAATTATACTGGAGCATTAAAAATCCAAGATGATGGAAATACACAAACTGTGTGCTCTATACGCCTTCCTTCCCCTCCTCTTTCCAACCAATCATTGTGTACTATTAGAAAATAGCCGAACTGTGTTAATGGGAAACGAAAATCCTCTCTCCATACCCCTACTCCCCTATCTCCAGCCAATCACAGTGCGGTATCAAAAATCCAAGACTGGGGAAATAGCCCAATTATGTTAGCGGAAAATTTAAAAAAACCCAACCAGTCAGTGCTTAGAATCAAAGTGAAATGTAAAAACGGTGTCAAATTACATTATTTCAGACACAGATCAGTTGTGTGCTTTATACCCCACCCTCTCCTCTTTCCAACCAATTGGAGCGTAATATTACAAAATGGCGTCATACATGCAGTAAAATAATTACGTAGCCTGAACTTGAAAGTCAAAGATATACTTTTGTTGAAGAATCAAGTTTACCAAGATCACTATTAATTCTTTTTATTACTATTACCGTTTCCAACAGTTCCGCACTATCATCGTCGGATTTTGTAACATTATTAGATGTACATGCTTTTTACAACACTGAATGTCACATAGTGATGTTGCGTCAAATTGTAATAAAAAGTGGTAGGGAACACCAGTATGTCACAAATAAAATGCCACACAGTTAAAACATACTCAGCGTACACTAATCACTTGACACCACAATTGCGACTTAGCTAAGTAATTGCCAGAAGAAGCCACTTCCTCCTCCGCTTCAAGAACGCAGTTCAAAAGCGCGTCAGCTGTAAGTGGTAGGTCTAGCGGTTCTAGGCGCTCAGTCCGGAACCGCGCGACCGCTACGGTCGCAGGTTCGAATCCTGCCTCGGGCATGAATGTGTGTGATGTCCTTAGGTTAGTTAGGTTTAAGTAGTTCTAAGTTCTAGGGCACTGATGACCACAGATGTTAAGTCCCATAGTGCTCAGAGCCATTTGAACCAGCCATTTGTAAGTGGTAGGTTTCGTGGCCAGTTCTCTGACAATGTTCGTGCTACCCCCGCCCATATATTTCCCATTGGGTTTATATCAGCAGCCCGTGGCTGCCAGTCCATGACGCTAATGCCCGTATTGGGCGAACTTATGCACAGGTGAATGGCCTTTCTGTAGTGTGAATTCTCTTGCACTATATAGCATTCACACTGAAGGCAACATCACGTTCGTCAATATGTGTTCGTCAATATTAAGGGTTTCCTCAATTCTATCAAGAACCTCCTCCTCTCACAGAACTCCAACCCGAGCAGGAAACCGATAACCATTCACTGCTTGTCGTCGTTACATATTCTTCGCGATGTCTTGTGCCTCGCGGCTGGTAAACTATTCTTAGGTCGTCGTTGCTTATGGAAAACATGTTCTCATGTGCGAAAATTACGTTTCCCTACGCCATATTCAGGTGGAGCTCTGTGTATGCCAGTCGATATAACAAAGTTTCCTCTCTGAGTTCCTGTTTTACTATGGGTCTTTGTGCGTGCAGTCCAGCTCCCATCGGCTGTCGGCGGACTGTGTCACCGGGGCTGGGGAAGTGAGTCTCTCGCCGCAGACACTTCACGTTTAGGGTGGGAAGCTGTCAGACCTTACGATCAGATTGTGTTCTCCTGCTGTGTTCTCTGTCTCTTCCTGCCTGAGCCAGGAATTCTCTTGGTAGTGCCTCTTTAAACATAATCCTTCCACCCACTCTTTGCGGCAGAGGGCGGCACGATATAACTCCTGCCAGCATATCTAATCGAAAACTTGCCTTCTTTAATCAGAGCGACAATTCTGTCTAGAAGTAAACGGTCCCAGTGAGTCAATGCAGCTGACAACCTGCGATGTCGTTTCTGCTTTTCGCTAATACTCTGACGCCTGAGGAGGAAGTAGACATGTTGCCGTCAACTGGAACGGCAGTGGTGAGAGACAAAGTTGTCTCTTTAAGTCTGGCAATAAACCTGTGTGACTCTAGTCTGTGGAGTCCGCGTACGCCAAAACAGAGACGCTTCTTCAGGTGTCGTGGGTTCGAATACCGTCCATGACATTATGTCCGTCTATGCGTGCCTGTGTTTGGCACTGAATAAAAATTTTGGAAGTAGTTTTTAATGAACTTGCTACAATCTGAACTAGTAATTGATAACTATACTGTAAATTTGTTAAATGCCAGTAGTTAGCGGCTGTAGCAAGCACGTGTCCGAGTCTGACCTCTTTAAAACTAAAGGGACAAAGTCTGTCTGGCCGACCTGCTGTTGGAGATGTAACTAAGGTGGAAATGCAGAGGTCACTGGTTCGAATTCGGTCCAAGACTAAACCATTGCAAAACGCATATATCCAATATCGAATTCTTACGCAAAAGGAAGAAGAATCAGGTGTACTGGAAATATGTACAGCAGACAAATATGTAATGTAAGTCGGGCTATTGTTAGTTTGTCCCGAATACCATGCATTTATTGGTTCTAGAGATCGAGCATAGAGATATACTTTAGAAAAAAATGGTTCAAATGGCTCTGAGCACTATGGGACTTAACATCTATGGTCATCAGTCCCCTAGAACGTAGAACTACTTAAACCTAACTAACCTAAGGACAGCACACAACACCCAGTCAAGACTTTAGACATTCCGGGATTCCATCCATCACACGGTTTAATGTTTAATCTACAGTTCCCAATACACAGCCGGCCGGAGTGGCCGAGCGGTTCTAGGCGCTACAGTCTGGAACCGCGCGGCCGCTACGGTCGCAGGTTCGAATCCTGCCTCGGGCGTGGATGTGTGTGATGTCCCTAGGTTGGTTAGGTTTAAGTAGTTCTAAGTTCTAGGGAACTAATGACCTCAGATGTTAAGTCCCATAGTGCTCAGAGCCATTTGAACCATTTGAACCCAATACACAGGCAACTTCCATTCCCCTCCACACGATATGCAGTGTCCCAGAATTCGCGTTCAAGCCATAAATCGTGTACGACGATAACCTGAATAATATTGTAAACCCTGTGAAGAAATTGGAGACTTTTTTGCCATAGAAAAGTCTGTGGGACTACGATTCTCAGCCTCGACATTGTTCTGGTTTGTACATAAGCATGGTAATGAAAATTGAAATAATGGTTCGGCACATCTGACGATTGAGATTTGTTGGTATATACCGTACTTTTTCCTTAACTAGGCCAGCGACTGGAAGATACAGCGAATCACAGCTTTGACTGTTTTCATTCTTTACCACGATGTTTGGTTTGTCTTCAACGGACTATACAGAGCTTAAAACCCATTAATTGCACTTCTGTCACTACTCGAGATGCGAACGTCTGGGTTCAAACTTCCCTGAAAGATTCTGACTGTGGGCATACTTTCTTTCAGTCTTAATAGATTACAGTTAATACTTTCTGACAATTAGGTGATCCAGTAGCGTTGTGAGACTAATTTGACAATACTGCCCATTCAAGAGAGTTTCAGTGGCTGTATGTAGGCACAAAAGGACTCGTTACATCCTTGCACGTTCGTTCATGGTCGAAGTATTCTGTCGTTAATTTATTGGGAAATTGCTTTAGAGATAATAAGTATTTGGTGTATCTGTACTAATTTATAACATTTCTTACTCAAAATTGGTAATGGTTTCATGTTGTGTTCTATCTTTTAAGAATAGTTCTCGATGTGTTGTTTTGTGGTTGGATAGTTTCTCTGGCGTAAGACATCATATCTTTCGCAAAAAAAAAATGGTTCAAATGGCTCTGAGCACTATGGGACTCAACTGCTGAGGTCATTAGTCCCCTAGAACTTAGAACTAGTTAAACCTAACTAACCTAAGGACATCACAAACATCCATGCCCGAGGCAGGATTCGAACCTGCGACCGTAGCGGTCTTGCGGTTCCAGACTGCAGCGCCTTTAACCGCACGGCCACTTCGGCCGGCTTATCTTTCGCAATCTTAGCTACTTGAAGAAAATTATATGAATTATAGCAAAGCCGATATGCAGTAAGAGCAGCTATTTCATTTCTCTCAAACTCGATTTCATAACTTTGGTAAACATTGTTCGAAATATCGCCGTTTTTTTCATTCTAGTGATTTCATACAAACGATAAAAAAATGAAATCATGTAGGTTTGAACTCTGTACCTGAAGGTTACTATTCCGTTCTTCTGTCCATTATTCCACAAGGAACAGATGTGAGAGCGGTTTATTTGAACACATGACCCCATACGCTTGCAGAAGGTAATTTTGTGTCTTTATCTTCGCCCCAAAATGTGCGAAGCTATAATTTCAAGTTGCAAAAGCGGAAATGAGTGACTTTAGAAAGTAAAAACTTGTCGATGAAATTGGTCTTCCATTCTTACTTAGCATGAATGGTAAATAGTGAGTACTTCTAAGCACATTCTCAGACGTTTTACAGCCTCTATGTTGCACATTTATTGACATCCAGATGTTATTGCTGCGATTCGAACATTCAGTCAGGTTCATAATCTGTGTCGTAAAGTAAGCAATTTTTAGCACATGGGGCTTTGGCGTCGGATACCTCGCATTTACTGAATAAGTGACCCGCTTCGTCTCTCTGACGTCACGCCCTAGCTTGGTTTTTATGCTGTTTCTTCCAACTCGTCTGATTTATCTGCCGTTTTGTCTGCAATGGCCTTTTTTTTTTTTTTTTTTTTTTTTTTTTTGCTGTGTAATATACATGTTTAGGTTGTATTACAGCACTCCTCTTGTGAAGCTTAGTACGCAGTATGATACATTGTTGAGACTCATTCCCGCAATTCTTTGTCGTGAACTCTGTATGGCATACGTCTTCGCTGTGCCACGCAAAGAATCGTGTCCACATCTAGGTTTGATGCAAGGAAAGCAAAGTTGCTGCAGTACTTCTCGGAAAACGGTTTACTTGAAGCATAAAAAAATAAAACAGCACATATTTTGGATTCGGATGTCTTTTTTGCTACGCAGTTGTTCTCAAACGATTGCACGGGAATTTTTGGGAACAAATATTGGATTATTTCAGATTTTAAGTCTCACATAATGTGGTGCTTATCTTTCCGTTACTGGTCATGTTTATGACAACACGTCCAAGTTGAGTAACTCAATGCCCACTATTCGAAGAATCTGCAGTGTTTTAAGACTGCCAATTGCGACTGGTAACCTGAGAGAAACAGAAATTGACAGACTGAAACTGTCTTCATATTTCGATATACATCCCCCAACCATCTGTAGAAGTATTTCGAAATCATGTGTAATCATCCGCAAGAAATTTCTGAATTCCATTCAAGAAGATCACGGCCACGTCTATATGATTTCCAAAATGCCTAAGTGTCTTACTCGCCTGTGGGAATTCTTTTACCAGTTTTCTGTATCATTTGAAAGTGTCCAAACGAATCATAACTTACCTCCACCACGCAGTAAACCGAGTTCGTATCTGTGTTTCACGTTAGGAAAGCAGAAACCTGCAAGTTCAGTCACAGGCTGCTCCTGTAAAATTTTCTTTACATAAACGAAGCAAAGTTCAATCCCATACCGTTTTTTACTTCATGCATAAAGAACTAAAAACCACAGGAATAGGATTCACGTGGTTTTATTTTTGCTTGGCAGTTGTTCTGAAACGACTGCAATAAAATGGACGTGACTTACGCCATATGCATGTCCCTAACAAGTTATCAAATCGCGAAAAGGGGAACTACAGTGTAACGTGAAATGTGAGCTACGTTTCGTTTCTGGCGAATCTCCACATCATTGAGAGGTGAATGGTAGGTTAAAGGGCAGAGTGATAAAAAGTTACCCAGCAGGAATTCAATCTTTCGAACTTTAGCCAGAAGTTGTACAGCCTTTTTTTATTATTTTTATATGATGGCACCTTTCGCTTCCACCCACACACTTTACCGCTTTCTTTATTTATTTCTTTTCTTTGTGCTGAAAATGAACTTTATTTACAAAAACCTATGACATTACAGTCCTTGAAGATTTAGAGCTCTTGTTTCACAAACATATACAGTACGCACCACGTCAATTAATATCACAACATCAGTACGTTACACTGGGTATACATAGTTCCTGAGAATCCACGTCGCAGTACTGGTTTCAATGCTGACTAAAGGATCACACTCTCATTGCATCTCTATTTGAGATTCAGCCTGGGATTCTTTTCGGCGAGTAGCAATGCTGATGGCTTTGGAGTTTTTGTTTTTGTTCGGTACTGAATTGGCATTTGGCTGTATTCTGTTCCTACGCCGTCCGCTACTCATGAATATATCGGCATATGGAGAAGTCTGAGGGTCTCGACCGATATCGGAGTCCACCCGCTCTTGAGTCGCTTCTTGTGACCACGTCGCAGACGTATTTTTCTCTAGAAGCAGTATGCTTGCTCTCCCCGTTTCCGTTCCTGGTTGTTTCATGTCGCTAAGTCTTTCGTCGTGTTTGCTTTGGATTTGAGACAGATAGTCTTCTGTTTTTACACGAGCACTGTTTTCCTTGTTTTGCTTATCGAGAATTCGTTCTTGCAGTTCTGCTCTTTTTGTTTCGGCGACTTCCTGCTGAACGTGTGGCGTCGAGTTGTCTTCTGCTTGCTGTGGCTCAAGTGTTGCTTGCGCGTGGGTCGGTGCGGCGTCCTGCGCTGCTAGACCACGACACCAGGTGCGCGTCTAGTGCCTCAACGCATTTCTGCTTTCTCGAATTATGATGGCTATTCACTAGGCATTGAATGGCATCGTTTTCACAACTCAGCTTTAATTCTTCGTAAATCAGTCAATTTGTAACAAAATATTGGTAAATTAAACACAAAAACCTTCCTCGTGAATCAGTTTATCTACTTGTCAAAACCGGTACATGATGTCTGCAGCAGTTCCTGAGATTGGTCACATAATAGGCAGAAATCTATACAGAAGATCACATATCCGATTTCTCTCCTGGGTATATAAAGGAAAAATGAAAAAGAAAAAGAAAAATTAATAATTATAAAAATAAATACAAAAATAAAATAAAACCGAAAGGAACTTTAGACACAGAAAATTGCAGTTACAGTGTTATCTTTCGAGGACAGTGATTACAAGAAGAATTGCAAGCTTTCAATCAGTTTTCCAAATGACAGAAAGATGTTTAATTTAGAAATAAAACTTTAGACGCTGATATGTAAGTACCTTTCCATTTTATTATAAAACCTTCAATGAAATGTTTTAAATCTATAACCTATATGTACAAACGATAACCTGTGTGTACAAACAAAAAATTGTGTAATATTTCAGAAGATGCCTTGTAAGTAAGGCGAAGCGCGTCCGGCTGCACAAGTTAAACAAAAAAGAACTTAACCTGCATCACATAAAAGATATTTCTCTTTTAAACTATTGCAATTTACATACAGCTGGTGCGAAAATGGGGACCACAAGTAACTCGTTAAATGTAATTTTTTCCAAGCACAGTAGTAACTCAATGGCGATCAGTATAAGTCAAGAGCAACAGCGAAGAAGTCACAGACTTCTTCCCTTCAGCGTCAGACGAATAAATTGTTTGTCACTCTGCAGGTCGCCAAACACAAAATATGCGTGCCTTTAAATACCGGTGCGTCAGTGTCTCTCTTGAAGTGAAGCACTTACGAACTGTTACACAAGCCCAAGCTACAGAAATCACGCCGGCCGGTGTGGCCGAGCGGTTCTAGGCGCTTCAGTCTGGGACCGCGAGACCGCTACGGTCGCAGGTCCGAATTCTGCCTCGGGCATGGATGTGTGTGATGTCCTTAGGTTCGTTAGGTTTAAGTAGTTCTAAGTTCCAGGGGACTGATGACCTCAGATGTTAAGTCCCATAGTGCTCAGAGCCATTTGAACCATTTGACCAGAAGTCACAGGCAACTCTTTCTGTTTATGGTGGAAATAACATTCCTGTACTAGGTATTTGAAGCCTACTTACCACATTTCTTAACGTTACTAAAACAGTTTCGTTCACCAGTTTTGTGCTCACGTTAAAGAGAAAATCTTTTTGGTATGGATTCTTTTGATCCATTTGGTTTGTACATTCAAGACATTGTTCTCTTCTGTGCCTACGGATAGGATAACTGAACTTTCTGTTAATTCAGTGACATTTTCAAAGAGGGCCTAGGCAAAGCTAATAATTTTGTGGCTCACATTCTGATGAATGTCAATTCGCAGCCACGGTTTTGCTGATTACGGTCCTTCCCTCACGCTATCAGAGATAAATGACACTGGAACTCATAGCTTCGCAGGAGAATGGTGTGCTTTCCCCTGTAGCAGTCAATCAGTGGGCATCCTCTTTGGTAACTATAAAGAAGCCTTCAGGCAAATTACGCTTATGTGTAGATTTCAAGGCAACGAGAAATCCACAGACTGTGATTGACTCATTTCTTTTGTCACAGCCTGAGGAGATGCTCGGTTAAAGTGTAATAAGTCCAGGAACTCCTTGTCCCTGACTAAGATCGAGCATTTGGGACACGTTATCATTAATCAGGGTAACCACCCTTTGCAGTCACATTTAACTTTTATCCGGGACCTCCCAGATGCTTGGAACGTCAGTGAATTCGAAGCTATGTTGGATAAAGTAATTTATTACATTACATTCATTCCAAAGGCTGCAAAGATTGCAGCTGCAGTTCTGTTCTGTTCTGTTCTGTCTGGGTGGACTAGGGAGCGTCAAGTTGCATTTCAGAAACTAGAGGATGCTTTATTGAGCGATCACTGTTTCGAACATTTTGATCCTGCTAAGCTGGTCGTGTTGGCGGTTGATACATCCTTTTATAGGTTTCGCGATGTTCTCTCGTACAGAGTTGGCTCATTGGACAGGCCAATTCTCATTCAAACACGTCAAAACAGCGTAACTGAAGTATCCACAGACTGAGAAGGAAGTTCGTGCTATTGTACATGGGACTCCACCAACATTTGTGAGGCAAAACATTTTACTTGTTGGCGGACCACAAACCCCTCACTTATTGTTTAGCCCTTCGAAGCCAATCCCTTCGCGCACAGGGTAAAAGCTACAGCGTTAGTCCCTGCTCTTTTCCAAATATCAGTATGAAACACTGCACAGGCCAAAGGTAAGCATTCGAATACAGACACTTTTTCTTGCCTATCATTCAGCACACATTCGGCGTTTGACACCTTAGAAGATCTTTGCTTTCACATTGATGTCCAAGACAATGGAACACTTGATGGTTTTCCCATCGAGCACCAACGGATTTCTCAGGCAATGGTTGCTAACCCAAGTCTAAAGATTCTGTTGCACTACCTCTGCACCAGTTGGCCACATTCGAATAAGCTGATTAGTGATCTGGTTGTATACCGTTGTTTTGCACTTCAGCACATCTTATCAATCTAGCAGGATGCCATTCTCCTGCAGACACAATGATCAGTCCTATGTGGTTGTGTCATGTTTACTTCTGAAGGAAATTCTTCACCTTCTCCATCAAGGCTAATGGGTCATGGTAAACACTAAGTAGCTTGCCTGGCGCCATTGCAAATGGGTCGGCATAGACACCCAAATAGAACAATTGACTTCAAAACGTGCGGTATGTGCAGAACACCGTGCTGCTCCTCCATAGGAAAATTTTTATTGGCCCAAGCCCAGAGCCCCTTGGCAACGTCTACATATTGACTTCGTAGGTCCGTACTGGAATTTCTATTGGTTGATTGTGGAAGACGCCTTTAGCAAGTTACTGTTCCAGGTGCCGATGCGCTCCACTATAGCAGCTGGCAAGGTCGATATTATGATGTCAACCTCTTGCATCAAAGTCTTACCTGAACAGTTGTTTTCGGACAATGGACCTCAGCTCACTATTTCTGCAGTATTGTGACACCGACAGGATGAAGCATGTGACGGCCACACCGTTCCACTCTCAGTTCGGTGGTGAAGTGGAACGCTTCGTCAGAACTTTCGAACAACATGTGGACATGTTACTCACTCCCATACACGGGAGCCAGCTAGAGTGCTCTTTCTCTCGTCCTACCGTTCCTGGCCACGCAACGTCAAATCAACAGTAGAGCTCTTGCATGGACGCTGACATAAGATACTGCTTCAGATGCTGCATCCTCGACAGCAGTAGGCCCTTCCTCCGCAGCGCTCTAAGTTTAATATGCATTATTTAGTCTTTTACCGAGTTTTTGGCAGACACATGCGCTGGGAACTAGAAGTTATCACCAAAGTCTTGGGACCCTCTTTATATATTGTACAGTGTTCCCCCGGGCTGCAGAAGCGCCATCAAAACCAGCTTCGTTTATGTGCACTGCGTGATCCTGCTATGGGTTTTTCATCTGTAGATGTGGACCCCTAAAGACCCTAAATCCTCCCTCCGATCTCGCGACATCAGCACCGGATTTGGACCTGGAGGACAACGACACAGCGCCTTCGCCGTTACCACAGTGGTAGCAACCACATCTGCAGGAAGTGGAACCCATTTGCCCTGCTGCCTTCTGATGGGCCGCCATGGATCCTCCAGTCGCCGTTGCTCCTCTGCCGATAGAAGAAGTTGTTCCATCCATGGGCGTGGGTGAGCATCCCGTTCCTCGTTTTTCTCTAGACATTTTACATCAACATCTACATGATTACTCTGCTATTCACAATTAAATGCTTGGCAGAGGGTGCAATGAACAACCTTCAACCTGTCTCTCTACCGTCCCACTCACGAACGGTGCGCGGGAAAAAACGAGCACTTAAATTTTTCTGTGCGAGCCCTGATTTCTCTTATTTTATACTGATGATCATTTCTCCCTACGTAGGTGGGTGCCAACAGAATGTTTTCGTAATCGGAGGAAAAAACTGGTGATTGAAATTTCATGAGAAGATGCCGTCGCAACGAAAAACGCCTTTGTTTTAATGATTGACACTCCAATTCACGTATCATGTTTGTGACACTATCTCCCCTATTTCGTGATAATACAAAACGAGCTGCCCTTCTTTGTACTTTTTCGATGTCATCCGTTAGTCCCACCTGATGCGGATCCCACATCGCACAGCAGTACTCGCGAATAGGATGGACAAGAGTGGTGTAAGCAGTCTCTTTAGTAGACCTGTTTCACCTTCTAGGTGTTCTGCCAATGAATCGCAGTCTTTGGCTTGCTCTACCCACAATATTGTCTATATGATCGTTCCAATTTAGGTTATTTGTGATTGTAATCCCTAAGTATTTAGTTGAATTTACAGCCTTCAGATTTGTGTGACTTATCGCGTAATCGAAATTTAGCAGATTTCTTTTAGTAATCATGTGAATAACTTAACACTTTTCTTTATTCAGGGTCAATTGCCACTTTTCGCACCATACAGATATCTTATCTAAATCTTTTTGCAATTCATTTTGGTCATCTGATGACTTTACAAGACGGTAAATGACAGCATCATCTGAAAATAATCTAAGAGGGCTACTCAGATTGTCTCCTATGTCGTTAATATAGATCAGGAACAATAGAGAGCCTGTAACACTTTGCCGGCCGAAGTGGCCGTGCGGTTAAAGGCGCTGCAGTCTGGAACCGCAAGACCGCTACGGTCGCAGGTTCGAATCCTGCCTCGGGCATGGATGTTTGTGATGTCCTTAGGTTAGTTAGGTTTAACTAGTTCTAAGTTCTAGGGGACTAATGACCTCAGCAGTTGAGTCCCATAGTGCTCAGAGCCATTTGAACCATTTTTTGTAACACTTTCTTGGGGAACGCCGGATATTACTTCCGTTTTACTCGATGGTCCGCAGCTCGTGGTCGTGCGGTAGCGTTCTCGCTTCCCACGCCCGGGGTCCCGGGTTCGATTCCCGGCGGGGTCAGGGATTTTCTCTGCCTCGTGATGACTGGGTGTTGTGTGATGTCCTTAGGTTAGTTAGGTTTAAGTAGTTCTAAGTTATAGGGGACTGATGACCATAGCAGTTAAGTCCCATAGTGCTCAGAGCCATTTTTTTACTCGATGACTTTCTGTCTATTACCTTTCTGACAGGAAATCACGAATCCAGTCGCACAACTGAGGCGATATTCCATAGGCACGCAGGTTGGTTAGAAGACGCTTGTGAGGAACGGTGTCGAAAGCCTTCTGAAAATCTAAAAATATGGAGTGAATTTGACAACCCCTGTCTATAGCACTCATTACTGCATAAGTATAAAGAGCTAGTTGTGTTCCGCAAGAACGATATTTTCTGAATCCGTGCTGACTATCTGTCAGTAAATCGTTTCCTTCGAGGTACTTCATAATGTTCGAATACAGTATATTTTCCAAAACCCTACTGCAAATCGACGTTAGTGATATAGGCCTGTAATTCAGCGGATTACTCCTACTTCCCTTTTTGTGTATTGTTGTGACTTGAGCAACTTTCCAGTCTTTAGGTACGGGAGTTTCTGTGAGCGAGCGGTTGTATATAATTGCTAAATATGGAGCTATTTTATCAGCATACTCTGAGAGGAACCTGACTGGTATGCCATCTGGACCGAAAGCCTTGCCTTTATTAAGTGATTTAAGCTGCTTTGGTACACCGAAGATATCTGTTACTATGTTTCTCATCTTGGTAGTTGTTCTTGATTGGAATTCGGGAATATTTACTTCGTCTTCTTTGATAAACGAGTTTCGGAAAACCGTGTTTGATAACTCTGCTTTGGTGGCACTGTCATCAGTGACTTCACCGTTGTTATCGCGCAGTGAAGGTATTGATTGCGTCTTGCCACTTTTGTGCTTTATATATGACCAGAATCTCTTTGGGTTTTCTGCCAGATTCCGACACAGAGTTTTGTTGTGGAAATTATTAAAATCATCTCGCATTGAAGCAGGCGCTATATTTCGAACTCCTGCAATACGTTTCCAATCTTCGGGAATTTGCGTTCTTTTAAATTTGGCATTCTTTTTTCATTGTTTCTGCAACAACGATCTGACCCGTTTTGTGTAATATGGGGGATCAGTACCATCAATTATTAATTTATGTTGTATATATCTCTCAATTGGCGTCGATACTATCTCTTTAAAATCATTTCACATCTTTTCTGTGCTCACGTAATCAGATCGGAAGGAGTGGAGACTGTCTCTTAAAAATGCATTAAGAGCATTTTTATCAGCATTCTTTAAACAGATGTACTTTCCGTTTCTTTTTTATGGTTGTGGATGTTACGGTATTCAGCCTAGCAGCAACTGCCTTGTGGTCGCTAATCCCTGTATTCGTTATGATATTCCCTATTTGTCCAAGATTATTTGTTGCTAAGAGGTCAAGTATGCTTTCGCAACCATTTAACGCTTCGAGTAGGCTCATGAACTAATTGATTCAAAATAATTGTCTGAGAAAGCATTCAGTACAATTTCGGATGACGTTTTATGCCTGCCACTGGCTTTAAACGTATAATTTCTCCAGCATATTGAGGGTAGACTGAAGACGCCACCGACTATAATTGTTTGATTGGGGTACCTATTTGAAATGAGACTCAAGTTTTCTTTGAACTGTTCAGCAACTATATTTTCTGAGTCGGTGGTCGATAAAACGATCCAGTGAATAGTTTAGTCCGATTGCCAAGTATAACATCTACCCATACTATTTCGCAGGAACTATCTTCTTCAATTTCACTACAACTCAAAGTACTTCTGACAGCAATAAATACTCCACCACCAACTGATATCCGGCTTTAGCCAGCTTTCTGTACCTATAACTATTTGAGATTCAGTGCTTTCTATTATGGCTTGCAGGTCTGGTTCTTTTCCAACACAGCTACGACAATTTACAACTACAATACCTGCCCCCTTTTAGACGGACGCCCTTTCTGTAGTTTCCTGAGACCCTCTAACCTAAACAACAGCTCAGTCCCTTCCACACAGCCCCCGCTACCCGTGTAGCCGCTCCTGTGTGTAGTGGACTCCTGACCTATTAAATGGAACCCAGAAACCCACCAGCCGATGGAGCAAGTCAAGGAATCTGCAGCCTACACGGCCACAGAATCGCCTGAGCCTCTGATTCAGACCCTCCACTCGGCTCTGCACCAAAGGACCACAGTCGGTTTTATCGACGAAGCTGCAGATGGTGAGCTCTGCCTTAATCTCGGAAGCAAGACTGGCAGTCTTTACCATTTCCGCTAGCCGCCCGAAACCAGACAGAATCTGCTCCGATCCAAAGCGACACACGTCACTGGTACCGACATGAGCCACCACCTGCAGTTGGCTGCACCCTGTACTCTTCATGGCATCGAGAAGCACCCTTTCCACATCCGGAATGACTCCCCCCGGTATGCACACGGAGTGCACACTGGCTTCCTTCCCCTCCTTGGCAGCCATGTTCCTAAGGGACCCCATTACGCGTCTGACGTTGGAGCTCCCAATTACCAGCAAACCCAACCTCTGTGAATGCCCAGACCTTGCGGGCCGAGAAGCTTCCTCTGGAACAGGGTGGACGACTGCATCTGGTTCAGAGACTTCGTCAGCCACAGATAACGCCCGAAACCTGTTCGTCAAACGAACCGGGGATGCCCTACGATCGGCCCCACGGAAAGTCTTTCTCTGCCTGCCAGACTTTGGAATGATCTCCCACTCAACCACAGGTGAGGGGTCAACCGCAGTGCAGGCAGTACGTGGGGTGGCCACAGCATTGTATCGATCGGGGGACACGTGGGTTGTGCTCGACATCCCTTGCATCCCCGTGTCCCACCCCCCACAGTGATGCCCTTAGGCAGCAGCCTCAAGCTGTGTGTCGGAAGCCAACACAGCATGGAGCTGTGAGTGAAGGGTCAACAACTCAGCTCTCATCTGTACACAGCAATCACAGTGCATATCCATTTCTGAACTCGCTCCTGTCTGAAACTTATAAAGATATGTGATAAACAAACGGTGTTCTAGCCTTATTAGCAGCAGGAACTCGCAGGTGTAACTAACACTAAGCTGTTCTAAGCAAAACAAATGAAAGCCTGTACGATACGAGGGTCGAAACAACGGTCGATAGCAACGGTGGTATTGTACGCTACACTGTTTTTAAAATGAAAGGTTGCTCCTAGTAAGCACTCAGGCGCTCATTTCTAGCCATTCGCCAGACGAATGTTGGGATGCAAGCAGGAGGTTGTCATCAGCTTATGTTTCAGTTCATGACTCCTCAGTAGCACTTACACCCAAACCTCCCTCTCGTCTTTGTTTCCGGCAGTATCAGGACACAGTGACAGCGAGGAATATTAGTAGGGAAGATCGTGGTATTGTGTGCTATCGATACAAGTTCGTGCCATTGCACTCTTAGAAGTTGCAGTAACCAATATGACTACACCACCAATCTGTGGCTGGCTCCAAAACACGCCTTCCTCAGCACGTATGGACAGCACCACCACGGAGGTAACTAAAAAAAATACGCTGCACTGATCTTCAGTCTAGTATATCTGTTAGTTCAGTTTTGCCTGTGTAGTCGAAGCATTGTCATTCAGCCTATGTCTTTATTACGGGTATTCAATCGGCCTATCTGAAGGGATCTTCACAGGAATATCACTTGGAATTGCCGTTCTCAAGCTAAATAAAGGAAGTTTAACAAACACTGTGTGTGCACCTTATTATTTTACTTTCTGCCACAGAACCCATCAACTCCATGGCATCCACAACTATGATGACCAAACACAGCATTTTACGGTAAGAGCTACAGGTGTTTCTCATCATGACGCCCAGGCTGGGAAACACTTATATTCTCATATGCAACTTCACTTTATTTTGTGTGTGTGTAGTAGTGTTGTCTATTTTCAACAATGGCCTTGTTGGCCAAAAGCTCATTTTTTGACAAAGGCCTTGTTGGCCGAAAACTAATTTTTTGACAAAGACCTTGTTGGCCTAAAGCTCTTTTTCTGATAGTCTTTTTGTTGTGCCTATCTGCAACTCGGGATCTCCGCTATATGGTGAGTAGCAACTTCACTTCATTTTTCATCGATGCTTCTCGTGTTCCTCTTCAATAGATGTATTTCATTACCAAGTGAAAGTAGTGAACCAAAGCCGCTATCAGCGCATTTTGTTAGTGAAACTGGCCTACATCAGGGGCAGACATATGCTATAAAGATATGGTGACATCGCTTCAATTATTCAATCACACGGATACCATCATCTATGAGGGAGAGACGGAGAGTGCCTGCAGAGTAGTAGTGTGACCCTTTTATCATAATGTAAGTGATGTTGTGTGTGTGTGTGTGTGTGTGTGTCATGTAAATTTTTTTTTTATGTGCAATGTATACGTGTATACACATACATAGAAAGGAGGTGTGGGAAAAAACGATAAAAAAGAACAAAATTTATATATACACTCCTGGAAATGGAAAAAAGAACACATTGACACCGGTGTGTCAGACCCACCATACTTGCTCCGGACACTGCGAGAGGGCTCTACAAGCAATGATCACACGCACGGCACAGCGGACACACCAGGAACCGCGGTGTTGGCCGTCGAATTGCGCTAGCTGCGCAGCATTTGTGCACCGCCGCCGTCAGTGTCAGCCAGTTTGCCGTGGCATACGGAGCTCCATCGCAGTCTGTAACACTGGTAGCATGCCGCGACAGCGTGGACGTGAACCGTATGTGCAGTTGACGGACTTTGAGCGAGGGCGTATAGTGGGCATGCGGGAGGCCGGGTGGACGTACCGCCGAATTGCTCAACACGTGGGGCGTGAGGTCTCCACAGTACATCGATGTTGTCGCCAGTGGTCGGCGGAAGGTGCACGTGCCCGTCGACCTGGGACCGGACCGCAGCGACGCACGGATGCACGCCAAGACCGTAGGATCCTACGCAGTGCCGTAGGGGACCGCACCGCCACTTCCCAGCAAATTAGGGACACTGTTGCTCCTGGGGTATCGGCGAGGACCATTCGCAACCGTCTCCATGAAGCTGGGCTACGGTCCCGCACACCGTTAGGCCGTCTTCCGCTCACGCCCCAACATCGTGCAGCCCGCCTCCAGTGGTGTCGCGACAGGCGTGAATGGAGGGACGAATGGAGACGTGTCGTCTTCAGCGATGAGAGTCGCTTCTGCCTTGGTGCCAATGATGGTCGTATGCGTGTTTGGCGCCGTGCAGGTGAGCGCCACAATCAGGACTGCATACGACCGAGGCACACAGGGCCAACACCCGGCATCATGGTGTGGGGAGCGATCTCCTACACTGGCCGTACACCACTGGTGATCGTCGAGGGGACACTGAATAGTGCACGGTACATCCAAACCGTCATCGAACCCATCGTTCTACCATTCCTAGACCGGCAAGGGAACTTGCTGTTCCAACAGGACAATGCACGTCCGCATGTATCCCGTGCCACCCAACGTGCTCTAGAAGGTGTAAGTCAACTACCCTGGCCAGCAAGATCTCCGGATCTGTCCCCCATTGAGCATGTTTGGGACTGGATGAAGCGTCGTCTCACGCGGTCTGCACGTCCAGCACGAACGCTGGTCCAACTGAGGCGCCAGGTGGAAATGGCATGGCAAGCCGTTCCACAGGACTCCATCCAGCATCTCTACGATCGTCTCCATGGGAGAATAGCAGCCTGCATTGCTGCGAAAGGTGGATATACACTGTACTAGTGCCGACATTGTGCATGCTCTGTTGCCTGTGTCTATGTGCCTGTGGTTCTGTCAGTGTGATCATGTGATGTATCTGACCCCAGGAATGTGTCAATAAAGTTTCCCCTTCCTGGGACAATGAATTCACGGTGTTCTTATTTCAATTTCCAGGAGTGTATATGGACACCATGTGTGTGAAAGAAAGAAAAATTTAAAAATAAGCATAAACAAAAAATGTTAAAATAGCATAAACAGAAAAAAATATTTGTATATTGATTTATTTGTTCACACAAGATATTTGTAGTCTGTAAATACACTGCTGGCCACCGTAAATGCAACACCCTGAAGGAAGCATCCGAATCAAATGAAATTTACACCATGGGTTTGCAGCGATGAGATATGCAACTGATTAGAATTTCAGCGCAGACGCACATCACGCGCGCCTGTGGCGCCACCTCATAGCGCCATTTAAGGCTTGGCGATTTCGACGAGTGTACGTTCGGCACGTGTGTTTACCTTGTGGTTGTTTCACAAGACGATCAGTTATGCCTCGTAGACAACAGCGAACATCTTTTGATCAAGTATCCGAGTTCGACAGAGGAAGGATAGTGGCTTACCGAGATTGTGGATTATCATACAGAGAAATCGCTAGTCGTGTTGGACGTAACCAAACAACTGTAATGCGGATATGTGACCGTTGGATGCAGGAGGGTACGACGGGCCGACGTGGTCGATCGCATTCACCTCGGTGCACCACTGCACGTGCTGATAGGCAAATTGTGGGCATGGCAGTGACGGATCGCTCAGTGACATCCCGAACCATAGCACAGCACATTGCGTCTGTAACGCATCATCCAGTGTCTGCGCGTACCATTCGACGCCGTTTACAGCAGAGTGGTCTGTCCGCAAGACGTCCATTGCTTCGTCTACCATTGACGCAGAACCACAGACGTCTCCGTCGCCAATGGTGTGATGACAGACGGATGTGGACGGCAGAATGGAATGACGTTGTCTTTACTGACGAGGCACGCTTCTGTCTGCAGCACCACGATGGTCGGATTCGAGTGTGGAGACACCGTGGAGAGAGGATGCTGGACAGCTGCATTATGCACCGCCACACTGATCTTGCACTGGGTATTATGGTATGGGGCGGTATTGGATATTACTCTCGCACGCCTCTAGTACGCATTGCCGGTACTTTAAATAGCCGGCGCTACATATCCGAGGTGCTGGAGCCAGTTGTCCTTCCTTACCTTCAGGGCTCGGCCACAGCCATATTTCAACAGGATAATGCGCGACCACACGTGGCACGCATTGTCCAAAGGTTCTTCGTCAATAACCAGATTGAATTGCTTCCCTGGCCGGCTCGCTCTCCGGATCTTTCGCTGATAGAAAACATGTGGTCCATGGTTGCTCAACGAGTGACCCAGATTACATCCCCAGCTGCCACACCAGATGATATTTGGCAACGTGTGGAAGCTGCTTGGGCTGCTGTACCCCAGGACCACATCCAACGTCTCTTTGACTCAATGCCGAGACGTGTGGCAGCGGTGATCTCCAACAATGGCGGCTACTCTGGCTACTGATTCTGGCAGGAACGACATGTCACAGACGTCTGTAAACGTAATCATTTGATACTTGGTCAACATGTTATCTACAAAATAAATCTTGTTGTGCTACCTCTTGTCTTTCTTGGTGTTGCATTTACGGTGGCCAGCAGTGTATATTTACACACACCAAACAAAGTTTTGCATTACCCTGGTTCCCAGAATTCCTGAAGATAGACGTTGACTGTTGATATTGTATCACAGACTCAGTCCCTTTGACTGTTCAGAGATGTCACTAAACCCGCTCTGCCGGCCGAAGTGGCCGTGCGGTTCTAGGCGCTGCAGTCTGGTACCGCGAGACCGCTACGGTCGCAGATTTGAATCCTGCCTCGGGCATGGATGTGTGTGATGTCCTTAGGTTAGTTAGGTTTAACTAGTTCTAAGTTCTAGGGGACTGATGACCTCAGAAGTTGAGTCCCATAGTACTCAGAGCCAAACCCGCCCAAAGATGTAAACAACCATGCATGAGCAGCGTCTATTAGACGGAGGGAGTCCAACAGCCGATCAGTCCCAGTCATTCCACCAGGAAGGTGGCACACGGCTCGTGTTGTCTGTAGTTCAGCCATGTCTAGATGGTCAATACCACGGGTCGATCGCATCCACATTGTTACTTTGTGCCAGGAAGAGCCCTCAACAAGGGAAGTGTCCAGGCATTTCGAAGTGAACCAAAGCAATGTTGTTTGGACATGGAGGAGATAAAGAGAGACAGGAACTGTTGATGACATGCCTCACTCAGTGTGCCTAAGGGCTACTACTACAGTGGATGACTGCTACGTACAGATTATGGCTCAGAAGGATATTGGCAGGATATTGCCGAGGCATTCGTTTTCATGGACGACAATTTGTTCCCTCATCATGCACATCTTCTGAATGACTTCCTTCAGGATAACAACATCGCTCGACTAGAGTGGCCAGCACGTTCTCCGGACATGGACCCTATCGAACATGCCTGGGATAGAGCGGAAAGGACTGTTTATGGACGACGTGAGCCACCAACCACTCTGAGGAATCTATGCGGAATCGCAGTTGAGGAGTGGGACAACCTGGACCAACAGTGCCTCGATGAACTTGTGAATAGTATGCCACAGTGAATACAGGCATGCATCAATACAACAGGACGCGCTACTAGGTACTAGAAGTATCAGTGTGTACAGCAATGTGGACCACCACCTCTGATGGTCTCGCTGTATGGTGGTACAACATGCAATGTGTGGTTTTCATGGGCAATAAAAAGGGTGGAAATGATGTTTATGTTGATCTCTATTCCAGTTTTCTGTACAGGTTCCGGAACTCTCGTAACCAAAGTGATGTAAAGCTTTTTTTGATGTTTATATATCTACGCTCCATTTGCGTCTTGGAAATAGAATAACTTTTAAGTTTTTGACCTGCCGCTAGCCATTCAAGTCAGCATCATATCACCATAGCTCACAGTCTATCAGAACTGTTATTGTAAAAACCTTTGCTACTGGAGACTGTTGAAATTAGATTCTAAACGTGTACAGTCCATAACAATTATTGTAAATGCTATGCTACTGGGGCTGTGGAATTTAGTTGTAGTGAAGAAAGTATCTCTGCTTTGGTTTCTAGCGTAGATTTATAAAAAAAAATTCCGACCAGTGTTACTGCTGTATCGAGTAAGTTAAAAGTATTTCTGCTTTGGAATAACAGAGTCAGTTTATATCTCGAGAATACTATATTGTTCCTCAAGAACTACATTGTACCTCAAGAATTATATTGTACCTCAAGAACTATATTGTATTTGTGTAAAATGAGTAAACGAAGAAAAATCACGAACTGGGTTATGGGAGCAGGAGGCACGTGACCATGTCCGCTTCCAAAGATATATAGCAGACATGTCTAATTTTATACCTCCTGTGCTTGAAGAAAACCACAGACATAGCATGTGGTTAATACTGTACACTGTCAAAGCGGTAACAGGGATGAAGAGAAAGAACACACAGGTTGTTAGGTAAAAATTCATTTACTTCTCATCCAACTTAAAAGTAATATCACATTTTCATAAGCAGACACAACAACACTATTCTTCTTCTTCTTCTTCTTCTTCTTCTTCTTCTTCTACTTCTTGAGTCTATGGAGAGAAGGACACCCGTGGAATTCCAAGTCTTGAATAGCAGCAAATTTAAAGATTTGACGCATCCGTGAGATCTTCTACTTCCCCTTCACATAGATTATGGTATCTGTGTGGTCGAATAACTGAGGCGGCGTCAGCAGATCTTTATAGCGTATGCCGGGATCATCACAGTGAATTCCATGGTACAAATGTGTTAACCACTTTGCAAACTTCCGTGCCTTAGCACACTTCACATAATTGAAAGACCTCGGTGAGGCAATGTTTGCTTAGAATGTCTCTATCATTCCTGCATCTTCTGTGTACGCCATATCTTTAAATATTATCTGTCTACGCTCATCATCGTAGAAACCACGAAGTAATGAAATAGGCCATTAAAAAGTAATAGCATCTTACTTGATTTTTGAACAGACATTATTATTATTATTATTGATCTTTTCAGCTGTAAACCAAATAAAATACATCTCAATTGATGGTGGCTCATCAGAGTGGCATCGCGCATTCGAGTCATAGTGCTTAAAACGTGGCTCATACTTTGGAAATACGTCACATGGCAAATAAAATATATGTCACGTAGTAATGGTACAAGCTGTGTATGTAACACGTAATAATCAAAAGCGTTCACGTGGTGATGACTCTTTATCAGTTTCATATAAATATCCAAGAGCACATTACACGCATTTCTTGATTTCAACAGCTTAGTCCGCCCCCAGGAGCTGAGTGGTTAGCCAGCACGGTAGCTCAGCGTGTTCGGTCAGAGGGTTAGCTGCCCTCTGTAATAAAAAAACTGAGTTAATGCATCAACAACGAACTGAAACGGGTGTCTTTGGACGTCCGCCCAGAGCAGATACAGCGAACAAAAACGAACAAAATGAGATTAAAAAAAAAAGTGGTCAGCGTGACAGACTGTCAATCCTAAGGGCCCGGGTTCGATTCCGGGCTGGGTCGGAGATTTTCTCCGCTCAGGGACTGGGTGTTGTGTTGTCCTAATCATCATCATTTCATCCCCATCGACGCGCAGGTCGCCGAAGTGGCGTCAAATCGAAAGACCTGCACCAGGCGAACGGTCTACCCGACGTGAGGCCCTAGCCACACGACATTTCCATTTTTTTCAACAGCTCAAACACGCTGTAAGCAGTAACATTCTCTTTTCCCTTGAATCCGTAGTTCTCAAGGTAAATTGTTGTAACATATTAAGGAAGTAAGAGCTATGGAATATTATTTCTAATGTATGGCTATGGCTCTGTTGTTGAACAAGCAGAGTCGCGCAGTCACTACCCTCCTTTAATAGCGATAACTAAAGCATGACCATACGTTGCACACTACACTCACTACCGCTCCTCAGAATTACGGCATTACCTTATTCACAGACATCCAGCACACACTTGAAGTTGAATAAGAGAGTGACGATGGATTCATAGTGATTATTCAGTTACATAAAGCTAGTGCGCTGAAAGAGACAAAAGTCATTTGCAAGCTTGTAATAAAGCATTCTTTGCATTCAGGCCTATAGGAGGTTTCTACATAACATGATATTCATTTTTGAAAATTCAGCTCCCGCACACACGCTATAGGATCTAAACAGGGCTGTATCACTAAGTCACCGTTTATCGCACCTGTAACAAACAAAATGTTTGTATGACGCTCTAACAGGCTCTTTTGCTTTTTTGTAACAAACTCAGTTTCGCCAGTTGAAACAACAGATCCGTCTCGCGGTGATCTTCCTCCTACACCAAAGTGTTAAACAGGTACAGTGCTTAGCAACATGAACTTAAAAATGCGCTTAGACTACAACAGTTTTGCTGTTTCTCCACCCACCTGTTCCGCCCATGAAAATTAACACCGAATGAACACGCTATAGTATATTTTGCACTCTCAATGATTTCTTAGTCAGGGGAAAATTGTGTGGTGGAAGCTATGCTCTGAACGCACTGACACAAACCCCGACTTGGCGGTCTGAACGTACACTACTGGCCATTAAAATTGCTACAAAAAGAATAAATGCAGATGATAAACGGGTATTCATTGGACAAATATATTATACTAGAACTGACATGTGATTACATTTTCACGCAATATCGGTGCATAGATCCTGAGAAGTCAGCACCCAGAACAACCACCTCTGGCCGTAATAGCAGCCTTGCTACGCGTGGGCATTGAGTCAAACAGATGGATGGCGTGTACAGGTACAGCTGCCCATGCAGCTTCAACACGACACCACAGTTCATCAAGAGTAGTGACTGGCGTATTATGACGAGCCAGTTGCTCGGCCACCATTGACCAGACGTTTTCAATTGGTGAGAGATCTGGAGAATGTGCTGGCCAGAGTAGCAGTCGAACATTTTCTGTATCCAGAAAGGCCCGTACAGGACCTCCAACATGCGGTCGTGCATTATCCTGCTGAAATGTAGGGTTTCGCAGGGATCGAAGGAAGGGTGGAGCCACGGGTCGTAAATCATCTGAAATGTAACGTCCACTGTTCAAAGTGCCGTTCATGCGGATAAGAGGTGACCGAGACGTGTATCCAATGGCACCTCATACCATCACCCCGGGTGATACGCCAGTATGGCGATGACGAATACACGCTTCCAATGTGCGTTCACCGCGATTTCACCAAACACGGATGCGACCATCATGATGCTGTAAACAGAACCTGGATCCATTCGAAAAAAATGACTTTTGCCATTCGTGCACCCAGGTTCGTCGTTGAATACACCATCGCAGGCGCTCCAGTCTGTGATGCAGCGTCAAGGATAACGGCAGCCATGGTCTTCGAGTTGATAGTCCATACTGCTGAAAACGTCATCGAACTGTTCGTGCAGATGGTTGTTGTCTTGCAAACGTCCCCGTCTGTTGAATCAGGGATCTAGACGTGGCTGCACTATCCGTTACAGCCATGCGGATAAGATGCCTGTCGTCTCGACTGCTTGTGATACGAGGCCGTTGGGATCCAGCACGGCGTTCCGTATTGCCCCCCTGAACCCACCCATTCCATATTCTGATAATAGTCATTGGATCTCGTCCAACACGAGCAGAAATGTCGTGATACGATAGACCGCAATCGCGATAGGCTACTATCCGACCTTTGTCAAAGTCGGAAACGTGATGGTACGCATTTCTCCTCCTTACACGAGGCATCACAACAACGTTTCACCAGGGAACGCCGGTCAACTGGTGTTTGTGTATGAGAAATCGGTTGGAAACTGTCCTCATGTCAGCACGTTGTAGGTGTCGCCACCGGCGCCAACCTTGTGTGAATGCTCTGAAAAGCTTATCATTTGCATATCACAGCATCTTCTTCCTGTCGGTTAAATTTCGCGTCTGTAGCACGTCACCTACGTGGTGTAGAAATTTTAATGGCGAGTAGTGTACAAATACTGTTATTTTACTTCTTTTATTCACTGAGTTTGATGGAAAGCTGATTCAGTAAACACGCTGTATCTTCAGGTGTTGTAACATTGCGTGCACATTTCCTTCCTAATCGATGGTCCATTTCATTTCCTCTCTTTAATTTGATTTGCAGTGCGCTAAAAGATATTTTAATTTTTCAGCAGCCTTTCTAATCGACAAACTTTCAATAACTTGAAATCCTATTTTCTTTTCTTTTGCAGTTTACGTTGTACCAATCTGAAGCATAAAAATGGATAAGATTAGTTTACTGTATGACCACCGTGTGCTTTTATTCAGTAACTATGTGATACAAAAGTAGAGCTTAGTGTTGTAACCGCGAGAGGAACGGACGCGGGGTTGCCGCTAACGAATACGTGGTGGGACCGGACGGGAGCGGTCTGCGAACAAACAAGATGGACGAATGGGAATGGAAGCACAAGCACGTTGACAGACAAACGAGCAGGACGACAAAGTATTAAGCAACAGAGTCACAAGAGATAACCTCACAAAATCAAAACAACGTCCACTTGTAACCGGGAAGTGAGCACACGCAACATAAACTCGATGTCTGTAAGCGAGATATCAACCGACACAACGGGAATACCAGGCTGCTGGGACCACGTGCTCCACAGTGGCGCCCTCGCGTTGGACTTGGGTCCAGGAACGCGTCCAGCCACGGCTTACGGCGCGACTGCTGCAGAGACCTCTAGCGATCATCGAGTTCCATGCCATATGGAGCGGATTCGAAACCTGCGGCGCTCCGTACCAGACTTACCTTCTGTTCCAATCCATTTTCACTCCTTAATCTGATTTTTAGTGTGCTAAAAAGTATTTTAAAATTTTCAGCAGCCTTTCTAATCGATAAATCTTCAACAGCAACTTATTTTGAATTTTCAAATCTTTTTAGTCCATTTTGTACCCATCTGAAACATAAAAATGGATACTGGGCAATGGATAATGATGGTCACTGATCAACGATGGTCACTGATCAACGATGTTCAGTGATAAACGATGGTCAGTGGTCAAAAATGGTCAGTGATAAACTATGGTCGATCATCAGTGGTTGTCAGTGGTCAACTATGATCAGTGATCAGTGATGGTCAGTGATAAGTGATGGTCAGTTTACAGGGTGACTGCTATTATTCTGTGTGTATAAAATCCTTAATAAATAACTACATGATACAAAGTAAGTCTTGCTTTGATGCTGTATAATCAATAGTTGAGTCAATAAATTGTGAACTGTTACTCGTTTAACGTCCAAACAACAACTGAAAAGATGGCTCATACTACACATTTTACATGCAGAAGACAGTCGTGATAGTTCGAAGGAACTATCTACTTCAATTTCACTACAAGGCAAACTACTTCTGACAGCGCCGGCCGGTGTGGCCGAGCGGTTCTAGGCGCTTCAGTCCGGAACCGCGTGATCGCTACGGTCGCAGGTTCGAATCCTGCCTCGGTCATGTATGTGTGTGATGTCCTTAGGTTAGTTAGGTTTAAGTAGTTCTAAGTTCTAGGGGACTGATGACCACAGATGTTAAGTCCCATAGTGCTCAGAGCCATTTGAACCATTTTTGAACAGTCGTGCTCACCAGCGCGAATAACAGGGTGGGCAAGGTTATTTCCTGGAAACACTAGTAGTATATCTTTCCTGATGCAACAACATGTATGTCTGTACGATTTTGTACAATAAATGTGAATGTTTCTATATGGTTGGCTACGATTAATTTTTAATGCAGCACGCCTCCTCTAAGGGCTTGCTCAAGTTGAGATAGTGTGAGGGCATATGCTTACTTGGAAATTGGTGGAGATAAAGAATTCAAGAGGGGAATCCTTTCCAACTAACTTAGCTGTCGAATACTATTACCTACAATATTTCCATATTTATTTGATTATAATTATACCTCTGATTTATACACAACAGAAAATTTCCAGATAACGACACATTACATAGGGAATGTAGTGTTCCCTCCAAGTATTAACTTGATAAGTGTCAACTTGCTTTTGCTTGTTGTAGCAAGACTCAACTTGCTTAGTCGACATCATGTTAAGACTTGCTGATGTCTGTGCATGGGTAGTGATGCAGTCTCCAAGCATGCTATATTTCTTTGGGTATGGGGAGATTCTTATCTGTAAGTGAACATAAAATGCTCGCACAGTGCCTTGTAGACAACTTGGGTTTATGGCTTCGTGTAGTCTACGCCAAACTCAAACGCTACTATCAGCTCTTAACAACTGGAATCTCGGCTCATCTTACCTAGTCAAGATTTTCCATCCTAGAGTCCAACCGATATGGTCACGAGCCCAGGAGAACGTTGCAGGCGATGTCGTGCTGTTAACAAAGCCACTCGAATGGCCGTCTGCTGCCATAGCCAATTAACGCCACATTTTGTCACACGTCCTAATGGATACGTTCGTCGTACCTTCCACACTGATTTCTGCGGTTATTTCACGCAGTGTCAAATGGTTCAAATGGCTCTGAGCACTATGGGACTTAACATCTTAGGTCATCAGTCCCCTAGAACATAGAACTGCTTAAACAGTCGTGTGAAGTTAGCACCCCTTTTTCGAGAAATATACATTTTTTTCACAGTTCTTGTTAGATGTGCCATAGTTCTAGAGTTCTTTGTACAAAATTTCAATAGTTCTGCAAAATGTAACGAAGAAAACAACAATACTCGAAAAAATTTTCGTATCGAAAACATTCTCTGACAATTTCCGCAAAATGTAAAGAAGTACAAGAGTTCTGAGCACAGTTCTGAACAGAGCTCCAATTGTTCTATCGAAAATCCAAGTAACATTTTTTTGTGCAGCTAATAGTTTACGAGATAATTGCAATTTAAGGAGAAAATCTTTTCACTTACTGTGAAGTTGGCACCCTTTTTTTCAGAAATGTATATTTCTTTCACAGTTCTTGACAGGTATGCCATAGTTCTAGAGTTATTTGTACAAAATTTCAATAGTTCTGCAGAATTTAGCGACGAAAACAATATTCGAAAAAATTTTCGTATCGAAAACATTCTTCGGCAATTTTCGCAAATTGTAAATAAGTACAACAGTTCTGAGCACAGTTCTGAACAGAACTCCAAGAGTTCTATCGAAAACCCCAGTAACATTTTTTTGTGCAGCTAATAGTTTACGAGATAATTGCAATTTAAGGAGAAAATCTTTTCACTTACTGTGAAGTTGGCACCCTTTTTTTCAGAAATGTATATTTCTTTCACAGTTCTTGACAGGTATGCCATAGTTCTAGAGTTCTTTGTACAAAATTTCAATAGTTCTGCAGAATTTAGCGAAGAAAACAACAATACTCGAAAAAATGTTTCAATCGAAAACATTTTTTGTCAATTTTCGCAAAAATTAAACTTGTACAACTGTTCTGAGGACAGTTCTGAACAGAACCCCAAGAGCTCTATCGAAAATCCTAATAACATTTTTCTATGGCGATAATAATTTGTGAAAAATTGATTTAATGTGGTACACACTTTCTCTACAGAAAATATAAATATATTCGTACAACAGTTCTGATGACAGTTCTGGACACCACGAGAAGAGTTCTATCGAAATTCCTAGTAGAATTTTTTAGTGCAGGTAATAGTTTAAGAGGTAATTGCAACTTAATTAAGAACCCCATAAGAGCTCCTACTGTGAAGCTGGCACCATTTTTTTCAGAAATATATATTTTTTCAGAGTTCTTGATAGGTAAGTCATAGTTATAGAGTTCTCTGTACAAAATTTCAATAGTTATGCAGAATTTAGCGAAGAAAACAACATTGTATAACATAGCTGATTCAGGAACCCTTTCCTTCTGATACAATTCTTACTGTTGCCACAATAAATCACTTGTGCATAGATTCCAACGGTACTGATCATTACAAAAATACAACCATTGACCAGCGGCGCACATTTCTTGCAGCGTTGTGCAAAGCATTCGGCTTATCCGCTGTGAAAATACCACACTTAACGCTATTTTAAAATTTACGGTGGATGACTTCCGTTTATCTACAATGTTAGCATCTATCGAATTATCTTCATGCAAACGTGATGCCTGGATCACACACGTCCCCTTTTTAGGTACGGAGGAAACTAGAGTTCAGTCTTGTGGAAGCCAAAAAAGGAAATGTGGGCATCCCTTCTTTTACTGATAGCAAACTCTAGAGAAATCTCCACGCTTGTTTTTCTTCATCATGCTAACAAAAGAAAAATTCTCCCTTCATAGCTCTATTATCATTCCAGTACTAGTAAACCAGTTGTCCGCTTTCACATTTCGACCTGACTGATATATAGGTTTACACAGTCACAGAACAACATCAAAATGTTTATTGCTCAGTTGGTAAATCCTTCTGGTTGCAACACAGCGTATATTTCCAAATTTTACAGGTAAAATACTTAAGAATCCACACTTAAGAATCCATACTCGTTTGTTTTGATTGATACATATTGGCAAAAACTGTACCTTCCACAGAATCCTTCCAGCTTCTTGTCTACCGTAACATTTTCTCCAAGGGTGTAAGATTTGTGGTAGTTGCGTACAAACACAGTAAATATTTCCCGAATAGCTGTTAGCTTGTCTAATTGTCTCCTTTCATCACGAATAGCGCGACTGTAAAATCTAAGGCTCTCCAGAATAAATTTGAAACGTTTTATGTTCATTTGCGAGGTGAAATTTTTCAATGCCATCACCATCAGTTCCACACAGATCTTCCAGGCTTTATCTCTTACTTTTGTTAACAACAATTAGAAACAAGAGACTCATGAAGGCTTTCAGTTCAATATCATCTATTGATTTTACCCCTTTCTCACGCTGAAATGAGGCTTTGATGCTATCAAAATTCTGATTGTAATACAAAACTACAATAGACAAATATCGTTATCTATGAGGTAATTACAGCATCACAAATGCTGCTTTGGCTGCACCTATTGGTACAGGTAAATTTCGAATAATATTATGCTCTTGGAACAATATGCTTTGGATTTCTTCAACACTATCTAGTACTTCCCACTTACAATAATAAAATTCCTATAAAATAACGCAACCACGCGCAGTGTATTAATCTGAAATTTGACGTTCAGACAGCGGACACTGACTATTAAACAGTTCAAACAGAATTTAAGTGCAGTTTACATTCTGGATTAGCTTTGTACTACTTACTACGTTGATAAACAAATAAATTAATCGCTGAAATGAAATACGAAAGGGCACAGTGGATAAAAACGAGCAGTCGGCTCATATCTCATCAAGAGAGCATTAGCGTCGATACTGAATCATACAACAATGAAAGGCACACATGAAGTGTATACTTTTAGAATCAGGAAGAATCAGATGAATTTTATTACGTAAAACAGTAATTGTTTTGAGCTCTCATGACATCCAGGACCCACTAACAGCTAAAAATATGCCCAGAACCCTCATGGATGACAGTTATGTGGCAACATCACCAGCCGCTAGGATACATAAAAACATGTGCTGTGTGTAACGAATAAATTTGAAATTGTTGTCGTTAATATTGTTGCAAACATTTGTTCTAGTTAGAAAGGAAGTGTGGAAGTTTGATGAGTTACACTACAGCGAGAGTTAAAAGTCTTTACAATGTATAGAAATGTAAGTATATTTACTGAATATATCGTACAAACGAACTAAGTAGTATGTTTAAATCCTAATTCAATACATGACTGATAGAGGTGTTATAATGTTGAGAGGATACAGTATTAAAGTTAATAAGAAGTTCGAAATTTGTAAATAAGAACCTCGTTTATTTGGTCCTCAGTAATCCGGATTTCCGGTTTATCCGGATTCATATTTTGTGTCCCTTGGTATTTTTCTCTTTTTTTCTTGTAACACGAAGATGTGTAGTCGGTGAGGTACATAGGCTGCTTATCACTAGGCCGGTAATTTAGTCTAGTACTGAGTGATAAGGAACTCGGAGTGTGTGAATGACATTGTTTCTCAAGTATTGTACATTAATATAACGGTGTATTGATGCCCATCAAGTAAGTTGCATAGTAACCACGCCAACAGCACTCCACCACAGCTCATTGTACCTCTGGTGCGATTCTCGACAGGTGTGACACCATCCGGTTAGTGGTGCGTGTGAATGTATCTGCTCTCTCAGCCATCTGTTTGTTTTGCGCTGACGAGCCTTCTCTCCTTGAATCATCTAAGCGTGCACATCCCACACTTCCACCTACAGTTACTACAGTCAGTCTTAAGAAGGTGTACTGGCATTTGTATAGTGCTGAACATTTAGACTTTTTGTATTTAGTAGAATATACATCCGGGTTTTCGATTTTCGGTTTTCCAAAATAAAAGTGAGAATTTACGATCGTACTCATAGCTGTACTTCCAGCAGTACTTTATCTCCTGCGTTCACAATTTCGTAGAAGTTGTCCTACGAAAATTGCTGAAGAAGCACTCCTGGACGAAAGGATATTGTGACGATATTCTTTCGTCACAGCCTGGGGTTAGAGACCCGGTCCGGCACACAGTTTTTATCTGCCAGTAAGTTTCACATCGGCGCACACCCACTGCAGAGTGAACACACAATCTATTTCATAATCTACTGGCACCATAAAAATGTTATGAGGGTTTTTAAAAGAACTCTTTCGGTGCTATCCAGAACTGTCAGCAAAAGGGTTGTGCCAATTTATTATAATGTAGACCAAGTGGGTCTCTCGAAAATGCTATTATCTCATTAACTGTTATCCCCACAAAAAATGTTATTACAGTTGTCGGTAGAACTCTTAGGGTCGTATTAAGAAATGCCATCAGATGTTTTGTACGAATTTATTACTTTTACATGACAAAAGTGAGTCCCACATTAATTATCTTTTATAATGTCATCGTCACAAATAATGTTATTATAGTTTGTGGTAGAACTCTGTGGGTGATATTCAGAACTGTCATCAGAACTATTCTACGAATTTTGCTATATTAGATAAAGTGAGCATCAGATTAAAACAATTATTGTATAAACTATTATCACCACAAAAATGTTCTTATCATTTTCAATGCAACTCTTCCGGTGCTATCCAGAACTGCCAACAGAACTGTTATACAAATTTATTTTTTCCAAACTGACAAATAATTTTGTACCATACCAAAATTTTGCCGAGTTAATGTTTTCTTCCCGAAATTCTGTAGAACTATTCGTGTTTTGAGCAGGGAAATCTAGAACTATTGCATATAAATCAAGAACTGTGAAAAAAATTTATATTTATCGTAAAAGGGGTTCAAACTTCACGGGAAATGCTCATAAGCATTCCTTAATAAAGGCAGTTACTAAGTAAACAATTACCTGCACAGAATATGTTACTAGTATTTTCGATAGAACTCTTACAATGCTATCCAGAGCTGGTATCAGAGCATACGAACAGACATAATTTTTTTTTTTAGTAAGAGTGCCCCACAATTAATCAATTACCATACAAACTATAATAACCACAAAAATGTTATTATGATTATCGATAGAAGTCTTGAGCTGTTAACCAGAACTGTTCATCAAAACTGTTGAACGAATTTACTTTTTCTGTGGAGAAAGTGGGTCTAACATCAAACCAGTTACCGTATAAACTATCATCGCCACAAAAAGATGTTATTAGGATTTTCGATAGAGCTCTTGGTGTTCTGTTCAGAACAGTTGTACAAATTTACTTTTTGCGAAAATTGACAAAGAATGTATTCGATAAGAAAAATTTCTGGAGTATTGTTGTTTTTCTCTCTAAATTCTGCAGGACTATTCCAATTTTGTACAAATAACTCTAGAACTATGACATTTCTATCAAGAACTCTGAAAAAATATATATTTCTGAAGAAAAGGATTCCAACTTCACAGTAAGTGAAGAGGTTCCCTCCTTAAATTGCAATTATCTCGTAACGTGTTAGCTGCACAAAAAATTGTAATTAGGATATTCGATAGAACTATTGGGGTTCTGTTCAGAACTGCCCTCAGAACTGTTGTCCGAATTTACTTTTTGCGATAGTTAATAACGAATGTTTGCTATTCGAATTTTTTTGAGTATTGTTGTTTTCTTCGTTAAATTCTGCAGAACTATTGAAATTTTGTACAAAGAACTCCAGAACTATGCCATATCTATCAAGAACTCTGAAAAAAAAAATTCTGAAAAAAATGGTGCCAACTTCACAGTAAGTGAAAAGATTTTCTCATTAAAATGCAATTGTCTCGTAAAATATTAGCTGCAGTAAAAAATGTTACTTGGATTTTCGAAAGAACTCTTGAAGCTCTGTTCAGAACTGTGCTCAGAACTCTTGTACTTATTTACATTTTGCGGAAACTGCCAAAGAATGTTTTCGATACGAAAATTTTTCGAGTATTGTTGTTTTCTTCGCTAAATTCTGCAGAACTATTGAAATTTTGTACAGAGATCTCTATAACTATGACTTATCTATCAAGAACTCTGAAAAAATATATATTTCTGAAAAAAATGGTGCCAGCTTCACAGTAGGAGCTCTTATGGGGTTCTTAATTAAGTTGCAATTACCTCTTAAACTATTACCTGCACTAAAAAATTCTACTAGGAATTTCGATAGAACTCTTCTCGTGGTGTCCAGAACTGTCATCAGAACTGTTGTACGAATATATTTATATTTTCTGTAGAGAAAGTGTGTACCACATTAAATCAATTTTTCACAAATTATTATCGCCATAGAAAAATGTTATTAGGATTTTCGATAGAGCTCTTGGGGTTCTGTTCAGAACTGTCCTCAGAACAGTTGTACAAGTTTAATTTTTGCGAAAATTGACAAAAAATGTTTTCGATTGAAACATTTTTTCGAGTATTGTTGTTTTCTTCGCTAAATTCTGCAGAACTATTGAAATTTTGTACAAAGAACTCTAGAACTATGGCATACCTGTCAAGAACTGTGAAAGAAATATACATTTCTGAAAAAAAGGGTGCCAACTTCACAGTAAGTGAAAAGATTTTCTCCTTAAATTGCAATTATCTCGTAAACTATTAGCTGCACAAAAAAATGTTACTGGGGTTTTCGATAGAACTCTTGGAGTTCTGTTCAGAACTGTGCTCAGAACTGTTGTACTTATTTACAATTTGCGAAAATTGCCGAAGAATGTTTTCGATACGAAAATTTTTTCGAATATTGTTTTCGTCGCTAAATTCTGCAGAACTATTGAAATTTTGTACAAAGAACTATAGAACTATGGCATATCTATCAAGAAATCTGAAAAAAGTATACATTTGTGAAAAAAAGGGTGCCAACTTCACAGTAAGTGAAAAGATTTTCTCCTTAAATTGCAATTATCTCGTAAGTATTAGCTGCACAAAAAAATGTTACTTGGGTTTTCGAAAGAACTCTTGGAGTTCTGTTCAGAACTGTGCTCAGAACTTTTGTACTTATTTACAATTTGCGAAAATTGGCGAAGAATGTTTTCGATACGAAAATTTTTGCGAATATTCTTGTTTTCTTCGCTAAATTCTGCAGAACTATTGAAATTTTGTACAGAGAACTCTAGAGCTATGCCATATCTATCAAGAACTCTGAAAAAAGTATACATTTGTGAAAAAAAGGGTGCTAACTTCACAGTAAGTGAAAAGATTTTCTCCTTAAATTGCAATTATCTCGTAAGCTATTAGCTGCACAAAAAAAATGTTACTGGGGTTTTCGAAAGAACTCTTGGAGTTCTGTTCAGAACTGTGCTCAGAACTGTTGTACTTATTTACAATTTGCGAAAATTGACGAAGAATATTTCGATACGAAAATTTTTTTGAATATTGTTTTCGTCGCTAAATTCTGCAGAACTATTGAAATTTTGTACAAAGAACTCTAGAACTATGCCATATCTATCAAGAACTCTGAAAAAAATATATATTTCTGAAAAAAAGGGTGCCAGGTTCACAGTAAGAGCTCTTATGGAATTCTTAATTAAGTTGCAATTACCTCTTAAACTATTACCTGCACAAAAAAATTTCGCTAGGATTTTCGATAGAACTCTTCACGTGGTGTCCAGAACTGTCATCAGAACTGTTGTACGAATATATTTATATTTTCCGTAAAGAAAGTGTGTCCCATGTTAAATCAATTTATCTCAAACCATTATCGCCATAGAAAAATGATGTTTGGGATTTTCGATAGAGCTCTTGGGGTTCTGTTCAGAACTGTCCTCAGAACTGTTGTACAAGTTTAATTTTTGCGAAAATTGACAAAAAATGTTTTCGCTACGAAAAATTTTTCGAATATTGTTGTTTTCTTCGCTAAAATCTGCAGAACTATTGAAATTTTGTACAAAGAACTCTAGAACTATGCCATATATATCAAGAACTCTGAAAAAAATATATATTTCGGAAAAAAAGGGTGCCAACTTCACAGTAAGTGAAAAGATTTTCTCATTAAAATGCAATTATCTCGTAAACTATTAGCTGCACAAAAAAACGTTACTTGGATTTTCGAAAGAACTCTTAGAGCTCTGTTCAGAAATGTACTCAGAACTCTTGTACTTATTTACATTTTGCGGAAATTGCCAAAGAACGTTTTCGATACGAAAATTTTTTCGAGTATTGTTGTTTTCTTCGCTAAATTCTGCAGAACTATTGAAATTTAGTACAAAGAACTCTAGAACTATGCCATATCTATCAAGAACTCTGAAAAAAATGTATATTTTCCGAAAAAGGGGTGCTAACTTCACACGACTTGCTTAAACCTAACAAACCTAAGGACATCACACACATCCATGCCCGAGGCAGGATTCGAACCTGCGACCGTAGGAGTCGCGCGGTACCTGACTGAAGCGCCTAGAACCGCTCGGCCACCGTAGCCGGCCCACGCAGTGTCGCTTGTCTGTTAGCACTGACAACTTCATGCAAACGCCGCTGCTCTTGGTCGTTAAGTGAAGGCCGTCGACCACCGCATTGCTCACGGTGTGAGGTAATGCCTGAAATGTGATATTCTCGACACACACTTGACTCTTTGGATCTCGGGATACCGAATCCCCTATCGATTTCCGAAATGGGATGTCCCATGAGTCTAGCTCCTACTACCATTCCACGTTCAAAGTCTGTTAATTCCTGTCGTTCGGCCATAATCACGTCGAAAAACTTTTAACATGAACCACCTGAGTACAAATGACAGCTCCGTCAATACAATGCCCTCTTATACTTGTGCACCCGACACTAGCGCCATCTATAAATGTGCGTATCGCTACCCCATAACGTTTGTCACCTCAGTGTATTTTATACATATTTTGATAAGTAATACAAACAATTTAGTTGCGGAAATATTTAATTTGAAGCGTTATTTTGACTGTAAAATGTGAGAACTCTCACAAATAGTATTGAAGACGATAAATAATTTTGTTTATTGTCGAGATACAGTCTCTGACATTGTCTTCGGAGATGTCACATCTCTCACGGTTACTGTCTGGTAATCTCTTGTGAGCGTATGTATAAAGAATGGATGTCGTTCTCCAATTAATTGATCCCTAAAAATCGTGTTGTGAGATGTTGGTGTATTTGATAACATTTTTCTTTAGCGAGCCGTAGTTTCAAATGCAGTTTGTGTAATAATTGTCATCAGTAGTATATACAATTTACGTATTTAGATATCGCTGCAAGGTAAACATAATATTTTCTTTCATTGCTTGCGCATTTTATAATGTTGTGGCATTTCACAAGCATCATAGATGAGGTAAATTTATTAATTTCAACCTTTTAATGCTTTTTGTACTAAACCGCAACTAGCCAGACAATAATTTGCAATAATTGCTATCGAGTACATTTTTGTAGCGATACATGATCGTCATTCTCCCCTCTTCTGAAACATATTTTAGAGTTCACAGTCATGATTTGTATACGGACGTGTGTGGAGAATAACTTGATGTAAACACTGTGATGATCGACATTAACTTCTCACTTTTTGCGTTGCCGACGTAGTTGACAGACGTTTTAGAATATTCTGACATTTGACAGGTATCATAGCTCTCGGAAATAATTAGTATAAGGCTCTGTTGCATCTTAAATAAAATTTGTTTCATAGAACGAATTTTGAAAGTTTTTACCAATGCGGACACCTGACAGAGAGGACACAGATCAAACAGCTGTTGATTTTATTTCGCGTAATCAGGGTTAACAGAACAGCATTTAAGGTAAAACTTATGTTGAACAACTAAGTAAGTATTCCTGATTCGTTATTTATATTTACAAGCAAATGTTGGTTTTTTATTATTTGTAAAGAATACGTTATACACTCATTCCAATATGCCGTAGCGAATGATGTACAGCTTCGAACTACATTTATTGATGTGACTGTTCCGCAAGTCCATAACATATTTTTTTGGAAGTCAGTAATGCTAACATACATATATGACAACATTTTAGGCAATTCAGATGTTCTGAAGCATTTTTTGACAAATTCTTCGGATATGTTTGAGCACAGCCCCGATAGGGCGAACTTTAATTGGCTCTTTCATTTTAATACTATTTTATGACTGCAGGAGAGGAGAGGAGAGGAGAGAGGGGTGGAACACTGTGCAGCTTCTGTGAGCCATTGTACGTAAATAACGTATATCTTTGACTTTCAAGTTAATGTTACATTTTTTTTCCCTCCATGTTTGGCGCCATTTTCTAATTTTACGTTCTCATTGGTCTGGAAGAGGAGAGGGTGGGGTACAAGTCACACAACTTGCCTGTGTTAGAAATAATGTAATTTGACACCGTTTTACTCATCATTTTCATACTACGCACTGACTGATTCGGTTCTTTTTATATTTTCCAGTAACACAGTTGCGCTGTTTCGTCAATGTTGGATTTTTAATACTGCATTGTGATTGGCTGGATAAAAGGGAAAGGAAGCAGAAGGAGAGAGGGCTTTTAATTTTCCATTAACACAGTTGGGCTATTTAGTAATACCACACTCTGATTAACACGTAGGACATACGGAACTGAGTGCCATGATAGTTAATTTAGAGAGATCCACTGCAGTCGTACTAATATTCATTCAAACCTCTACCGGTTCTGAGATTTTAAATTCCCATCTTAAGGTGAATGAAATTACAGTGTTTGGTAATAAATCCATCTCGGACTCTTTACACCGTCCTATGATTGGCTAGAGGTAATGAGGGGATGTGGCTTCCTATAGATAAGGATGATGAGTTCGTGAGTTCAAGGTCAACGGCGACGTTACCGATGACGTCAGCGATACTGTTGATGCGTCACTGATTACATCATTTGTCCTCTCGGGTGTTAGTTGCGTGGATTCGTCCCAGAATCGTCACAGTAATCGTACCCGTCAATTCCATCCCAGTGGCAGTACTAAGGCTGTCAAGGACCTGTTCCAACAGTCTGGGCCAGCTTGCTTCAGGAGAGCGTACAACAGCTTTATGAAAGTCTTCGCAACTGAATCAGTGTGTGGATTCAAGCCAGATGGGGTGCTACTCATAGCGATTAGTGAGCCCATACTACCTAGTTCTTTGTAAATTTAACTCGATTTTATAATCGCTGAAATAACATCACATGCTCTCTCAACCTGTGAAGTTTCATTTCTTTTCCTCCTCTCTTTCGGAGTGCTTCACATTTCTGTCAGGCAATGTATACAGAGTGTTACAAAAAGGTACGGCCAAACTTTCAGGAAACATTCCTTACACACAAAGAAAGAAAATATATCATGTGGAAATGTGTCCGGAAATGCTTACTTTCCATGTTAGAGCTCATTTTATTACTTCTCTTCAAATCACATTAATCATGGAATGGAAACACACAGCAACGGAACGTACCAGTGTGACTTCAAACACTTTGTTACAGGAAATGTTCAAAATGTCCTCCGTTAGCGAGGATACATGTATCCACCCTCCGTCGGATGGAATCCCTGATGCGCTGATGCAGCCCTGGAGAATGGCGTACTGTATCACAGCCGTACACAATACGAGCACGAAGAGTCTCTACATTTGGTACCGGGGTTGCGTAGACAAGAGCTTTCAAATGCCCCCATAAATGAAAGTTAAGAGGGTTGAGGTCAGGAGAGTGTGGAGGCCATGGAATTGGTCCACCTCTACCAATCCATCGGTCACCGAATCTGTTGTTGAGAAGCGTACAAACACTTCGACTGAAATGTGCAGGAGCTCCATCGTGCATGAACCACATGTTGTGTCGTACTTGTAAAGGCATATGTTCTAGCAGCACAGGTAGAGTATCCCGTGTGAAATCATGATAACGTGCTCCATTGAGCGTAGGTGGAAGAACATGGGGCCCAATCAAGACATCACCAATAATGCCTGCCCAAACGTTCACAGAAAATCTGTGCAGATGACGTGATTGCACAATTGCGTGCGGATTCTCATCAGCCCACACATGTTGATTGTGAAAATTTACAATTTGATCACGTTGGAATGAAGCCTCATCCGTAAAGAGAACATTTGCACTGAAATGAGGGTTGGCACATTGTTGGATGAACCATTCGCAGAAGTGTACCCATGGAGGCCAATCAGCTGCTGATGGTGCCTGCACACACTGTACATGGTACGGAAACAACTGGTTCTCCCGTAGCACTCTCCATACAGTGACGTGGTCAACGTTACCTTGTACAGCAGCAACTTATCTGACGCTGACATTAGGGTTATCGTCAACTGCACGAAGAATTGCCTCGTCCATTGCAGGTGTCCTCGTCGTTCTAGGTCTTCCCCAGTCGCGAGGTATAGGCTGGAATGTTCCGTGCTCCCTAAGACGTCGATCAATTGCTACGACCGTCTTCCTGTCGGGACACCTTCGTTCTGGAAATCTGTCTCGATACAAACGTACCGCGCCACGGCTATTGCCCCATGCTAATCCATACATCAAATGGGCATCTGCCAACTCCGCATTTGTAAACATTGCACTGACTGCAAAACCACGTTCGTGATGAACACTAACCTGTTGATGCTACGTACTGATGTGCTTGATGCTAGTACTGTAGAGCAATGAGTCGCATGTCAACACAAGCACCGAAGTCAGCATTACCTTCCTTCAATTGGGCCAACTCTCGGTGAATCGAGGAAGTACGGTACATACTGACGAAACTAAAATGAGCTCTAACATGGAAATTAAGCGTTTCCGGACACATGGCCACATAACATCTTTTCGTTATTTGTGTGTGAGGAATGTTTCCTGAAAGTTTGGCCGTACCTTTTTGTAACACCCTGTATAATAATAATCTTACTTACTTGCTTACTCTTACTCTCCTGGTCCCATAAACTGCAGTCAGTTTCTGACCTCGTCAAATAGCCTTTTCCACAGCGTTATGTCTTTGACATTTTCTTCCCTTGCTCCAAGTATCTGAAGACCCTTGGCCACCTGGTCTGTTCATCTTATATCCGGTCTGCCGAAGGTTTTCGCTGTTCGGGTTTCTTCCCCGACACGCCTCGCTCTGAGCACTATGGGACTTAACAGCTATGGTCATCAGTCCCCTAGAACTTAGAACTACGTAAACCTAACTAACCTAAGGACATCACACACATCCATGTCCGAGGCAGGATTCGAACCTGCGACCGTAGCAGTCGCGTGGTTCCGGACTGAAGCGCCCGACACGTCTCTCAGTCCTGATCCCTCCTCTCTCGTACAGACGTGCCCAGCCCATCTCAGACTCTTTATCTTGACTTTCCCAACAATATCTGGTTTACTACACACTCCCTTGAGCTCTCTGTTTTTGATTCTTCGTCATTCTCCTCCCTCACAAACTGACCCAAATATCTTCCACCGGATTGTATTTTCGAAAACCTTTATCTTTCTCTCTGTATACTTATCTATTTTCCATATTTCTGCCCCATACAGTAATAATGGTCTGTGTATAGTTTCACATATCCTTATTTTGGATCTGCTTGCTAAAATTTTGGATGACAGTAGTATGCTGTGTGAATGCCGGTTTCATACTCATTTGTATTTCTTTTTTTCATAATATCGGTTATTTGCTCCAACTTCCAGATATTTAAACTCTTCTGCCTGTTCAAAGACGTAGTATCAATCTGTACAGTTTCCCGTATTTTTGTCTTGTAATTTCTTTCTTCCCTCATGAAATTTGTTTCCTCATCATTTACCTTTAATCTAACTTTAGTTGCTTTTTGAAATAGCTTTCTTGCCAGTTTTTTCAAGTCGTCTAGAAATTCAGCAATTAATGCTACATCATCCGCAAAGACAAGTAGATTCATTTTTAGTTCTATCCAAATTCCCTCTTCTGCTTCGCTTATTGCATCCAGTGCTTCCTGTATTATATATACAGGGTGTTAGTGGTATAAGTAGATACTGTGATCATTGGTACCTTAGTATATACCCACTTCAGAGCGTTAGCTGTTTTTTTCTTTGAGTCTAACAATTTTCCCCCAAACATTTCATATAATTTAATAACTGATGTTTTCTGCACAATCTTAAATGCGCCGCAAAGTGGACTACGCCTGTCAATACAGGCTAACCAATTTTCGTCTATGCCTCCACGCTTCAGGTGCTCTTTGTACGACAGTATGATACCCACACTGTCATTTGACAAGCCATAACGTGAGTAAACGATATGGCTATCGAGAAGAGAGTCCACGCATGTATGAAACTATTTTATGTGAATGGCAGCAATTCCAGTGCTACATAGAGAGTCTCGCTGACTGAAAGTCATGAGGAGAAGCTTGATGTCATTAAATGGTTTAAAGAAGATGACATGGAAATTTCAAAGCATCTGGAAGAGGATGGCGCCTTATCACGGTGGAAGTTATTGACGAGGTTGGTGTTGCTGTTACTGTAACTGACCATGCATCATGAGCCCCGGGAGTGCTGGTGCTCGTGTAGAGTCACGAGAATTGTCCATCCCACAGTCAACAGTACAGACAGTTTTGCGTTCTATTTTACACTAGTTCCAGTATAAGATCAGACGGTGCAGCAACGTTCTGAATTTGCTCTTCCGTTTCTGGCACCGACCGAAGTTGATGACCTGTGGCCGGGCAATATTCTGTGGAGTGACGAGGCACATTTTACACTACACGGTGTAGTGAATACACAGATTTTCCGAATCTGGGGTATTCTTAAACTGCGTACTGTGCACGAAGGGCCATTGTAGTCGCTGTAAGTGACTATATGGTGTGTGTTCACAAGCACATTTATCCTCGGTTAATTCTTCTTTGAATAGAATACATCCAAAGAGCTGTAAGGTGTACCATGGTGTATGCATGTTATCGAGACCTCCTAGTACAGCATGTGACTCCTGCTTTGAAAGAGCGCTGCTGTGCAAAAACCACTGTTTTCATGCAAGGTGTGCAACACCTCATGTCGTTTGCCGAGTGAAGGTAAGCTTTCACAAGCGTGTTATCTCCAGAGGTTTTTACAGATGCATGACCTGCAAGATCACTTGATTTGAATCCATGCGATTTTTGGCTCTGAGGATATCTTAAAGAACGTGTTTACCAGGGACACGTTCGGTGTCTACATGACCTGATGTCAGGATGCAGGAATACGTTGCTCAGATTCCAATGGAACTGCTGCAACCAACTGTTGATCACTTCGTTTCACGAATGCAGCTTCTCGTCGACGTCTCCGATGCTCGTTTTGAACCTACTGTGTAAGCAGCGATTAAAGAGAAAATCAACATTATACCTTTCTCACTTGTTTGACCTTTTCAGCCCATGTTCCACTACTAATCCAATACATATGGCTACATTTCTATACGTGTTTCTTGCATTCACAGTGACACATTTGCACCTGGTGGACCAAATTGGAACTAACGTTTTTCTAGCGTAAATCGGTTCTGCATTAACACATTAGAATAGCGATCTAATTTTTTCTACCATACGATTATTACAGCATACACTGGCCCCTCTGTCAGTAGCTGCACTTTGCCGGCCGGTGAGACCGAGCGGTTCTAGGCGCTTCAGTCTGGAACCGCGCGACCGCTACAGTAGCAAGTTCGAATCCTGCATCGGGCATGGATGTGTGTGATGTCCTTAGGTTAGTTAGGTTTAAGTAGTTCTAAGTCCTAAGGGACTAATGACCTCAGATGTTAAGTCCCATAGTGCTCAGAGCCATTTGAACCATTTGAGCACACTTTAATTATAACCATCTGGTACTGACCAACCTAAAAACACACTACTCCTAATAGCTGTAATTATTACTCTGCAAATAAAGCAAATACTGATTTAATGTTGTCGGTGTACTGTTCTCAGTCACCAACAGAAATATCTGCAATTATACTTCCCGTTGCAACCTCTATATATTTCTGCGGTGTGTGAACGTGAAACCGGAACGAGCGGCTTTACAAGGGTGGAATGTTCCCTGTGGGCAGTCAGCGGGTATTCCCATCTGCGTGGGAAGGTTCTCACGCAAGCAACTGAAAATCATCCTATGTTAAATATAGCTTGTAATTTGTAGAATTCCCTGCCATTTTCGTGGTTCTTCGTTTCCATCATACTATGTACTCTGCTATATACACTGAAAGATTGTTGGCAAATTTGCAAGGTGACATACGTAAAAATATAAACGCTCTCCCGAAAACGTTTTTTGTAGGGAGATGAAATCTTGTCCTCAGGATGTTCCTCAACACGTCCTCTAGAAATCTTCAAAACCTGCTGGTATCGCATTGTTACACACTGTACACCGTCCGTCCTAAAAGTTTCGAGAACGATTTAATTCGTGGCCTATCAGCGACATCAGCGTGGTAAATACGATGGCAGCTTGAAACAGCAGAGCCGGCCGGCGTGGTCCAGCGGTTCTAGGCGCTTCAGTCTGGAACCGTGCGACCGCTGTGGTCGCAGGTTCGAATCCTGCCTCGGGCATGGATGTGTGATGTCCTTGGGTTAGTTAGGTTTAAGTAGTTCTAAGTTCTAGGGGACTGATGACCCAGACATTAAGTCCCACAGTGCTCAGACCATTTGAACCATTTGAAACAGCAGATGTACATTCGACAGGTCAGTTGTGATCACGCAGTGCTAAATAGCGGACGAGTGGACGTGCGACCGTAGTGTGTCAATATTGTTGTGTCACAAATCGCAATGGAAGACATCTCTGAATCAAGTGTTCGGGACATTCTCCAGAATGATTTGAAGAAAGGAAAAGTGCTTGCTAAGTTTGTCCCGCATACCTTGACCCCCAAGCAAAATTACCGATGTGTGGACGCCTGCCGTGACCTAATTGAAATGCAAAACGTGGATAATTCTTTCCTGAAAAAAAATCATCACGGGTGACGCGGCTTGGTGTTATAGATACTAACCTACTACTAAACGAAGAAGTGCAGAAATTCACACGAAAGGCTAACCCTTCGACGACATAACCGATATTCAAGCCAATGTGATGAGAGAGTTGAACGACATCCCAAAGAAGGAAAGCATTAAAACCACCACATTCATGTTTCTCTGATTTTTATTAATCCAGTCTCGAAACTTTTTGACTGACGAGGTTTTAGTGAATAGTAACGACCTATAAAACTCATTAGTGTACTTTTGGGTACTTCAAATCAATTTACCGTATTCGTGATCGCGTCTTCAAGTTATCGGCTGAAGGTTTCCTTTTTACGAAAAGCAGAAGTTCTAAAGTCTTCGATTTTCATTTTCGCAAAATAATGAAACAAAAAACTTGAAACTTATATCATTTCACAACGATATCTCTATGCGGCCATACACATTTTTCTTAACGTTGACCTCGTTTTTCCATGGCCGATAACCTCCGACACCGATGGAATGCCGGCATGACTGAAGAATATGAAGCCACGGAGTTATAAGAAGACAGAAATCTCTAGGAGTCAGGTCAGGTGCTTAAACAGGATAAGAGACGACTTCAATGTTGCTTTCACGAAGAAATTCCTACGTTACGCCTGATGCGCTGGTGCACTGTCTTGGTGAAAGAGCACACATGCAGCATTTTCCCGCCGTTTTCCCCGCAGTGCTGAAAATAACTTTTTCTCCACATCTTCGTAAATCGTCGCTGTCACCGTAGTGCCCTCTGGTGATCCTTCGAAACGATTGTCTCTAGTCGTATGGTCATATTGCTAGACAAGCAGGAAAAAAATGGCTCTAATCACTATGAGACTTAACGTCTGAGGTCATCAGTCCCCTAGACTTAGAACTGGTTAATCCTAACAAACCTAAGAACTGGTTAATCCTAACAAACCTAAGGACATCACACACATCCATGCCCGAGTCAGGTTTTGAACCTGCGGCCGTAGCAACCACGTGGTTCCGGACTGAAGCGCCTAGAACCGCTCGACTACAGCGGCCGGCAGACAAGCAGGAGTAAGGACGAGATTGTTTTGGTTCAGTATCACACGGACCTGCTTTGCCCTGTCATACCCGCGAACGCATCTTCTTTACAGCTATGGCGCCATCAGCACACTTTTCACTCAACCGTCGACGAATTTCAGTGGGTCTCACCACACGTTAGCGGAGAAATCGAATGACTACTCGCAATTCTTCTAACGATGACATCACCATTTCTAGGCACAAAAAGATTCCGCAAGACGCTTGTTTGATGTGAAGTGCATCCATGCATGTCCCGTATACAGAAAGAGTACTCGTGTAAATTGTTATCTGAGGAAAAGTCGAAGATCTTTGAACTTGCTTGCACTTCATGTTGTCCCACTTGGGGGAATGCTTCATTAGTTTACAGTGTAATCTGAGGCACACTGTATTGTCAGAGCGTGCAACGCGCGGTATGAGATTGCTACTTTATTTTTTAGTCTCGTAGAAATTTGGTGTTCAGGTACTCCTTGCGCTAGCTACCACTGAGGAACTTAATACTATTTGATATACGAGGTGTAGAAGTATGAAACCGGAACTTGGCTGCAATAATGACACATCTGGTGTTTGAAACTGATAAACAATATTTTATTCAAAGTAATCTCCATTGCTATTTAGACATTTCTCCTACCTCTCCGGCAGGCTATGAATGCCACTCCAAAGAAAACAGTTCTTCTTTTGAAATGAACCAGTCAGCGAGCCATTTTCCTACAGTTTCATACGAAATGAAGCATTGTTCAGCGAGAGTTTACCCCATGATGCAAACAGATGATAATCGGACGGAGCCAAGTCTGGAGAATAAGCCGCATGCCCTAATATTCCCCAACTGAACGCCTCGATTGTTTCCATGACCCGTTTTGCTGTGTGTGATGTGGCGTTATCATGGAGTAATATGACTTTGTGTTGCCTTTTTCCATATTCCGGTCGTTTTATTCACGTAATGCTCGATTTAAAGCAAGCATTTGCTGTTGGTAGCGATCAGTGTTAACGGTTTCAACAGGTTTTAGCAGCTCATAATAGATGACACCATTCTGATCCCACCAAACACAGAGCATTGTCTTCCTTCCAAAGCGATTTGGTCTTGCAGTGGATGTCGATGATTTGCCTGGATTCACCCATGATTTACGACGCTTAGTATTCTCAAAATATATCCATTTTTCATCACCAGTCACTCTTCGATGGAGAAACGACTTTATTTTGTATCTAGCGAGCACCATTTCAGAAGTGGTATTTCGATTTGCTTGCTGTATTTCATTCAGTTCATGCGGAACCCATTTCCCACTGTCTGCACCTTTCCCATATCTTTCAACCGAAGAGAAGCGGCTTTCTCCGTCACATTAAATTGTTTCGCGAGTTCCTGTTGAGTTTGAGAATCATCTTCCTCCAATAAGACCTGCAATTCGTTGTCTTCAGACTTTTTCTGTCGTTTCCCGCGCTCGTAGTTTCTCACGTCAAAATTACCGCTTTTGAATTTTTTGAACCACTCGAAACACTGTGTTTCCCCAAAACCTTCGACAAGCATTAGATGCGATTCTGTAGCAGTTCTCATCAAATGAAAACAGAAAACCAATGCTGTCCGCAAATCGTAGTTCGTAGGCACAAAACTGGACATGGTTACGGGTTTGAAACAGATACCAATGTCTGGAACTTGGGTTACTATTTTTTGACATTCGTCGTCAGCCGTTACAGGAAGCAGATGGTGCTGCAGACACGGTCTCACGGGCCCCACACTGACGACTAGCACCATCTATAGGGAAATTCCGGTTTCATACATTCCAGCGAATCGGAGAACGAGGCTATGTACTCGCTCCCACAACCGTCAGAGCCAGATACTCGCAATAAGCTACCGTCAGAGCCAGATACTCACAATAAGCTGCGACCATACAACAACGGGCTGTAGACACGCACCCTTTCTCCGCGTCACGTTACGTTGCATGATTCCGTGGTTTCCGGAGCAGAAGAAACCTGCCCGCACAGCGACAAGTCAGTGTAATAGTCATCCCTGCATGCTTACCTGATACACGCCGGTTATTAATCTGTTGACGTGCGCTGCGAAGTCAGATCATGTTTCGTTTTTGTCTCTGGCTCCATTTCTCATACCATTACGACGCACTTCAGCTTTACACAAGTTTCTCACAGTGTTCACCTTTCCTGTAGTCGGAACCAGCCAAAAGCTTTTGCCACATATCACTTTTAACTAGTGCTTGTATTCATATAAAGGAATAGATTACCGTTCAAACACACTTACGGACTGAAATCGATTCAAGGAACTATGTTTTCACTCTTTTGTCCCACTATGGAAACTGGAGCTATGCACAAGCTTCCCTCTGAAACGAGCAACTTGTAGTCCGAGGTTCTAGCAATGAGAGTGGCACTCACAAAGAGACGGCACGATCGTGGGGTCGGGGATTTGTCCGCAATTTTTTGTGGTGAAAGAGGACCCCTAACACCTCACGTGGTTAAAATATTAGGACGCACTACCCGGATAATCCCGGGAAAAATCGATACAAAGTTTCTTAGGTGCATTGTGAGTATAAAATGTTAGTACACTTCCGAGCCGCCGTCTGGCCTCGGTGTTTAGGGCTCGGATTCTTACGCCAGGGGTCTCGTATTCGATTCCTCCTCTGGCACTTTTTTTCCCTTCTGTTTCATTTTCTTTGGTTATTCCACCAATTATTCAGAAAGTTTCCCAAACCTACATTATCTTTAACAAATTAGTTACATTATTGAATAAAAATTATTTTCTTTTTGTCCAACAACACAATTCATGGCGGTGGGTTTTCCATTTTTCATTGTAAAGTATATGAGGAGATACATCGCCTTTTTAATCAGAATAACAAAGTCGATTGGGAAACATTCAATTTTTATACATATAATAATTACAAACAAGAACCGCAGTGGTAATTATCGTAAAACCAAACAAAGCAATAATTTTTGCGACATCTTGCGCAACATATAAAAGCGGATTTTTTACAATCACTGGGCGTTTGCAATAAATTTGTACAAAAACATTCCCCATAAACATTTACGAAAATGTTTCGAGTTTCAGACAATTTTGAGGCAAACCAGGCATATTAAATCATGTCTCGGAATATTGGTGACGATAATTGATGGTGAATTATAGAATGAATTTTTATAATATTCCCGGGAATTAATTTCACGATTCTCCTCTAACAATGCGCTGCAATTTTGCAAGCAACAGAAAAAAAGTGCAGGAGGAGGAATCGAACCCGAGACCTCTGGCGTAAGGGTCCGAGCGCTAACCATGTAGGCCAGACGGCGGCACGACAGTGGACTAACATTTTATGCTCATAAGGCACCTAAGAAACTTTGGATCCATTTATCTCGGTATTTTCCGAGTAGTGCGTCCTAATATTTTAACCACGTGAGGTGTTAGGGGTCCTCTTTCACCACACAAAATTGCGGAAAAATCCCCGACCCCAAGGTCGTGCCGTCTCCTTGTCAGATAAGCACTGTATATTATCAGGGGTATTATGATAACAACACATTTGTGGAGGCCCCTCGAAACAGTAGAACATAAATCTTGGAAGTTGAAATCGAACTAATATCTCTTAGAGGTGCAGGAAGTAATCTACCAGTGTGTGTAACAATACTAAAGTGTGCAACTTTTGTACATCAAAGGGCATTCCAGAATCATTAACAACGAAAAAGTTGCCCATCTGGCAGAAAGCAGCATCACTGAAGAGATTTTTTTATACACTATCTGATTAAAAGTATCTAGACACCCATTGGTGGGCATTAAAATGGGGTGTGCCCAGTCTTCGCCTTTATGACGTCTTGTTGACTGGTACACTTTCAATGACACATCTGAATATCTGTAGAGGAACGGTACCCCATTCTTCCTCAAGAGCCAAAATCAGAGAAGGTGGTGATGTTGGATACTGGGGCCCGGAGCGAAACTGACGTAACAACTGAGTGTCGGCCACGGCGTGCCAAACTGCGCGCGAGCACGAACTGCAGGCTGCGTGCGGGCCAAGGCTCGGTCTGTCTCTTTTCTGCTCGGTCCTTCTCGGAAGTACTCGGCATTCATTTAGAATTGCGGTGCGCCGTTTTGCAGTCGGCATGACGTTATTCAGTTCGGCAGAATCGTGGTGTAATCGCTGTTTACTCTTCGCTGTTGCTATGTGGTATAAAAGAAATTCACAGATCCAGTGCCTAACTGCACCAAAAGAGGTAGTCTAGCGATCTATCGTCTCGAGCCTACAAAAATGAGCGGGAATGACAGAAGAGAAGGTTTAGAATGTTAGATATCAATTATGCAGTCGCATAATCAACGGAAACAGTACATTTCATATGGAACAACATTACAACTGTGGTCACCGCTAGACACCACACTTGCTAGGTGGTAGCCTTTAAATCGGCCGCGGTCCATTAGTATACGTCGGACCCGCGTGTCGCCACTGTCAGTAATTGCAGACCGAGCGCCACCACACGGCAGGTCTAGAGAGACGTACTGGCACTCGCCCCAGTTGTACAGCCGACGTTCATAGCAATGGTTCACTGACAAATACGCTCTCATTTGCCGAGACGATAGTTAGCATAGCCTTCGGCTACATTTGCTACGACATAGCAAGGCGCCGTATTCAATTGATATTGAGATTCTATTAATGTATCATCAAGAGCGATGTTCTACAAATGTGGATTAAAGTTAAGTATTCCAGAAGCTACGTACTTTTCTTTATAGCATTCATTACGTATCCTGTTTCAGACCTCACGCCAGCCTGCGTGAGTTTAAGCGCGTGCCTTTCGGCTTCCTCTCATTGTGTCTAGGCTGTCTTGACTAGACACAACAACAACACCACGCAGAAAGAATTTAGAGATTTATTTGACAATAAAAGAGCAAAAAATTACAACTATCGACAGACATAATTCATTGCCCTTCATATCAAGAAGTAATTTGTGATAAATTTGCAGGCATGGAGCACGTGATGAAATTGGTGGTGCGAGTGGTAAATTTTCTGTAGTTGCACGTATTATTCCAACGTCAGTTGCAAAAGTTTTCGGTGGAACTGAAAGAAGAGTATGGACAGTTTATGTATTACTTCAAAGTACCTTGATTAAGTTAAGGGGCATGTCTGGAACGGTTTTTCAATTTAATCCCGCTATTGTTGAATTTGTGAAAGAAAAAGGAAAAGAGGAACGAAAATTGGAATATCCGAACTGGATTTCAGACCTCTCATTTTGTGGACTTGATTGTGTACTGCCCACAATGAAACATTGCAAGGTGAGAAGCAACTAACTTCAGATTTGCTGGGAATGCATCTAAAATGATAATCGCTTTGTTGAAGGAAAAAATTCTGACAAAAACACACCGTTCATTTCTCTAAGTTCACTGTCGTAAAAGAAAACGCCAGTTTTGAGGAATTCATTGCGGCCTTGAAAGATTTACAAGGATAGTTTTTTGTACATTTCGAGGACACCTGTTTTCGAAGTGTTTTCGAGACCGTTTGCCGTTTCAGCTGAAAGCGCCCCTGTGCATATACAAATGGAACGGATTGATCTGCAGTGTAATTCCCATTTAAAACCCCAATTCTTCTACGTTAAAACTGTCCAGAGGGTTACGCTGTTTTCCTTGGTAAGAGTTTCCACGTCTTCGTAATGAGGTTGCAAACGTGATAAAATATTTCGATCAACATATGTATGTGAAAGACCTCTTTTCGAATATGAAACTAAATGAGTCAGAATTACGTGGCAACCTGAGCCCGAAAATCTCTGAAATTGTCTGCGTCTGTCCGTATGCCAACAATTTGTTCCAGATAAAAATTATAATATAGCTTCTGAGCACCAAAAGTAATGAGATAATACTGAAAGCAAGGGGAAACTACAACTGCAACCTTTTTCAGACGGTATGCCGCTCTACTGTATGGTTAAGTGATGATGGCATCCTTTTGGATAAAATATTCCGAAAGTAAAATAGTCCCTCATTCGGATCTCCAGGCGGCTACTACTCAGGAAGATCTCGTCACTAGCACAAACAAAACTGGCGTTCTATGAATTGGAATGTGGAACGTTAAATTCCTTAATCGGGCAGGTAGGCTAGAAAATTTAAAAAGGGGAAAGAGTAGATTGAAGTTAGATGTAGGGGGATTTGCGAAGTCCGGTGGCAGAAGGAACAGGTTTTCTGGTCAGGTGAGTACATGGTTATAAATACAAAATCAAATAGAGGTAATAATGTTACCGCTTCTGTACGGACAACACGGTACCCTCCGCACATTTTTATACCAACGGGACCGCCACTCGTGACATCTAGTGCTCAATTCCGCTTTACATAGCGGCTGACCAGACACTTTTGATAAGATATTTTACGTCTACCGTACACAGACGTGTAACTACTTTAACGAAAGGGGCATTTTATGAATGGTATCGATTCTGGGGAATCTCTGACGACGAGAGTGTAAAACGTTGCAGTGGTTCAACTACGTATCCCTAAAAGAACATCGTGTTCAGAGTTAAGACTTACACGACATCATACGACATCAATAATAGGAATGCAAAATGCACAAAGCTTTAACTTGTCCGTATCGCTAAGATTATCCACCAAAACTGTCGAATGTAAAGCACCCATTCATTGCTCGGCTGTTACCACTACGCCACTCAGCAGGCCAAACTCTATAAGCGAATCGACAGACTGGGAATGTTCTTCCTTCCCCCTTCCATCCTGTGTTTTCTCCCCGCCTACCCTCTCCTTTCTCCCCCCCCCCCCCCGAGTCCTTTTGTACTCCCCTCCTCTGCCTTCCCCACTCCCTGGCGCGTCTGCTCAGCACCCCCCACCCCTCTTATGGCTCCTCATCTTCCATTGGCTCCGTTTCCCCCTACCCCTTCATTTTTCCTCTCCTTCCCCCCTTTTTTTCCCGTCATCTGACCAGTTTCCCCCCACCTGCTCTCGGGTGTGGTATGTCATATTTGTGCCAACTTTTTAGTGCAGTGTTTGAGTGAGTGTTCAGTGTTGTGCGTCTTTCCACAGTGTTGCGAACGGAAATCATGTCGTCACTGGGTGTGCATTTTATATCTCTTGCGAATAGAACCCACACTGTCGCCGTGTTTTTTAATTTTCTGTCTATTATTTTTCTGCTTCCTGTGTATTTTATTAGCATCATCAACCCTGTGTTTTATGTTTTAAGCTCCAGAATTTTCTGCCATTTTACCTTTAAGTCACCGATTTTATCGCCAACTGTTATTATTTTTTTATTATCTTCATCTTTTTAAAACAAATTCTGTAGGCTGAAGAGCGGCGTATTAAGCTGCTGCCAGCCCGCCCCCTTTAGGGGGAATCGAAACTCAATATAGGAAAAAAAAAACTGGGAATTTGGGGACATCTTGCCATGTCAGCCGCATTACTTGATTGACGCCATGGGCGCACACCAGCAACTAATGCCTGAAGAAGAAACCATTTTTGTTACTGGTTATTTGTGCACAGTTTTATCCCCACATATTAATTATTTTGCTCCCATGAAGAACCCCATATCATTTAATACCAGGAAAACACTGTTATCAAACTTAAAGATCCTCAGCATATCACACCAAAACGAAAACGTAATAAAAATGAGACAGTTTAAATGTTTCTGTTATTTGGTGAGACTGTAGTTAATTAAGAAAGAGTGAGATCAAAAGCATCGGACACCCGCTATGTAATGTGGATATGTCCACTAGATGTCACGAGAGGTGCATCAGCCAGTATAAAAGCAGGCGAATGGTGTTCTGTTGTCAGTAGAGAATCAGTAACAGCAAAAGAGGTTGGTCAATAGAGCTCTGTCATTTCGAATGTGAACTACCATCTGAGAAACAAATCTACCAGGGACATTTCGACCCTACTAAAGCTGCCCATGTCGACAGTTGGTGACTTAAGTTTGAAGAGGAAATTTGAAGGAACAATCACACCTAAACCAAGTCCAGGAGGGTCTCATGTTCTGACAGAGAGGGACCTTCAGGCACAGCGGAGGATAGTTGCAAAAAATCGCATGAAATCAGCAGAAGAAACCACTCGTAAGTTCCAAAGCGGTACCAGCACTTCAGCTAACACAATGACTGTGCGCTGGGAGTTAAAAATAATGAGTTACAATGGTCAAGCAACTCCTCATACCCCACACATTTCTGTAGTCAATACTAAGAGCAAGCGACTTTTGAGGTTGTGTAAAGAGCGACACCACTGTACGGTGGACGTCTGGAAACGAGTGATTTGGAATGGTGAATTACGACATGTGACAATTCGATGGAAGGATTTTGGTTTGCTGAATGCCTGGGGAACCTCAACTGCCAATGTGTGTAGCGCCAAAAGTGAAGTACGAAGCGACTGGTGTCGCGGAGTGGGGTGTTGTTTGTGATTATACTGATGCCCCCTTATTGCACTGAAGAAAATGCGAAATACGAAATGATATGAAGACGTTTTACAATGCTGTGTGCTGCGTACAGTAGAGGAACAGTTCGGAAGCAGCTGAATGGGTTGAAAATAAATAAATCGCCAGGTGCTGATGGGATTCCAATTCGGTTTTACAGAGAGTACTCTACTGCATTGGCTCCATACTTAGCTTGCATTTATCGCGAATCTCTTACCCAACGTAAAGTCCCGAGCGACTGGAAAAAAAGCGCTGGTGACGCCTGTATATAAGAAGGGTAGAAGAATGGGTCCTCAAAATTACAGACCAATATCCTTAACATCGGTTTGTTGCAGGATTCTCGAACATATTCTCAGTTCGAATGTAATGAATTTCCTTGAGACAGAGAAGTTGCTGTCCATGCATCAGCATGGCTTTAGAAAGTATCGCTCCTGCGAAACGCAACTCGCCCTTTTTTCACATGATATCTTGCGAACCATGGTTAAAGGGTATCAGACGGATGCCATATTCCTTGACTTCCGGAAAGCGTTTGACTCGGTGCCCCACTGCAGACTCCTAACTAAGGTACGAGCACATGGGATTGGTTTCCAAATATGTGAGTGGCTCGAAGACTTCTTAAGTAATAGAACCTAGTACATTGTCCTCGATGGTGAGTGTTCATCGGAGGTGAGGGTATCATCTGGAGTGCCCCAGGGAAGTGTGGTAGGTCCGCTGTTGTTTTCTATCTACATAAATGATCTTTTGGATAGAGTGAACAGCAATGTGCGGCTGTTTGCTGATGATGCTGTGGTGTACGGGAAGGTGTCGTCGTTCAAGTGACTGTAGGAGGATACAAGATGACTTGGACAGGATTTGTGATTGGTGTAAAGAATGGCAGCTAACTCTAAATATAGATAAATGTAAATTAATGCAGATGAATAGGAAAAAGAATCCCGTAATGTTTGAATACTCCATTAGTAGTGTAGCGCTTGACACAGTCACGTCCATTAAATATTTGGGCGTAGCACTGCAGAGCGATATGAAGTGGGACAAGCATGTAATGACAGTTGTGGGGAAGGCGGATAGTCGTCTTCGGTTCATTGGTAGAATTTTGGGAAGGTGTGGTTCATCTGTAAAGCAGACCGCTTATAAAACACTAATACGACCTATTCTTGAGTACTGCTCGAGCGTTTGGGATCCCTATCAGGTAGGATTAAGGGAGGACATAGAAGCAGTTCAGAGGCGGGTTGCTTTATTTGTTACTGTTAGGTTTCATCATCACGCGAGTGTTACAGAAATGCTTTGGGAACTCAGGTGGGAGTCTCTGGAGGAAAGGAGGCGTTCTTATCGTGAATCGCTACTGAGAAAATTTAGAGAACCAGCATTTGAGGCTGACTGCAGTACAATTTTACTGCCGCCAACTTATGTTTCGCGGAAAGACCACAAAGATAAGATAAGAGAGATTAGGGCTCGTACAGAGGCATATAGGCAGTCATTTTTCCTCGTTCTGTTTGGGAGTGGAACAGGGAGAAAAGATGCTAGTTGTGGTACGAGGTACCCTCCACCACGCAGCGTATGGTGGATTGCGTAGTATGTATGTAGATGTAGATGGAGACGATGACTTTTTGTATGAGCATAACAATGCACCTTACCATAAAGCTGCATGTGTGAGCCAATGGTTTGTGGACAATAGCATCCATGAAATGTTCTGGCCTCCCCGAGTCCTGACCTGGAACCAAGGAACCACCTTTTGGATGATTTAGAACGCCGACTTTGGTCCTGACTCCCGCATCCAACATTGCTACCTTCACTGGTTTCGGCTCGTGAGAAGAAAAGGGCTGCCATTCTGCCACAGAAGCTCAGACGTCTCAGGAAAATACGTTGTCTTCCCGAGCAAAGGTCAAGCTACCATAAATGCGAAGAGTGGACACACTGCCTGTTAGTCTCCACCAATAGGTATCCGGATTCATTTGATACGATACAGTACTACTCCGTAAGCACTTCAAATGAGTATTTATTTTGTAAACGTATTAAATAAGAAAGAAATGGGCTAAATGGCTGAGCAGCTAGAGGTCACACAAATACAGTAAATAAGAAAGATCAAAAGAAACAAAATGACATATCCACTACGAAATTGTAGTTCCGCCGTGGGTCAATGAACGGCAATTCCCCCTTTAACCTCCCCTACGCGCCCCACTAGTTTTCCCTGGAGGCTTCATTAGGATACGTAGATATCAGCTGCTCTGCAACACTAATAACACTCTGTATCAGAGATTCGATGGGTGTAGGTGCAGCGTTAAGCCGTTTCTCCGATACCAATATCGCTGCGTCATTCCAGTTTCATCACAGAGATATCAGAAGGTACAACGAATGGATACGTTATTTTCTGTCAGTTGATACGTGAGGCGGTGCAGCTTTGCAGTCGGATTGCAAGTGATATTCTCTCTGCAGCCAGAATTTTACCGACAGAAGCAACATCTCCCTGATGAACACATGACTGTGAATTAAACTCGAATGCTGTAACACTTCGTTAGCCGCGGCTGCTGCTTACACCTCAGGGGCACACTGTTTGTTTCCGCTTAAATCAAATCACATCGTAAATGAAGTTGGTAATGGGCTTAATAAAGCTATACGGCTAACAAGGGGAGGCCGCCAATTGTGAAATTCAGATTCGATTCATACTGCGCATAATAAAAGCTCACGGCCAGAGGTGTAATGTGGCAAAGCACCAAGATGCACTTCTCAGCCGTTGTCGAGAAAATCGACAGTTAAAAGAAACCATTGCCGTGAAATACTCTCTACGATTGATAATATTCCACAGCGTCGTGGCGCAGCGGTAAGCGCTCTGGTTCGTAATCCGAAGGTCGCCGGATCGAATCCCGCCCCATGCAACTTTTTTTATTATTAGTTTTTTGAAATAAATATATATATATATATATATATATATATATATATATATATATATATATATATATTGCTTATGCATGTTGGTGAAGGCGGATCGCTCTCCAATTGTACCGCCTCCATTTTTCCGTTTGTTTAACAGGGTGTACCAAAGCTCTCCCGTCCGCACTGATTTTCTACGATGTTATAAGTTGTGCTAGGGACCCCATCTACCTTCTTTCGAAGTTAACAGGCAACTACGCTGTTATGCGGCGGCTCGTTTCGGCCCATTCAACATCTGTCCTTCAAGTGTAACGAGCGAGTAACGGAGTTTATATTTCATACCTGCCACAGCAAATTTGTGTTCGTGGGGTCTCTATTCAAATTCGAACGTTTGACTTACGCTATACGTATTCGTTTCGGAATATCGTTTCTACGTCTTCCGTTAACTATACGTGGTTAACATTATGAAGACAATTAATAACATTTGTGAAATACAACTTTGTTTGCGGAAAACATAATGATGTTCGAAGTCGCCAGTTTTTCCACGACAAACGACTTTCAACAACTTATTATACGCATAATTGTTGCAACTGATTGCCGGGAATTATATATATATATATATATATATATATATATATATATATATATATATATATATATATATATATATATATATATTACAAAAAAACAAATACTAAAAAAGAAAGTTTGTATGGCCCGAGATTCGATCCTGCGACCTTCTGATTACGAACCCGAGCGCTTACCGCTACACCACGACGCTGTAGAAAATGTACACTATGCGGTCAAAAGTATCCCGACACCCCAAAAAACGTACGTTTTTCATATTAGATGCATTTTGCTGCCACCTGCTACCAGGTACTCCATATCAGCGACCTCAGTAGTCATTAGACACCGTGAGAGAGCAGAATGCGGTCAGGTAATTGGGTGTCAATTGTGTCATACGTCTTTACGCGAGATTTTCACAATCCTAAACATCGCTAGGTCCAATGTTCCCGATGTGATAGCGAAGTGGAAACGTGAAGGGACAGTACAGCACAAAAATGTACAGGCGGACCTCATCTGTTGACTGACAGAGACCGCCGACAGTTGAAGAGGGTCGTAATGTCTAATAGGCAGACATCTACGCAGCCCATCACACAGGAATTCCAAACTACATCAGGATTCACTGCAAGTAGTATGACAGTTATGTGGGAGGCGAGAAAACGAGGATTTCATGGTCGAGAGGCTGCCCATAAGCCACACATCACGACAGTAAATGCCAAACGACGCCTCGCTTGGTATAAGGAGCGTAAACCTTGGACGATTGAACAGTGGAAAAACGCTGTGTGGATTGACGAATCACGGTACACAATGTGGCGATCAGATGGCAGGGTGTGGGTACGGCAAATGCCCGGTGAACGTCATCTGCCAGCGTGTGTAATGCCAACAGTAAAATTCAGAGGCGGTGGTGTTATGGTGTGGTCGTGTTTTTCATGGAGGGGGCTTGCACCCCTTGTTGTTTTGCGTGGCACTATCACATCATAGGCCCACATTGATGTTTTAAGCACCTTCTTGCTTCCCACTGTTGAAGAGCAATTCGGGGATGGCGACTGCATCTATCAACACGATCGAGCACCTGTTCGTAATACACGGCCTGTAGCGGAGTTGTTACACTACATTAACATCCCTGTAATGGACTGGCCTGCTCAGAGTTCTCACTTGAAACCTATAGAACACCTTTGTGATTTTTTGAAACGCCGACTTCGTGCCAGGCCTCACCGACCGACATTGATACCTCTCCTCAGTGCAGCACTTCGTGAAGAATGGGCTGCCATTCCCCAAGAAACCTTCCAGCACCTGATTGAACGTATGTCTGCGAGAGAGGAAGCTGCCATCGAGGACAAGGGTGGGCCAACACCATATTGAATTCAAGCATTACCGATGGAGGGCGCCACGAACTTGTAAGTCACTTACAGCATGGTGTCCGAATAATTTTGATCATTTAGTGTATGTATCTTAAGCTGAGATTTATTTTCGTTCTCACACAGACTAAACTTTCTCGTTTATGTTGAACATCATTTGGTAAATTGGAAATTTGTGGTAAGGACTATGGGACCAAACTGCTGAGATCATCGGGGCCTAGGCTTACACACTAATTAAACTAACTTACGTTAAGGCCAACACACACACTCATGCCCAAGGGAGGATTCGAACCTCCGACGGGGGGACTTGATTTGGTTTTGCTTGTGTTGGTTTCCTTCCCTTCCTCATTAGTTCCTAGAATTTCACTAATAATGGATGATACAATTGAAATTTATACTCGGCAAGTGGTCTTGAACCAGTTTTCTTCGTAGACCTCAAAGGAAATATCAACGTTTATTTACATAGTTTCCGAAATACATAAATTGGCTATTTATTCCTGCGGCGTACAATGTTCGAGTATCTTTAAATACAACGATTGAATTTTATTGATAGCTGTTATTTTTTCAGCACATGTGGCATATTTTTTCAGAATAAAATTCAATCGTTAGCGGCAAAATTGGAATATTTATTTAACCGCTGTTGACGGATTAATCTGTCATCTTCTAAATAGTACAAAATTTAGTTAAAATTAAATTACACTGTTAGCAAATGGCCATACATGTATGTAAAGTTGAAGAAGCGTATTACGTAAACTTACTCAATATTGGCTTAGGAGAAGTGAATACCTCCGTCAATGAAACATAATGCCACGGTATATCGAAAATGCATATAGTGTGTGCGATAGTTATAACCCCAGATTGACAAATAAGAATGAATTACACTTATGTAGAGAGTCAAGTTGGTGCTCTAGCACCAAGTAACATATATAGAAGTATATAAAAAGTATAATTAAGCTGCACAATAAGGAATTTATGCATTAGATCAAAAGCTCAACCGCCAATCAAGTGTAAATATAAATTTTATGTTAAAAGATCTCAAAAAGATAGGAATAGAATTTTAACTATTGAAAGTTGATGGTGACGCTCTGGGATGATGTAGTGGCAGTTCGTTGTCATTCCAGTATCTTGCAGATGAGACTGGCAGCTGTAACCGACTTTGCAGAAACGCCCAATACAGGGGTTGGACAAACATATGAAAACATGCCTATTACTGCGTTGTAGCAAAACTGTTGGCCTGTAAAACAGCTTCTAGCCGTCTCAGAATGGATAACTAGAGATCCCGTATGATTATCAACGGAATTTCATACATTTTTTTCTGTAAAATGCAAGTAAGGTCAGGTAATGCTGATGGAAGTGGACAGCGATCACGCAACCGTCTCTCCTGAGTAGACCACAAAGACTCAATACTATGGATATTTGGTAAATGTGGTGGCCAGGGGAAATGTAAGAGTTCATTCTCGTGCTCACAAAACCAGTCCTGGACAATGCGAGTTGTATGAACAGGGGCACCGTTGTGTTGAACCCAACATCACCATTGGGAAACAAATATTGTACCGCGGAATGGACCTGATCAACCAAAGTGGTCACATAACCTTTGGGAGTAATGCGGCCGTTCTGAATAACCATGTGGCCAATGGTATACCATGACATGGCTGGCCAAATTATCACCGAACACCCGCTATGTTTTACTCGTGGGACGTAAAATTGGCCAGAATTTGGGAGCCAAGTGAAAACACTCATCCGACAAAAGGACATTCTTCCATTGCGCCGTAGACCATGTTTTATGACTTCGGCGCTACGTTTCCCCGTTACAGGCATTTGCACCATTGATAAGAGGTTCTGGAATACCAGCTCGCCCTGCAATTCTATAGCCGGCCGCGGTGGTCTAGCGGTTCTAGGCGCTCAGTCCGGAGCCACGCGACCGCTACGGTCGCAGGTTCGAATCCTGCCTCGGGCATGAATGTGTGAGATGTCCTTAGGTTAGTTAGGTTTAAGTAGTTCTAAGTTCTAGTGGACTAATGACGACAGACACTGGACTCGCATTCGGGAGGACGACGGTTCAATCCCGCGTCCGGCCATCCTGATTTAGGTTTTCCGTGATTTCCCTAAATCGCTCCAGGCAAATGCCGGGATGGTTCCTTTCAAAGGGCACGGCCGACTTCCTTCCCCATCCTTCCCTAATCCGATGAGACCGATGACCTCGCTGTCTGGTCTCCTTCCCCAAACCAACCAACCAACTAATGACGACAGATGTTAAGTCCCATAGTGCTCAGAGCCATTTCAACCATTTTTTTGCAATTCCATACTATTAATCATTTATGGGTTTGAGGTGAAAAGACCATACAGCCAACAGTAGTTAAAAAGTGCCATAGTAACATAATAGTAATTTCCACAGAAGAACAATAAAAAGAATTCGATGTACAAACATAAGATCTCAATGTAAAATAAAAACACTGAAGGACGAACACCATACAGCCAGCAGAAGTTACACTGTGGCATGTTAACATTAGTGCAATTGCCGGCCGTGGTGGCCGAGCGGTTCTAGGCGCTTCAGTCAGAACCGCGCTGCTGCTACGGTCGCAGGTTCGAATCTTACCTCGGGCATGGATGTGTGTGCTGTCCTTAGGTTATTTAGGTTTAAGTAGTTCTAAGTCTAGGGGACTGATGACCTCAGATTTTCAGTCCCATAGTGCTTAGAGCCATTCTGAATTAGTGCAGTTTTCACAACAGAACAATGATAAGAGTGTGAAGTATAAAGAAAAGTTCGTAACAGAAATTAGGAAATCCTAAATTATGACCCAAGGTTGGAACCGGGCCGGCTCCAAAGGAGAATGACATCCACGGCAACTCATCCAGGCTCGGCTCGCAGCGGAATAACAGTGGGGAATACTGACCGACCACACAATGTCAAACATGAACCAAAAGTAAACGGTCTCCCTATGGACCGACGGTGGGAACGAATCGAGATTTTGCCACCAATGTACAGTATACGGTATAGGCAAGAAAGGGGTCAGAAGGTTGTTACATATGCCTCGTGACGATGGTGAGCAGGAGGTCCAAGCGGTCAGGACTTAAGAGTGGCCGGCCGGAGTGGCTGAGCGGTGCTAGGCGCTACAGTCTGGAACCGCGCGACCCCTACCGTCGCAGGTTCGAATCCAGCCTCGGGCATGGATGTGTGTGATGTCCTTAGGTTAGTTAGGTTTAAGTAGTTCTAAGTTCTAGGGGACTGATGACCTTAGAAGTTAAGTCCCATAGTGCTCAGAGCCATTTGAACCATTTGAACTTAAGAGTGGGCATCAAGGGCTGCCGTTAAATGACAGAACAGGAAATTAGGTACAATAAAGAGAATATACACTCCTGGAAATTGAAAGAAGAACACCGTGAATTCATTGTCCCAGGAAGGGGAAACTTTATTGACACATTCCTGGGGTCAGATACATCACATGATCACACTGACAGAACCACAGGCACATAGACACAGGCAACAGAGCATGCACAATGTCGCCACTAGTACAGTGTATATCCACCTTTCGCAGCAATGCAGGCTGCTATTCTCCCATGGAGACGATCGTAGAGATGCTGGATGTAGTCCTGTGGAACGGCTTGCCATGCCATTTCCACCTAGTGCCTCAGTTGGACCAGCGTTCGTGCTGGACGTGCAGACCGCGTGAGACGACGCTTCATCCAGTCCCAAACATGCTCAATGGGGGACAGATCCGGAGATCTTGCTGGCCAGGGTAGTTGACTTACACCTTCTAGAGCACGTTGGGTGGCACGGGATACATGCGGACGTGCATTGTCCTGTTGGAACAGCAAGTTCCCTTGCCGGTCTAGGAATGGTAGAACGATGGGTTCGATGACGGTTTGGATGTACCGTGCACTATTCAGTGTCCCCTCGACGATCACCAGTGGTGTACGGCCAGTGTAGGAGATCGCTCCCCACACCATGATGCCGGGTGTTGGCCCTGTGTGCCTCGGTCGTATGCAATCCTGATTGTGGCGCTCACCTGCACGGCGCCAAACACGCATACGACCATCATTGGCACCAAGGCAGGAGCGACTCTCATCGCTGAAGACGACACGTCTCCATTCGTCCCTCCATTCATGCCTGTCGCGACACCACTGGAGGCGGGCTGCACGATGTTGGGGCGTGAGCGGAAGACGGCCTAACGGTGTGCGGGACCGTAGCCCAGCTTCATGGAGACGGTTGCGAATGGTCCTCGCCGATACCCCAGGAGCAACAGTGTCCCTAATTTGCTGGGAAGTGGCGGTGCGGTCCCCTACGGCACTGCGTAGGATCCTACGGTCTTGGCGTGCATCCGTGCGTCGCTGCGGTCCGGTCCCAGGTCGACGGGCACGTGCACCTTCCGCCGACCACTGGCGACAACATCGATGTACTGTGGAGACCTCACGCCCCACGTGTTGAGCAATTCGGCGGTACGTCCACCCGGCCTCCCGCATGCCCACTATACGCCCTCGCTCAAAGTCCGTCAACTGCACATACGGTTCACGTCCACGCTGTCGCGGCATGCTACCAGTGTTAAAGACTGCGATGCAGCTCCATATGCCACGGCAAACTGGCTGACACTGACGGCGGCGGTGCACAAATGCTGCGCAGCTAGCGCCATTCGACGGCCAACACCGCGGTTCCTGGTGTGTCCGCTGTGCCGTGCGTGTGATCATTGCTTGTACAGCCCTCTCGCAGTGTCCGGAGCAAGTATGGTGGGTCTGACACACCGGTGTCAATGTGTTCTTTTTTCCATTTCCAGGAGTGTATTTCAGTGTATGGCATACAAGGGGCGCGCCTAGGGTCGGAAGTTACCAGGTTTAGGCCAGTCTAGGAGGTCCAACAATTAATTGAAATGGGCAACGGAAGGGGAAGCGGTTCATGTTAACTTACGTTGGCGGCCGGTCGTGTAAAGCAGAGCCAGAGGCTCTGCCTCCCAAAAAGACGTCTGTTCTGCTCGAGGTCTGGATTAAACGAGAGACAGGCAACTGTGTTAGCTTCCACACACGTGACCTGTATACGACGAATGCTATTGGCTAAAACCAATGGCTTGAATTCGCTAGCAGCTTCAGCTGAGGTCTCAGTGGATCTCTTGTTAGCAGCTTTTACTGGACAGAGCTGCCTCGGTTTTGAAAGACAGGCAACTTGTGTCACGTAGGCACAGCGTAAGTTGCTCTAGGAGTAAACATGAAAAGATTTGACTGGACCTATGAAATAAATTTTTTAAACCAATTCCCTAAAATATTCCTTGACTGGCTGCCACCATGCACGGAAAGTAACGTCTGCAATATTGTGAGTACCGATTTTTGAATATCTGAACGGTGAACGGAAAATGGTCTTTTTTTTTTTTTTAAATTACGGGCTTCCTAAGGTGGAAAGTAGATACGACAGTGTTGTTCGACAATTCGGTATATTCATTAAGGTCAAGCCATACCCTGGTAAGAAGTTACATAGGCTTAAACTTTTCATATCTCACCGTGCAGGAGATTTACATATCAGGCAAGCCGGTATGGAGATTAAAACGACTCAGCACCCAGTCCCCACGCAGAGAAAAATCTCCGCCCTGGCAGGTTATCGAACCCGGAACCCTTCGGTTTGACCTCTGCCGCGCTGATACCGTAGCTATCGAGTACTCTCTCTCCGCCCGAACAGGCCTCGGAAGGACCAGTGCTACCGACCGACCGTAGTGTCATCCTCAGCCGACATGCGTCACTGGATGCGGATATGGAGGGACATGTGATCAGTGCAACGCTCTCCCGGTCGTTGTCAGTTTTCGAGACCGGAGCCGCTACTTCTCAGTCAAGTAGCTACTCAATTGGCCTCACAAGGGCTGAGTACACTCCGGTTGCCAACAGTGCTCGGCAGACTCGGACGGTCAACCATCCAAGTTCTAGCCAAGCCCGATAGCACTTAGCTTCGACGACCTAACGGTAGTGGTGACCGAGCAGCTCTAGGCGCTTCAGTCCGGAATCACGCGACTGCTACGGTCGCAGGTTCGAATCCTGCCTCGGGCATGGATGTGTGTGATGTCCTTAGGTTAGTTAGGTTTAAGCAGTTCTAAGTTCTAGGGGACTGATGACCTCCGATGTTAAGTCCGCTTCGGCTACTGAGATGGACTAGAAAAGATTTTTTGCCTCTTCCAGCCAACAGTTCGCTAAGCAGGCATGACATCAGTGGTGTTGGTTGGACGGAGAGAACTAGTTTTGATACGCACATTGATCGAGTTAGTGAGTTCTTAATTGTGCAATTAAGAGGTCCGTGCTAGGTACCAATAAACTTGTCATATCGCCAGCCTTAGAATTCTGTAGTCAGATTTTCTGTGTAAAATTCACTGTGTCTCTTTGTTTCCTGGTATTGGTTTCGAAGTGTCGGTGACTTCACCATGTGCTGTGTTTGTCCATGAAAAACCTATGTGTTACAACAAAAAAAAATGGCTCTGAGCACTATGGGACTTAACTGCTGAGGTCATCAGTCCCCTAGAACTTAGAACTACTTAAACCTAACTAACCTAAGGACATCACACACATCCATGCCCGAGGCAGGATTCGAACCTGCGACCGTAGCGGTCGCGCAGTTCCAGACTGTAGCGCCTAGATGTGTTACAACAGCCATCATTTGACATTTACAGAGATTCCACAACAACAGACACGATAATAAATGCAATCTTAAACCACACACCTAATCACAAACAAGCTGCAATCAGATATATGCTAAACTGGCTAACTCTCCCCTAAAAATTTCTTATTACGAAAAATTGGTAGCCAATGTAAAATAGATCCCAATAAAAATACATAGAAAGAAACACCGACAGATAAACCCAGCAGATAAATAAAGATACAGATGATGAAACAAACCAAATCGCGCCAACGTATACAACCAGCACAATCACAAGAAAATGGCATACAGTGACCTACCACAATAAATTCACATACAAAATAGGTAATATATTCAAGAAAGGGAGCATGAACACTGTTTACAAAGCAGCTAACTCAATACAGAAATAGGTCCCTAAATTAAAACCAAATCCAGACAGATGCAAACAATCTCGTACCTACCAGCTAATTGTAGGGACTGTGAAAGGAAACTACACTGAGATGACTGACAGGAAATTTGACACAAAATATAAAAAGCACGTCAGGGCATCGAAGTACAGTATAAATCACTCTACATTTACAGATAACCTTAAACAGGAATGCCATAGGCCAAGCACAATAGAAAAAGATATGAACAACTTGAAAAGCAGTACAGACGGACACCTTCTCCCTTTTCAAGAACACGTCCATATACACTAAGCTTTAACACACAATAATCAGTTAGTCAATGACCAGGTAAGTATTGCAAACCAGACAGTGTATAAAATAATTGAAAAATCAAGACATGGCAGAAAGCTCTTTTTCTTTCCCCTTTCCCCATTCTCTCTCACTGTTTTCATTTCACCTCTTGCTCCTCGCACATTTTCCTCCAAGTCACCCTCCATTCCACTACATCGCATTCACTGTTGATTTATCTTTGCACCCCCCCCCCCCCCACTTTCCCCCTTTCTACCATCTACTTATCATTTAGATCTTAGATCTTCAACTCCATTACTACACCATCATTTCTCTTACATATTAAATAAATATATACACTCCTGGAAATGGAAAAAAGAACACATTGACACCGGTGTGTCAGACCCACCATACTTGCTCCGGACACTGCGAGAGGGCTGTACAAGCAATGATCACACGCACGGCACAGCGGACACACCAGGAACCGCGGTGTTGGCCGTCGAATGGCGCTAGCTGCGCAGCATTTGTGCACCGCCGCCGTCTGTGTCAGCCAGTTTGCCGTGGCATATGGAGCTGCATCGCAGTCTTTAACACTGGTAGCATGCCGCGACAGCGTGGACGTGAACCGTATGTGCAGTTGACGGACTTTGAGCGAGGGCGTATAGTGGGCATGCGGGAGGCCGGGTGGGCGTACCGCCGAATTGCTCAACACGTGGGGCGTGAGGTCTCCACAGTACATCGATGTTGTCGCCAGTGGTCGGCGGAAGGTGCACGTGCCCGTCGACCTGGGACCGGACCGCAGCGACGCACGGATGCACGCCAAGACCGTAGGATCCTACGCAGTGCCGTAGGGGACCGCACCGCCACTTCCCAGCAAATTAGGGACACTGTTGCTCCTGGGGTATCGGCGAGGACCATTCGCAACCGTCTCCATGAAGCTGGGCTACGGTCCCGCACACCGTTAGGCCGTCTTCCGCTCACGCCCCAACATCGTGCAGCCCGCCTCCAGTGGTGTTGCGACAGGCGTGAATGGAGGGACGAATGGAGACGTGTCGTCTTCAGCGATGAGAGTCGCTTCTGCCTTGGTGCCAATGATGGTCGTATGCGTGTTTGGCGCCGTGCAGGTGAGCGCCACAATCAGGACTGCATACGACTGAGGCACACAGGGCCAACACCCGGCATCATGGTGTGGGGAGCGATCTCCTACACTGGCCGTACACCACTGGTGATCGTCGAGGGGACACTGAATAGTGCACGGTACATCCAAACCGTCATCGAACCCATCGTTCTACCATTCCTAGACCGGCAAGGGAACTTGCTGTTCCAACAGGACAATGCACGTCCGCATGTATCCCGTGCCACCCAACGTGCTCTAGAAGGTATAAGTCAACTACCCTGGCCAGCAAGATCTCCGGATCTGTCCCCCATTGAGCATGTTTGGGACTGGATGAAGCGTCGTCTCACGCGGTCTGCACGTCCAGCACGAACGCTGGTCCAACTGAGGCGCCAGGTGGAAATGGCATGGCAAGCCGTTCCACAGGACTACATCCAGCATCTCTACGATCGTCTCCATGGGAGAATAGCAGCCTGCATTGCTGCGAAAGGTGGATATACACTGTACTAGTGGCGACATTGTGCATGCTCTGTTGCCTGTGTCTATGTGCCTGTGGTTCTGTCAGTGTGATCATGTGATGTATCTGACCCCAGGAATGTGTCAATAAAGTTTCCCCTTCCTGGGACAATGAATTCACGGTGTTCTTATTTCAATTTCCAGTAGTGTAGTAACATATTCAGACAACGTAACATAACATCGCAGAGAAAGAGAACATTTATAGATCAAAGGAAGGCTAATGTTGGTAACACTACACAAACACACGAGACATACAGGGTGGTCAGAAACAGTCTGAAAAGCTTGCGAGACTGTTGCAGGTTGGTTTGTACTGAGAAATAATTGTTAACAAAATTATTCGGAACTGTGTGCCGTTTCCGAGTTAATGAGGCATTGAAGTTAGCCAATCAGGCCGTTGCGAGCACAAATTCAATCGGGCTGCCAGAAATAATGAATGTCACTTGTTCGCACTGTGAAAACGATAGCACACGGGACTGCTCAGCCTTTGACTCGTGTTCGATCCTTTCTGCCGTCCCATGTTCAATTTTTGTATCGCTGTCTTGTTCGGTTTTGGGAAACCAAACGAAGGACACGCTTGGCGATACCGTCTCATGGCGAGTCGCTGGAATTTTGCGGGCACAAGTACCTGATTTACTGACTGGAGTGCTAATTATCTCGGACACGGCGCAACGTATCGAATTTGTTTCTTGCTTTTTCTGACTACCGTATATTTAGCCAGAAAGACGCAAAGACTAGTAGTGTTAAATGAAATGCATACTTTTGAAAAGCAGTGCGAGATTAGGTCAGAATGAACAGTGGCCAACGACGTGGAAGCAGACGCCGTTTCCTGATATGGGAGAAAACCAGGCATAAAATACTGTAAGTAAAACCTACATCTTCTGCAACGAACTGTTTTTAGACTTATGAACCAAGCCAAACTGTAAATAGCTTTCGTTACAGACCACAAATGATGTTTTATCTCTATAAAACGAAACGCTTTTGGTGACAATAAAGCACTTTTCTTGTAGTTTCAAAGACGTATTTGAAATACCTTCAATAATTATAAAGCCACTATGCACAATGAGGCCACAAAAATGGATAATTCTAGAAGAATAGATGGCAAATCCCAGACGAACTGCTGATCATGAAAAATCCTGTTTATTTTAAAATGTTTTCACATACTGCAAAGACGGGATCAGGGTCTCCAACAAACCTAAGGCGAAGAAGAATGTCACTTTCACTTCCACCTTATATTTTGATGGGGCAAATGACGATTTTGATGGGACAGCTGACGAAGAAACAGAAAATGAAATGAAACTAGAAATTATCACATTGTACAATGAAAAAAATACTGTGTTGATATTGTAGATAAGATGTAGTCAACCTATAGCGCCTCTCGAGATACATAAAGAGGGCCAATGATACATAGAATAAATACAGTTAAATGTTTTTTATTCCAGTCTTTGATTACAATATGAATTCTTTAGACGATGACCGGTTTCAGTCCGTAATGACCATCCTCAGATCTTTTTTACACCATGTCCTAAAGTGATAAGGCCATAATGGCATCGTCAAAACATATAAATATAATCAGCATATCATCGTCATATAGATCTAAAATAAGGTGTAGAATAGGCCGCATCGTCCATCGTTTGAGCTACTGTACTTCAGTAGCCAGTTGCAATAATGACTGTGTGGACGATGCGGCCTATTCTACACCTTATTTTAGATCTATGTGACAATGCTATGCTGATTATATTTATGTTTTGACGATGCTATTATGGCCTTATCACTTCAGGATATGGTGTAAAAAAGATCTGAGGATGGTCATTACGGACTGAAACCGGTCATCGTCTAAAGAATTCATGTTGTGATCAAAGACTGGAATAAAAAACATTTGACAGTATGGATCACTGTTTGTATACGCGACCATGTCGCAGTTGGTAAAATGCAGTTGTCATATGCACAGTTGGAATATTTATTTCTCTACACAAGTTTCGACAGTTAATCTGTCATCTTCGGACGTCTATCAAAATTATGAAAATATAAATCATTAGAACATGGCCATAAATACATGCATAGATCAAGAAGTGTATTACAAAAACTTACTCAGTATTGGCTTAGTAGGGAGGGCATTTACGACCCGCTTTCGTGAGCACTTGCTCAACAATGACGGTGTAAATTCATATAGATCAACTATAGTTTACGTCAAATAAGTTTGGTACACAACCTGAAGGCAGCAGGAAGCGAACCCCTCCCTCAAGAAATAGTTAATGTACTGAGGTGCCGTGCTTGCTAGCAGCAGCTGGCTTGTCACAGATCAAATAAATGGAACTGCATCGAAAATTATGTTGAAAGCACAAGTAGTGACAATTAATAATAATTTATTAAAAGCTTAATACAAGTACTCTGCTTTACTGTGATGACAACGACCTGAAGGCGTGGCACTGCGGTTAAAGTTCATAACACCGGTCAAAGGTACTCTAATAGCATTTCCGGTCTGGCTCTGCTGTCGGTAATATTATCAAATTTATGTCTCTGGTAACAACATACACTGTGAGACTCGGCATATACAGGGTGGTTATAATTAAACTTTCTCTACTTGAGAGGGCCCCATGAAAAACGAGTGATCGTAGGACAATGAAACTTCACATTATCATTTGTAAGGAAATGCAGCAATCGTAGGACAATGAAACTCCGTGGAAACATTTTTAAAGACATGCAAGAAAGAAATAACGAATGAACCATTGAAAGAAGCACAATTTAATTTCCACATGAGAGGGTAACAACTGTTAATTGCGTACCCTGTTTACGTTCCAGGTTACAAACGTTACTCAATGACACGCCATGGTAGACGAGAGCGCTAATGCGCTGTTTCCTGGACTCGGGTATCGCGCCGGCCCCGGATCGAATCCGCCCGGCGGATTAACGGCGAGGGCCGATGTGCCCGCCAGCCTGGATGTGGTTTATAGGCGGTTTTCCACATCCCGCTAAGTGAATAACGGGTTGGTCCCCATGTTCCGCCGCAGTTACACGGCTCGCAGACATCTGAACACATTCGCACTTTTCCATGGATTACACTTGACGCAGACAGTTGGGGTACACTAATTCTGTCCTGGGGGGTACGGGGTGGCGGCAGGAAGGGCATCCGGCCACCCCTTAAACAATAACATGCCAAATCAGATTAACGATGGCTGACCATGCGTAACTGCGGGACAAGGATCAAGCGATAGATAGATAGAAATATACAAACGGTACTCAATGTGACGACCATCTGCATCCACAGCAGCCTGCAACCGCGCTATAGATACCATTTCAAAATTGTTCGCAGTACTTTTCGATCGGTCGACCATGGAATGTTCAGCTGGCGTGACACGGCTTGTGCACTGCTTGAGGATCGCTCACTGTGTTCAGCATTCTCCGCCATGGACAGAGAATATTCTTCAATAATTTGCGACGCAATTGGCCGTCGGCCACTCCGAGCAGCAATTCCCAAATCGCCAGTTAATTGAATCTTCGGAATCGTGTTCTTCAACCCCTGATGGGAAAGAGAACCTCACCGTATGCTTTCAATGCGTCGATACTCACGAAGAGCATCATCAGTATTGCTGTTGTTTTGATGAAATAACTTCACGAGTAAAGCCCTGCACAACTTGCCCAGACTCATGTACACCGTCTGCAGCGTAATGCAGACTGATACTTATGTTTCAACCCTACTGGCGCGTAGCGACAAATCTTGGCACTAATACTATTAACAATGCAAACCCTGCAGCGCACAGGCTGAACATCGTTTCTATAAAGTTGGGCACCCATTACGTAAAAGCCGGCCGCTGCGGACGAGCGGTTCTAGGCGCTTTAGTCCGGAACCGCGCGACTGCTACGGTGGCATGTTCGAATCCTGCCTCGGGCATGGATGTGTGTGATTTCCTTAGGTTGATTAGGTTTAAGTAATTCTAGGGGACTAATGACCCCAGATGTTAAGTCCCATAGTGCTCAGAGCCATTTGAACCATTATGTAAATAGTTTTCCGACTACACTGGCTCCAGGGGAAAGTGTAATTATAATCACCCTGTACTTCGACACTGTGCGATGACTGCGGCAACGTGGCAACTGTGCGATGACTGCTGGATAAGTAATGGCAACTGCGACATCTTTGTGATGATAACTGGCCTAAGGCGCTGCAGTCATGGACTGTGCGGCTGGTCCCGGCGGAGGCTCGAGTCCTCCCTCGGGCACGGGTGTGTGTGTTTGTCCTTAGGATAATTTAGGTTATGTAGTGTGTAAGCTTATGGACTGATGACAAAAGCAGTTAAGTCCCATAAGGTTTCACACAAAGTTGCACGTTTTTGATTAACTGGCCGAGAGAAGCCGTGCGTCCTCTTTTATCAGACTTTGGCAGAGGAATGTTCGTTTGGGAACTATTTAACTGACATCATGCAGAAATAGGATGTAGTCCCTGTTATCAGCGCGCTGTTTGGGGTCAGAGCCTAACTATCGTGTATGGATCCGATTCTCTGTGTAATTTATGTAGGCAGCATAACGTGGTCCGTGTTATGTAGGCCATCTACAGTGAGCAACACAACGAAAGTGTCACTTTTTGAAATCCTGCCATTGTCGTCCACTGCGACAAAGATGTTCGAAAATTGGCTCAAAGGTGCCTACAACCTTTGTCAGTAATGGTACAAAACCGTAGCACCCTGCGACGTCATCCTCGGTCTCGCCGATTCTTCAAACAACTAGATGTCGACAGCTGTGGTAAAAATACCAGAGCTCAGAAGTTTTTACAAGGCTTAAGGTGGGTTAATGATGTCACATTGGCACCAAATTTCACCACAATTCTGACCAACGCCACAGCGAACGAGTCAGACTATTAGAAGGTCATCATACGCCGGCGCTCCTCCCCTTACCCACATCGAACTCCTTCTCCTGATGCCTATGCGGTGGAGGTCAAAACCGCGACGCCCAGTGTTGAGATCACGCGGTTTTCTTATGGGTATCCGAGGAAAATAGTTCAGATACACAGCCACTCAGAACCGATACGGAAAGGCAGCAGAAGATGTCGTAGAGGGCGTCAATGACACTACCCCTCCCATTTGGGGCAATTAGTTAGAAAAATTTCGCCGCGGAAAACAACAGTTTATAGTGCCATGTGCCAGAGAACGACGTTTCTGACAACTACAGCAGAGTGAGAAACAGGAGGGCTGAAGAAGATTAAACACCCTCTGTTTCTTTGGATCACGTTCAAATTGCGTCAAACGGTTTTGAACGTCGTCTAGTGGCTCCGCCCTGGATACCAGAAAATAACTGCGGTTGCTCTCCAGTCCAAGTGGGCCACATCACATTCATTAGGCTTGCAGGCCCACAATGTCCAAGGGATGTTAGCAGTGGCTAAGGTTGTCTTCCTGTTGCTCATCGCACTGCAAACGGTCATTTTCCACCGCTAAATTTGTGGGAATCTATGCCTCAAGGGAAAGGGTGGTTTCACTGACGCCATCTGTGGCACTTCCTTAGTCTTTTTCGTGTAGATCCTCAATGGCGGAGTTTCTGAAATACTTCCCTCAGACACCCATAAGAAAACTGCGTCGCGGTTCTGACCTCAATCGCAAAGGTGTCGATAGAAGGGATTAGATGTGGGTGGGTAAGGGGGGGGGGAGGGGAGGGGTGACGACCATCCCATCGTGTGACGTGTCCACGGTGACACTGGGCAGAACCGAGGTGAAATTTGGTGCGAGTGTGATAAAATTAACCCACAATACCCTTCACGTGAACTTCTGAGCTTTGTCATTTTTTTCCACATGTGTCGACACCTTGGTATTTGAAACGTCGCCGAGCCCGAGGGTAGTGTTGCAGGGCACTACGCTTCTGCACCATTACAGTGGAATGTTGTAGACACCTTGGAACCGCATTTTGAACTTCTGCATCGCAATGGGAGAAAATGACAGTGTTTCTAAAAAGTGGCCCTCAAATATGTGGCGCCCTACTGGAGGCTGGCCATGTTGTTCGGCGCCGTCTGTGCAAATCTCTGTGTATCATATCTAGCGACGGACGGTATCAATTTTCGCCGAAATCTCAAAATCAAGAAAAACTGGTTCAAATGGCTCTAAGCACTATGGGACTTAACAGCTGAGGTCATCAGTCCCCTAAACTTAGAACTACTTAAACCTAACTAACCTAAGGACATCACACACATCCATGCCCGAGGCAGGATTCGAACCTGCGACCGTAGCGGTCGTGCAGTTCCAGATTGTAGCGCCTAGAACCGCTCTGTCATGTCCGCTCGGCCCGAAACCTCAAAGTCAAGAACAACGCTCCTCCTTCGCCATCTTTACTTAACATGGAAATTTTGCATATAGTTGACGAGGGCTACAATATGAACATATTATAAACATTCCTTCATATATTGTAAATATATGCTGAACGAACCGCTCACACTGAAAAAGATACTATTTCGATTGTGAAGCGTGTCTTATCACATGATGAAAATCAATGTTTTCTATGTTGACGTTAGCGTTAGCAATAGCTTATGCGGAATTATGTGCATGCTTTTCCGTATTACGTAGAAAATGAGGCGTTTGAACGTAATTAGCGTTTTATGACGCTCTCTGAATAGGAAGACAACTCGTAAACATACGCTGTCGCCTCTCTCACGGCCGGACGAAGTGGCCGTGCGGTTAAAGGCGCTGCAGTCTGGAACCGCAAGACCGCTACGGTCGCAGGTTCGAATCCTGCCTCGGGCATGGATGTTTGTGATGTCCTTAGGTTAGTTAGGTTTAACTAGTTCTAAGTTCTAGGGGACTAATGACCTCAGCAGTTGAGTTCCATAGTGCTCAGAGCCATTTGAACCATTTAGCCTCTCTCACGCTTCCGCCTCGCCACTCTTCGCTCGCTGGCACCGAATCCTGCATACAGCCGACTTCCAGTGGGCGGATAAAAATATGGAAACACAGCAAGAAATGCATGCTTGAACATAAGCCTGCTGCCAACCAAGCCTGCAGGTTGTGTTGTTGTATTTGACCCCAACGGCACCTACGCGATGTCCTCAATACTTTGCAAGTAGCAGTCGTGGTCAGAACAGTGTTCTTGTAGTCTAGAGTGCATTACGCTGGAGCTAACGAGGGGACCTTCTAGGGGGGTGCATCGAGTTATGAGCTTCCACTTCGCCTGCTTATAGTGTGGGTAGGTACCTATCACACCCTAAAATTGTAGGTGCCAATGCGACCACGTTATTGAAGTATTGCCTGTTAAAGTTTGGGCAGCTCTATATATATAGAAATGTTTCACTATTCTGGTAAGTGAGCAAGTAGCCGAGTCGCAAGCGAGATAGACTCCCGTCCAGGCTACTTTTGTTTCCGTTTTTTTCAAATTCCTGTTTTAATTTATAAGTAATCATGAACATTCCGCAATGAACTGATTAAAAAGAATTACAAGCCTCTGCAAATCAAAATTACAAATTGAATGTCACATTTTGTTTCAATATTTTGCGTTTTTTTGTTTTAACAGGAAATTAACAGAAATGTAATTTCTTGAAATATTTTATTATGGTTCAATTTGTTTTCGTCGTGTTTTTAATTTTGTTCCGTTGAGGTAGGGAATATTAAAAAAACCAGCGAATGAGGGATTAAAAATATGTTTTATTTAATGGAAAGTTACTCGATATTTCCTATATTTTGACAAGTACATTCCGACGGATGATAATTGTTATAAAAACAATCAAAACATTTGTACTTTCGACACCACGAACACTGTACGAATGCACATTCATTTTCGTCGCAATCGCATCTGTATTTTCTCAAGTCCTCAGGAAACGCCACTGCATTGACGTTATGGAATACTACTTTTTGCGATGGATCTAGCGTCGCGAAAACAAAAGTAGCATAGACGAGTCTCGAACCAGGGTCGCCTGGACGGAAGTCTCCCTCGCTTGCCACTGACTTTTTTTTCATTTTGTACGATATAGTTCATTGCGTTTAGTCTGGGCGGCCGTCACAAGACATCCGGTCAAGTTGATCGTTGATTCCATTACTCAGATTTTTTATTACAGAGAGCACTCAGCCTTCTGACTGAACACGCTGAGCTACCGTGCCGGCCACTCGGCTACTCGCTCACTTGCCACGATAGTGAAACTTTTCTGTATATAAAGAGCTGCCCAAACTTTAACAGGCAATATTTCAAAAACGAGGCCGCATTGGCACCTACAATTTTAGGGTGTGATAGGTGGCTACCCACACTATAAGCAGGCAAAGTGGGATCTCATAACTCGATGCACCTCCCAGAAGGTCCCCTCGTAAGTGAATTTAAACGTAAGCAAATTGATGGTACTCGTGATTCCGTAACCAAGGTAGCAGCAGTGATTGGTTTTTCAAGAAACACCGTTTCGAAGATTTATAACGTATACAGGGTAAGTGGGGAAACATCAGCCGCTACATCGGAACGCGGACGAAATTGTACCTTGTGTGGTCGTGACAGATTGTCATTGAAGAGGATTATGACGAAAACTAAGAGGACGACAGCTGCAGCAGTCACTGCAGAACTGAATGCCACAGCCGGCCAGAGTGGCCGAGCGGTTCTAGGCGCTTCAGTCTGGAACGGCGAGACCGCTACGGTCGCAGGTTCGAATCCTGCCTCGGGCATGGATGTGTGTGATGTCCTTACGTTAGTTAGATTTAAGTAGTTCCAAGTTCTAGGGGACTGATGACCTCAGATGTTAAGTCCCGTAGTGCCCAGAGCCATTTGAACCATTTGAACTGAATGCCACACTCACGAACCCTTACAGCACCAGAACAATAGGAAAGGAGCTCCAATAGTATGGAATTATTTCCTCGCAAACTACGAGGGGCGTTCAGTAATTAATGCAATACTTTCTTCTGAAAGCAGGTTGGTTTTATTCAGGATTACAATACACCATACTATTCCCCACTCTTTTGGCTACAAAACTCTATTTTTCAATATAATCTCCTTAGCAACGGTCTTACATCATCTTCGTGGGCGCGCCTGTATGCTCGCATGATACCATTCTACTAGTCGACGTCGGATCCAATGTAATGCTGCACCAGTAACCTCCCCATCATCCACGTATTGCTTCCCGCCCCATCATTCACGTACTCCTTCCGCGGAGTGCATCTCCATTGGGCAAAACAGATGTAAGTCTGAAAGTGCGAGATGCGGCCTGTAGGGTGGATGGGGAAGAACACTCCAATGAAGTTTTGTGAGCTCCTCTCGGGTGCGCAGACTTATGTGAGGCCATGCTTTGTCATGGAGAAGTTTGTTTACATTTTAGTGGCGACGAACATACTGAAGTCGCTTCTTAAAATTCCTGAGGGTAGTGCAATACTCTTCGGAGTTGATCGTGGCACCATGACATCAAACAGAATAAGCCGTTCAGAGTCCCAGAACACCGCCGTCACGATTTTACCGGATGAGGGTGCGGCCTTGAACTTTTTGGCGTCACTCATTGGAGTGTCGTTTTGTTTCCGGTTCGAAGCGATGACCCATATTTCACCGCCTGCGACGATGTTCGACAAAAAATTGTCACGATCAGCCTCGTAATGCGCATGCAATTCCGCACACATGGTCCTTTGTTGCTCTTTGTGGTCTTCTGATAGGCGGCTAGGTACTCAGCGGGCACTCACCCTTGAGTACCCATACCAGTCGACGAGTGTGTCAACTCTACCGACAGAGACGTCCAGTTCAACGGCGAGGTGCTTGATTGTGATACGTCGATAACTTCGAATGAGAGTGTCCACACGTTCCAACATTGCAGGAGTCACAGACGTGTGCGGCCGGCTGGCTCAGGGGACATGGGACAGGTTTGTGTGACCTTGTTGCAATGATGACGGACGCCTCGACCAACGACTCACCCTGCTTTTGTTCACTGACAGATCTCCGTAGACATACTGCAAGCTCCTATGAGTATCTGCGATGCTGTTGTTTTCCTCCAAAAGAAACTCAATGTTAGCTGTATGCTTGGAACGCACTTCCGTTACAGACGCAATTTTGAAGGCTACGTATAGCGCAAGCACCTGTCGGAACTTAATGAAACTACATGTGCTGAAGCAGGAATATTGCACGATATTCCACAAAAAATTTCGCATTTTTTCAACCGTAATTGGCCGAGAAAAAAATGTTGTGTATTATGTATTGAACGCCCCTCGTAGCGGATGTGATTAACGTTTTAAAGGCGCAAATTCGGAGATTTACTAGTATACTGCATACAGGGCAACGAGGACGAAAGTGTGAGTTGAGTGGTCGTGACAGACTGTCATTGAAGAGGACTGTGTCGAAAAATACGACGACAGCTGTCACTGTAGATGTGAATGTCACCCTCACGAACATTTTCAGCACCAGAACAATACGAAAAGAGCTCCATTAGTATGGAATTATTTGCTCGCGAACTATTTAAAAGACGCCGGTATCCAGCTTTGATCTATAAGTTGTGTGGATCCCATGAAACCAGCGCGGTTCGATAACTCGACGTCTGTTTGTGTTTTTACTTTGCACTAACAAGGGAACCTCCCCATCGCACCCCCCTCAGATTCGGTTATAAGTTGGCACAGTGGATAGGTCTTAAAAAACTGAGCACAGATCACTCGAGAAAACAAGAAGAAGTTGTGTGGAACTATGAAAAAAATAAGCAAAATATACAAACTGAGTAGTCCATGTGGAAGATAGACAACATCAAGGATAGTCTGAGCTCTAAAGGGCCGTGGTCTCGTGGTTAGCGTGAGCAGCTGCGGAACGAGATGTCATTGGTTCAAGTCTTCCCTCGAATGAAAGGTTTAATTTTTTATTTTCAGACAATTATTTTGCGAAGCTGCACAGGTACACGGGGCAGTATTGTTTACGTGATCGTGTTTCAATTATCAAAGTTCAGGCACTCGCACATAATGAACTTCGCTCTCCAAAATTCCAGGACATGTTCAGATTTGCTTGGACATATGCATCATTTGACGGTCTACACACGGAAAAATTTGAAAACGTTAAAAACATATGTTTTGACAGAGCACAGGGAAAACTGTGGGACTGTGAAACTGTTGCATTCATTTGTTGCAGTTTATGTGAGAAACTCTTATGTTTTCGTCACTTTTTGGGAGTGATTATCACATCCACAAGAAAACCTAAATCGGGCAAGGTAGAAGAATCTTTTTACCCATTCGCCAAGTGTACAAGTTAGGTGGGTCGACAACATGTTCTTGTCATGTGACGCACATGCCATCACCAGTGTCCTATAGAATATATCAGACGTGTTTTCCTGTCTAGGAATCGCACGGTTTTGCGGTGCGGTCGCAAAACACAGTCACTAAACTTATTACAGTGAACAGAGACGTCAATGAACGAACGGACAGATCATAGCTTTGCGAAAATAAAAAAAGTAAACTTTTCACTGGAGGGAAAACTGGAACCAAGGACCTCTCGTTCCGCAGTTGCTCACGCTAACCACGGGACCACGGCGCTCCTTTCCTCACATTACCCTCAATGTTGTATATGCTGCGCATGGACTACTCAGTGTGTATATTTTGCTTATTTTTTTCATAGTTCCACACAACTTCTTCCTGTATTCTCGATTCATCTGTGTTCAGTTTTTCAAGGCCTATCCACTGTGCCAACTTATAACTATATCTGAGGGGGGTGCGATGGGGAGGTTCCCTTGTAAGAACTTACTTTTGTATACGACGATGTTGCCTATCTGAGTACAGCGAGCTGCGCCTCACAGCCCACGTGCTTAGTTTATGCGCTCCGGCCTCAGTTGACTGTCCAACCGGCCCAGCTTCTCTGAGCTGGGCGCGGAAGCACGAAAGGAAAACGCGCGATGCGTCCTCGCCGGTGCCGTGGCTCGCTGGGCGCACTGGCGCGCTGTTCACGCTCGGCGCGGCTTCGCTGCCGCTGCCGCCGCCGGTCAGCCTCCCGCTGCCATCTGCTTTTGGGTTCTGGCCTCAACGCCCGGGGCGCGTACTTTCAGCGCCGTGCAGCCAACCGCCCCACCGCCCACGCCGCTGATATAGGGTACCTCGAGCGTACGGCCCTTAAGCCGTCGGCACACGGACCGTGCATCCGAACGTTGAGCGTTGAGCGTGCCGAGCTTCTGACGTCGTAGCGTGGAATAGCACGCTCGGGAGTCTTTTCGAACGTGCAGAGCAATATCTAGCATGTCAGATATTCTGAGCGTGCGTCTGAGCGTTGACCGATGAGATGGCACAGCGCCACCAACGTCACATGCACGCCATCTCCCTTCAGCACGAAGTTGTGAGGCGCCATATTGGCATTCATTTCAAGCCTACACGTATATATGCCGTTTCTGAGCACCAGCAAATTGAGAATCACTGAAAACCCGTTGTTAACTGTGTGATCCGTTGCAATAAAATAATGAGAAACAACATATTCGTGGCAAAAGAATTATTGTAACTTGCGTATTATGAGAGTATGCTATTTGGAGGCAGCAATATACTGAGAATGCACCCAAAACGCATTGTTCTTGGTACAATTTGTTATCATTATATTTCAGTTAGTAACACAGTTACGATTAAAGATTTCAGCAAGTGGTAAGATTGGTAAGATCCTAGGAATGCCAAGAAACTTCCTTATGTTGGTTTAGCGTGGTGAGTACTTATTTGTGAAATTTCCGTGATCGGGCGGTGGTTCGCGACTCGCCAGTATGTAAATTTTTTCCTAACATTTGCGTTTTTATTAGGTTCTGTTACTTAATTATTAGTTTAATATAAGTAAATACTATAATTTTTGTAAATATAAGTTAACATTTATTTGGGTGTTCGATTGGCTTGATCTACAGGACACCTTGCGCTACTTGTGTAAAGCTATTTTGCTCCTTTTTCTTTCATGCTTCGTAATTCACGTTTTGCAAAGATTCTGCTACTGGGTAGGAACAGTGATCAAGTAAGACTGACCTTAGTTTTACTAAAATGTGGGATTAATGAAATAATGTTTATCTTATGTGACGAAGTATTGCAAATTTGTATCGCACTGTTTGTAATGGAACTTTTATAAGCCTGTGTCCTTATTGATTGGACATGGTACTTTCCTTTTCTTGGACAATGGGGGAAATGTGCGTTTTAATAGAGCTAACGTGGGAATTTTACGCGCTCCCGTTTAGTAAACAGTGTGATTTACGAACTAGAAACTTCCCGCAACTGCCGCCGGAGTACATTGGGATCGCGTGTACCACGTTGGGGCCCACGTACCGTAGGCACAAGTCGTTTCTGAGCGTTCAGCAGCACGTTGAACTTAGCACGCTCAACGTTGACGTCGACAGCACGGTCCGTGTGCCGGCGGCTTTAGCCGCTGCCCCACCGACGCCGCCGCTTCTGCACATTGTGACGTAACGACTGTGCTGTGAGTGTTGACATGTAGTGAGGCACTTGCAGCCACTTGTTCAGATAAGAGATCGGTAAATTGTAGTAAACAGCTAAATTTTGCATCTTATGCAGTTATTGCCTGTTTTTTGGAGGTGTCTTTACCTACAACGATTTGAACTTTGAATTTTTGTGAGTCTGAGTGTGTTGAATGCGTATTTGTTCGTAGATGACCACTTCACCAGTTTGTTGGTTGCATAATTAAAGCCGGCCGCGGTGGTCTCGCGGTTCTAGGCGCGCAGTCCGGAACCGTGGGACTGCTACGGTCGCAGGTTCGAATCCTGCCTCGGGCATGGATGTGTGTGATGTCCTTAGGTTAGTTAGGTTTAAGTAGTTCTAAGTTCTAGGGGACTGATAACCACAGCAGTTGAGTCCCATAGTGCTCAGAGCCATTTTTTTTTTTGGATAATTAAAAAGATTTTTAAGATTCTTTTTGAGAGCTTTCGATTAATCTCCAGGGATGTGCAGCTTGCACAATGTGTTTGGCAACCAGGGTATCCCAGTCGTTCATGGAATTTTCTTCCGTTTCGTTTACGTGTCATGGTTAACTCTTTTTTTCTTTTGTCTTTCTTATAGGCATCATTTCTCCGCCCTATGATGAAAGTAGGTTCCTTCTCCTTGCTTCACGGATGTGAGCACTTTAAGGGCTCTGTAACGCCCTGTGCCGTCATACCGCGTCTGCAAGGTTTCCGAAATGAAGGCGCACTAAATATTTTTACCTTGATGGGAGTTGTTTTTCTTGCAAGACCAGGCGAAATCAGCGTTTAGGCCTTGTATGAAAAGCGACAAGCTATTGGATTCTGACTGTCCTGGTGATGTCCGTTGTTTACTACTGGTACTAGGAGACTTTAGGCCCTAAGCGCATACACAGTCGTAATTACACGATTAGCACGTGTTGCCGAAACCGATAGGACGTTGTGTGACATGCCGGATTGCGGAACGAAAAGAATGAAATTTTTCTCCCTTCTCTTTCTTTTCTTTCTTGTCTCTCTGCTTCCTCTTTCCCGACCATTTATTCTTTTCCTGTCCATGCCTTCTGTTTTTCGTAAGTGGTAGTTCCTTGATTGGTTAACTCAATGCACGAAGCTACGATGTATTGCGTGATGTACCGGAGGATATATGACCTTCGGCTCTTACGCCCCAGAAGGCAGCAAAGTTTTGTTGATATGAAGATATGTAATACGTTGTTTTATTGAGGTTATTTTTGAGCAGGCACGAGGTCCTGTAGTCATGTGGTTGAAGATAATTACGTGCAGACAAGAGTTCCTGTGTGTGGTGTTGTAGGTGATGTTAAATGGTCTGTTCTATGCTGCCACCCCAGTGGTCAGAGCAGAACCGTTAGCCATGATTCCTTTTATCCTGCAGAGAGTTCCCAGTTGATACAGAGTTTTGCAGTCGTTTAAATTGCATGTTATGTTGCCAGTGAACGCTTACTATAAGCAGAGCATGGTGCAAACACGTAGACTGGCACAGCTGTCACCTTGCGATAAGCCAGTCACGCCCCCAAACGCTACCACTTAGCTCCCTAATTCTTCGTCATGTCAAACGTAGTTAAGTCTAATTTTCATATGATTTATAAGTCATTTACTGTATAAATTTTGAGTGACAATGTACGGAGAGTATTATATAGAGTATAAATATTAAGTGGTTGTAAGTAACAGTTACTATGTTGTATGAGAAGGATGACCCAGGTGCATACCTACAGTATTTGTATTATGTGGGGAGTTTAGGTATTTTGAAGAATTTGAGGTGTTTAAAGGTACCCTCTCTCAACTACTGTATAGGTCTTTATGATGTGGTGAATTAAGCTACTTGCATTATTCAGCCGGCCGTTGTGGCAGAGAGGTTCTAGGCGCTTCAGTCCGGAACCGCGCAGCTGGTACGGTCGCAGGTTCGAATCCTGCCTCGGGCATGGATGTGTGTGATGTCCTTAGGTTAATTACGTTTAAGTAGTTCTAAGTGCTAGGGGACTGATGACCTCAGATGTTAAGTCCCATAGTGCTCAGAGCCATTTGAACCTTTTTTTTTTGCATTATTGAGCTTTGTTGCAGAATTTTGGTCTTGTACTGTATTTCACTTGTAGATCTCTTTTATTGACAAGGATTTTATTCTGCCTTTCGAAACAATGCATCAAGTTTACCTTACTAAAGTTTTTCTACAATGCTACATTTTACAATCGTACGTCGTTGATCGTTTCGTTTTGTTGTCAAACCTAGAATGTTGAGCTCCTCTTTGCGGTGTCTATTCTGTTTGTCTTTTATTGTTCAATGGATTGTGATACTTCGAAGTTTCATCTAACGTTTAGAACTAATGTTCCACTGCTTTGCAGGTGAACTGAGTCCATTTTCGGTTTAGAAGCGTTTATTTCCTTGTTTTTTTTTTCAAGCTATCCCTAAGAGTTAAAAATGATTACGCGATTTTAACTCTCATGTCTGCCGAATTGACTGTTTCCCTTCCGTTTCTCTTTACAAAACTTTCCTGACCTGTGTGCAGTGAAATTAACATTAACTTTTTTATTACCTACGTCTAGCGCACGGTATATTAAGTCCTGCAGTACTCTATCATACGTTCCGACCGTTACGTGTCAGAATTTTCGTCATCTTGAGGCGACTCTATTGTAGTTTTTATGCAGACAACAAATTCCTAAAACGGATGGCCAGCGTTTCATGAATTTTGTGTTTGTTGAAAATCAACACACAGATGCACTCTGTAGTCCAATATCTGTTTAAGATTCAATGCAAGTATTGTACTAACAATCTTAACTGAGCCTTCTTAAACGTTGTTTACTGTGCCGCCATGCAATTGGTTTTGCCCTATAACAGTTAGGATCTATTCACGTACAAATTTGGTGTCGCTCTGTGCGGATCATTACTGGTGTTTGACCGTCTGTTAGCCAGCATTGTCTTTCTGTGTTTTTACGCATAATTTGCGTTATACCGCCGGTACACGTCGCCAGCTGAGCTTCAAAGCACGTTTGCTTCAAGATTGCCTTAGCATGCACACCTGTGCTGTGCCGAGTGCTGTAAGTGCCACTGCCACTTCGCCCCTCTCGCCCTTTCTCGTCCCTTGCGCTTACCTCTGCGCCCTTTCCCCTCCCGCTAGACGTGCGTTTCGCCACAGATAATACCCCCCCCCCCCCCCCCAGCACTCACCCTACTAGAGAGAAGCGCCATTAAAGTTTGTCGACGTCAAACAAGCATATCTCTCCTTCCCCGCCGGACAAGCCACGTGCTCTTCCCCCGTCAGTCAAAGTTTGTTTACCAACAGTGTGTGCGCTTCTGTCGCTCAGAACTACATTCTAGATGTGAATCTTTTCGTATTTAATGGTTCAAATGGCTCTGAGCACTATGGGACTTAACATCTGAGGTCATCAGTCCCCTAGATCTTAGAACTACTTAAACCTAACTAACCTAAGGACATCACACACATCCATGCCCGAGGCAGGATTCGAACCTGGGACCGTAGCGGTCGCGCGGTTCCAGATTGTAGCGCCTAGAACCGCTCGGTCACCCCGGCCGGCCGTATTTAATGAACTGATTATAAACTCACTGCATTCTTTTCCATTTTTATGTAAAGTTTATGAATAGGACGAGGATATTGTTAGCTGTTTTGTCACCGTGGACACACATTTTAATTTTCTTTTCTAGAGTTTTGCCTGTGTCTTTCTCCATGCCTATAACTGTGTTTCACACGCCTGCATTATGTCATATGACAGTTCCCTGATAATCTGAAAACTGTGAACTCTAAGAACAGTTGACAGGACATATATTTTTCTTGAACTTCGCCGTTTTACAGGAAGAAATAAGGTTGTAACCAATCCTCACTTCCAATTGACAATCAAACAAGGGCTGTTCTGGTCTTGTTCTTTAGTTCCTCTGGTTGTAATTTTACTATAGAGAACAGTTTGTTAATAATTCCTGTAACAGGTTTGTAAAACATTGTGGTTGAGTGGTACTACTAGGAAAAACATTGAAACTGTGTGACGACTGAGAAGTTCTCAACCATTAAAACCACAACTTGGTCACATTTCAACCTCGTTAATTTTCATTTGCCCCACTTTTAACTAATTAATTTACATGTGCAAATTAAGTGATGTGCATCAGTAATATTACCCTGTGAGGTCATTTAAATGTGTAGCCTTTGCTATCCCCTGATTTCATCCTTAATTCCGGTGTTTTGTCAGTATAAGAAAAGGCTTTGTACTCTGTATTTTAACATGGGTTTGTATTATATGTGTTTTATGGTACCACATCTCTTGGACTTTGTACGTGAATCCTCCATTTTACTGGAATATGTTAATATTTCAGAGCCTGAGCAACTTTGTGCAACTACTACCCTCAAAAATGGTCAGATGACATAGCAAGGTTTTACTAAGGTTATTACTCTTTTTCAAATGTACTTAATCCTATTCTAACCAAGCCAGGTGTTAATTCTCTGCAGTAAGTCGATTTATTATATTTCTTACTCAAATACTTCAATTACCATAGAATTAAATATTTTGTTTTAATCGTGGTTTTTCTGTCGTATTTTGTTATACTAATGATTTCAGTTATTGCAGAAGAAAGTTTGAACAATGAATATTTTATTATTTTTTTAACTCATGAAATTTGATAAACTTGACTGCATCTAAGTCCCCTTCCACTTACATACACTAAATGAAATATTGTAACAGATCCCTCCCATAGTATTAAGGCCCTTACTAGGGCAAACAGTCTTTCCGGGGAGTGACTGACGCCATTTTGTAAACAATGTTTATCACCACTTCCCTGGAAGGGGGAAGGAATGTGCATGGTGGCAGCCAGTCAAGGAATATTTTCGGGAATTTGTTTAAAAAATGTATCTGAAAGGCACAGTCAAATCTTTACAAGTAACTTAGGCTGTGCCTACGTGATACAAGTTGTCTGTCTTTCAAAACCGAGGCAGTTCTGTTCAGTTAAAGCTGCTGACAAGAGACGCCCTGAGACCTCTGCTGAAACTGCTAGCGAATTCACGCCATTGGTTTTAACCAATAGCGTGCGTGGGATACAGGTCACGTGTGTGGACGCTAGAGTGTTCTGCGGTGCGGAACACAGTTGCCTCTCTCTCTTCTAATCCAGACCTCCAGCAGAACTGACGTCTATTCGGAAGGCAGAGCCTCTGGCTCTGCTTTTCACGACCGGCCACCAACATAAGTTAACATGAACCGCTTGCCCTTCCGTTGCCCATTTCAATTAATTGTTCGACCTCCTAGGCTGGCCTAAACCTGGTAACTTCCGACCCTAGGCGCGCCCCTTGTATGCCATACACTGAAATATATTCTCTTTATTGTACCTAATTTCCTGTTCTGTCATTTAACGGCAGCCCTGTATGTCCACTCGCCGGCCGGAGTGGCCGTGCGGTTCTAGGCGCTACAGTCTGGAGCCGATCGACCGCTACGGTCGCAGGTTCGAATCCTGCCTCGGGCATGAATGTGTGTGATGTCCTTAGGTTAGTTAGGTTTAAGCAATTCTAAGTTCTAGGGGACTGATGACCTCAGAAGTTAAGTCCCATAGTGCTCAGAGTCATTTGAACCATTTGATGTCCACTCTCAAGTCCTGACCGCTCGACTCCTGCATACTGTCGTCAAGATGTAACAACCTTCTCCCCCCTTCCCTGCCTGTATACTGTACGTTTCGAACCTGGCCAGAGGGCATACCGGTACGTAGGGACACCAATTGTTTGCGATTTCGAAGAATTGGTTCCCAAACATGCTCAGTAACCTTCACTTCAAACGACCGAGCCGCTCCCGGGCTACAGGAACCGTTAGCGCCACTTCCCCAGGTTATGCTCCTCCTCCTATTGAAGTATGCTGTGGGGTGGCACCCTACGTAACAAACGCATGGAGAACGAATCTCCGGCTGTCACTTGTATGCAGTCGGAGATGTGGGAGCGTCTCTGTAAGGATCCGCAACGTCTAAGTTACCGTCATTGTAGAAAATGATTGTCTCTCTGTCACGTTAGAAGCAGTAAGTTGTATACAATATACAGCAGTCACGTAATATGATAAGAGGTTGGGGGTTGGTAGTAATTACCTCAGCCGCTGTCGTGCAGTCACACCGAGTGCGCCGCTCGCATAGGACACTGCGAGTCCATCAGCTTTAATGTGCCGCCTCGGTTTCTACTAACATATCTAAATGCCCGTGGCTTGCATTTCTCGTTTTAGAGGTTCAGCTATCCACATTCTTTCTCGCTCCCTCTCTAGGTGCTGATTCCTGGCTTCATCTGTTTAGTGAACTTTTTGATGTGTTTGTTTTTTGTAGTACCTGGCCTACAGCAGGAAGTCAGATCTCCAAATCGTTTATATTTGCCTGAGGGCAAGTGTAACTGTGTGACAGGGCTACCTCAATTTGCGTTCCTTTTGGTTTGCAATACACTTCCAAATTAAATTTCTGAGAAGGATAATTTCTTCCGGGTGAGCCTCAGAGTGTCAATAAATATAAGAAGGATATAATTGCACCAGGCTGTATTTTAAATTATTTTATTTGCACTACTATTGTCGGGCACTGCCCATTCTCAAGAACATCTATAGTAACAATTGTAGGTACATCGTCCTCATTTCTTCAAACAATCACGTGCCACACACATTAGTGCACTGCACGGACATCGATGGCCATCATCTTGTAATGTTACCTACAAATCACACTATATACGCTTGTTCATGTAACTGACACATGAGTGTTTAACGACCGTGCTGTGGAGAAATATGTATGAGTAGCTTCCTATCACAACATCAGGCGTAAACACAAATCACCATGCACCGGAACAAGAGCTTGGCGGCGTGCGGTAGCCTAGAGTCAGAAAATGGGACTACTGCAAACCACTGATCCAGATGTCGAGACAATGTCATCAATATCATTATCTGAAATAGTGCAAAGCAAATACTTTCATGTTACAGACTACATTTACGACGCATGTATACAAGGTGCCAATGACTAATATTTATCTAGGCAGCTTAAACATGACATATTTCAGTGGGGGTCCATCCAGACTGCAATTCTTCTAAGAATGGAGGAGCTGGAAGACGAAGCAGTCTGCAGGGAAAACGAAAAAATCAGTGAAATTACATAAAATAATTAGCGAATCATGTGACTATATCAAGGCATCTGAGATATATTCATACACATTTACAGAATGACTATGAAACACACTAGTCGACAGAATAACAAGTAGCACAAGAAGATTAAAAAACAACAACAACTAAGACAAGCATACAAAACAACACAATATCACCAACTATTAAACACGAATAAAACACCAAAAAGTGCAAGTTGTACGTAAAACTAGTATGCTTTGTTCATGGTGGAAGTACCCATGACTCAGACAGACAAGAACCTGAGACTAAAACAATACAAACAGGAATATGACGTCACGAAGACAAACAACATACCGAAACCATTAACATATCGGGTAAACCAAGAATTCCAGCACAGCATACCCATTAACAAGCAACAAAGATAAACAAAACTGCTACAGATGCACCGATAGCAAACACAGACAATAAACACGACCTATTACAGGACACAAACAACAGAACAAATAACAAAAGCAAACACGACTACCACAGAAGCACTAATGACAAGGACAGATGAGCAAACCAACACATCACAAGATTCGAACAATAAACTGGATCACGATATAGGAACAACAATTGACTACAGGGACATGGAGGAGAATCTACTGCCCGCATCTCGTGGTCGTGCGGTAGCGTTCTCGCTTCCCACGCACGGGTTCCCGGGTTCGATTCCCGGCGGGGTCAGGGATTTTCTCTGCCTCGTGTTGGCTGGGTGTTGTCTGATGTCCTTAGGTTAGTTAGGTTTAAGTAGTTCTAAGTTCTAGGGGACTGATGACCATAGCTGTTAAGTCCCATAGTGCTCAGAGCCATTTGAACCATTTTTTTGAGAATCTACTGTTACTAGAAGGAAATAAAATATGTTACCCATCTACGGAACAGACTGATCGCATGGTCCTATGAACAGAAATTCACTCAACTGACAAACGTGAGCTCTGTAGATTTCTGGGGTTAGTATGCACACGAAAGGAAGTGGGTTTGTACCTAGGTAAAGTCTATAAGGATTTCGTGAGAGTACACGGACGAGTTTACTTTGAATTTAAAAAAAACTGGACCCAAGGGCTATGCATACACAAGATATCCCCCGTCGTGAAGATCGTACAACCGAATCGTATGAAGAGTAGAATGGTTGGTACAGAAGTAAGAAACTTGATGGACGACGTACAGGCAGATACCGCTTGTTTACAGCAATCATGCATGCGTGACGGCAAAATATCTGGTCTCTCAACACAATATATGACGCCACAGCAGTAATCGTGGTAACAAACACATGAATTAGTGACAAAAATAACGCAACTATGTATCGAACACTTTGTAACAGCAGAAATTACACTGGGAAGAGAATCATGGATAGTCACATCATTATACGCACAATACTCATATGACATTGAAACTTTTGCTAACTCAGTTAGGGAAATAGTAGATTTCTACAGGGGCAAAAGACTACTCACCCTCGCGGACGTTAACACGGGCTCAGCACCGTGGCTTGCTGACAGAACAGATGCCAGAGCACAAGTAAAAACAGACATCATGAATGATACCTGCCTTTCAATGCTCAATAAGGCAGGGCAAGCCCCGACATACCGTGGAAATACCGGAAGTATCAGTAACGTAGATGTTTCGTTAGCAAACGGAGAGCTCTCACATTAACTGACCTACTACAGAGAGCTCAAATCTCTGCAGCCCCACAAATCAACGACATTCGTAAACAACGTATACCATGGTCGACCTTATTAAGAAAACTAAGAAAGGACTCACGAGACAAAAGAAGTTACTACCAAAGAGCAAAGATAACACAGAAAAATAACTCAGACTGTTGCAATTCCTTGAAACCAAGCGACGATACAAAGACGAATTACAGAAAAACAAGGCAGGACCGTTAGGAGAGCTTTTTAGGACCAACTTAAACAATAATACAGAGTAAATATGGAGAGAGTCCTTTAAAATACAGAGAGAATAAAAACACCAACGGTAATACCAACATTAAAGTGACAAAATGGTACAATGACGCGGTGCTGGAGATTCTCGGCGGAGTATCTGCTACGCAAGCTACTACCAGACGATGACCCTACACACGACCTTCGTTCGTGAGGAGGTTGCGTTGGAAATAACGAAACTTAAAGACAAAAAAGCTCCGGGGCCAGATGGGGTTCACTTAGAAACCATTAAAAGTGCTGCACCACTGATTGTCCCTTACTTGACGGACTTACTTAATGACTCTACTACAAGGCAGAATACCCGCCTGCTGGAAGACAGCCGATACAGTGATTATCAAAAAATTAGAGGACAAGGACTCAACAGACCCAAAATCATATAGACCGATCTGTCTACTGAACTTACTAGGCAAGATCCAGGAAAGGCTACTGTGTTGACAAACTGCAGTCACACAGACAGCTTCTAGATCTCAGTCCACATCAGTATGGGTTCAGGCCGCAGAAGCCTATCGACGATACAGTGAATAGAGCTTTATCCATAACTCAGAGCACACAGGACAAGTATATGGTGACAATATTAATTGATATAGCTGACGCTTTTGACAACCTTTGGTGGCCTGCGCTATTCGCACAGTTAAGATAAATGCAAATCCTAACAGCTTTATATAGCAGCTTAATCGACTATGGCAAAGACAGTGTTGTAGAATGGCAAGTGGCCACCGAAGAGTTGTCAAGAAAATCACCATATGTGTATCCATACTCTGGGACATTGCTATTGAGCCGCTCATAGACAACCTAGACAGAGATGATAGAGCAAAAAGGATAGCAGCGTACGCCAACGATTTGCTCGTAGTGGTGTGTGAAACTAACAATTGCAGCTAATAAAACGGTGTACTTACTATTGGACGGTGAACTTACAAAAAGCCCCGGAATCAAGCTAAATAATGTAACCTTGCAACGCAAAAGAGGTTTACACATTGACGACAACTGAAGTTCACTGAACATATCAGACTTACAACCGACAAAGCAATGAAAATAGTGCATAAATTACCGATATTAAATACAAAAAATACAGACTACCCATAAAGACAATACTTACATATCATATCGCACTATTCGAACCCATAGTTTGTTTTGCAGCGAGCGCCTGGGCGCACCGACTGAAGCTTTCAACAAAAAATGGCTCTGAGAACTATGGGACTTAACTTTTGAGGTCATCAGTCCCCTAGAACTTAGAACTACTTAAACCTAACTAACCTAAGGACATCACACACACCCATGCCCGAGGCAGGATTCGAACCTGCGACCGTAGCGGTCGCGCGGTTCCAGACTGTAGCGCCTAGATTCACTCGGTCACCCTGGCCGGCGACTTTCAACACATAAAATCATTGTGAGAGTGGCCAAAGAACTGTTCTGCTCAGGATGTTGGGGGCATTCGGCACAACATCGCCGGAGACACTATGTGTGGTGATGGGAGTGTGCCCCATTGACGTCACCATCCTTCAAAGAGCAGCAGCGTATCGGTTGATGAAAGGCAGATGCAACAAAGTATTTGAAATAATAGGAGACGACATCGCGGAATGTGCCCACTAAACTGCTTGCGAAATAATGCCTGGCAGGGACAATGGGATTCGACAGACGAGGGGCGTCACGTCTATATCTTTTTCCCAAACATCATGGAACGAATGAGGCTAAAATATATAGATCCCTCCCGTGGCGTGGTCCATTTCCTCACGGACACCTCCATGGGTTTGGTCTCAGCCGAACACTCATGTGCAATTGTGAACTAGGAACTCCCCATACACGTACGACCCCGAACTGAGTGTGACAACATGGAACAAATTCTACGAAAGCCATACTGAATGACATAATCGATAATGTGTCACGTACGTTACACGAATTATATAAACAAGGGCACACGCATACACAAATAAGAGCAAACACACAAACACGGGAACAGGAAACTTGGAATGACACATATACAGAAATAGACTAGATGCTGAAACAGATACGAAGAGTGAGGTTAATATACAGACGCAGATGTAAGATAAGACTACATTAAGGCACACAGAATGGATCAACTGACATTTTAATACACACGGCAACGTCTTGAGTAATACGTGTAGTTTAAATGATATAATTGTTTTAACAGAGACATCATGCACACAACATGTAGAAACAAGGAAGTCAAAGATGCTCAAATAATGTACTTATTATGCCCTTGTGAAAACCACATATTACCTGTAACAAATGTAATATAAGAGCAATACAACACACGTCTGTACACATTAATTTATCAAATGAGTATAACAGATATTTTGTACGCTAGATGATTTGACGAGCACTAACACCCGACATAGCTAGGTGGTGGGATCTCTAATATAAATCTACGTACTTTTCTGTTATGTTTTATTTCCCCTTCTTAAATACGACATTCTTGTTATTTCAGAAATTTTTTCAGAATTTATAATATTTCATAAAGTGTCACAAACACTTTCCATTTTCCTAAACTTCTATCTTCTATTCATAAACCGATAATTTTAAGACATTCATTTTTAATTATCCTTAAATCTATAGATATTTAAATCTGCATTATAATTAATCTTTGTTACAAACAATAGATGTTAAATAAGGTCACATACCGTACACGTGCAGTTTCATATTGTTCAAATACGACCTGTCTTAGTAACTATGTGGCAGGTCACTTGTAAATGGCAGCAGCAAATAAATAAAATAAATAAATAAAAAGTGCAAATATAATAATTTAAAACATAGCCTCGTCTCGTGGAATAATGTCCTTCTTCATTCCAGTAGTTTGAACGTTTAGTCAGTTTGTTGCCTCCCTCTGTGCTTTGCAACTGTGTTCAGTGAGTTAGTGTTTATACAGCATTTTTTGACTTTGATTACTAATATCTTTCGCCTTCAGCGCCGCCTAAGAGGCACCAGAGCTAATTTTTGTTTTCCTGTATATATTTTTGTGTGTATCATAGTTTTAGTAGTGTAGATTTTTGCCACCTGCAGGGCCAGTTTGAATGATTGGACAGCCAGTTCTTACTTTCAGTTCGTTGTCTCCCTGTGTGCTGTAAAGTGTGACCAGCGTGTAAGTGTTTAATAGCAAGTTGAGCTTTTGACGTCTGAAACGCCAGAGTCAGGTAATTTTCTCTTTTTCAGGGATCTCTTTGTACTTTTTCAGTTATTCCTCACTACTTTGTTTGTGTGATTGAGATTTTACTCAGTTTTTTACACAGTACGATATGGATAGGGGCTGTGCTTGTGATCGGACACAAGAAGAACTGGCTGCTGTTCGTAGACAGCTAGAGGCTGCGTTGGCCACAGTCGACAGGCTTCTGCTGTTCAAAGCTGTGGCAACGCCAGGGCGCAGGTGACGAGACCTACATCTACATCTGCATGGTTACTCTGCAATTCACACCTAAGTGCCTGGCAGAGGTTTCATCGAACCATTTTCATAGTACTTATCTACCATTCCACTCTCGAATGGCGCGTGGGAAAAAGGAACACCTAAATCTTTCCGTCCGAGCTCTGATTTCTCTTATTTTATTATGATGATCATTTATCCCTACGAAGTGGATGTCAACAAAATATTTTCGCATTCGGAAGAGACCTATGACACCCTTGGTGCTGTTGGAATCCCCTGGTGACCTGACTATTACTGCGCCTTCTGATACGCAACATCTGACCGGTTCGTCTTTACTCGAGGGTGAGTAGTGAGTGAACAGTGGCGGATTTGCGTGTCACTGGGTGAAAGGCGAAAGAGGGAATGGACCGCACGGATGGCTCCTTACGCCTTAACAACGGGTATGAGATGCTACCCAGTGTTGATGATAATTCTAAGCCAGCACGGGATGTGTCTCCTCTTGGGCCAGCGGCCGACTTTTCTGCCCAGTCCAGACAAGTGCAGAGGGTGAATATGCTTATAATTGGGAAGTCCAACAACGGAGCCCCTCAGGGAAATAACATGCAGGGTGGGAAATGCCAATATTCATTCGGTATGGTTACAGGGAGTTCTCCATCTGTGACTTGGAGAGGGCGCTCCTGGCGGCTATCGAGAGCACTGGGTGCTACAGGGCTGCAGACAGAGAGACATGTCGGCACTAATGACGTCTGCAGCCTGGTTTCTGACTTCTGAAGCCATCCTCGGCTCCTTTCGCCGGATGGCTGATTTGGTAAAGGCCAAAGCATCGTACCCAGGGTCGAACGTGGTCCTCTAGTTTGGAACAGAGTGGTAGATTAAAACAGAGGATCAGGCGATTTTGCGATGGTATCGGACGCCAAATTCTCGACCTCCACTATCGGATGGAGAGTTGTAAGGTTCCTCTTAACAGGTCAGGCGTGCACTACACGCAGAAAGCGGTACTAAGGTAACGGAGTACGTATGACGTGCTTATGGCTTTGTTTAGGTTATAGAAATTCATCTTTGGGATCAGAGATGAACTACCTGACAAAATCGGAGTTACACAACCACAGAGATCTCAGACACTGCTAGTCCTCACAGACTGGATATAGAAAAGTTTAATATGATATATTGGTAAACTGCAGGAGTATCCAAGGAAAGGTCCTAGAAACAGTATCGTTTATTGAAGGTTATAATGCTCAGATAATATTAGGAACAAAAATAATTGCAACAAGAAATGAAAAGCAACGAAATCCTATGTTCAGATTGGAATATTTCTCACAAGCATAGGTCAGTCACGAATGGTGGCGGTTTATTAATCGCAGTAAAGAATATCTAGCGAGGTTGTCACGAATTCCGAATGTGAATTAATCTGGGTGTAGGTAAGCATCAAAAGTTGGTCAAGAATAGTAATCGATTGCTTTTATAGACTTCCAGGGTCAGTAACTGTAGTGGTAGAGTGCTTCAGGGAGAACTTGCAGAATAATTTTCCTGGTCATGGCGTTGGAATAGGGTTCAAAAATGGCTCTGAGCACTGTGGGACTTAACTTCTGAGGTCATCAGTCTCCTAGAACTTAGAACTAGTTAAACCTAACTAACCTAAGGACATCACACACAACCATGCCCGAGGCAGGATTCGAACCTGCGACCGTAGCGGTCACGCGATTCCAGACTGTAGCGCCTAGAACCGCTCGGTCAATCTGGCCGGCGTTGTAATAGGGGTGACTTCAGTTTGCCAGGTATAGATTGGCAGAGTCATGATATCAAAACTTGTGAAGAAGCAGGGATTTGTGTGACATTATTCTGAATCTGTCGTCCAAAAATTATTTCGAGCAGATAATTAGAGAACTAATTCGTGAAGGTAACGTCTTAGATTTCCTACCAGGAAACGCATCCCAGTCTATCGAATCAGTTAATGTGGAGGAAGGTATCAGTGATTGTAAGGCTTTGATATCAATTATGCCTACGGGTTATACAAGGTGTGTTAAGAAAGACTGGAAAATATTTTTGCTTAGCGAGTGTGACAGGATACAAATTGCAGAGTGTCTAAGTATTCAGCATCAAATACTCGGTGCTAAGGACGAAGATGTGAAGGACAAATGGTAAAAATATGTAAACGTCGTTCAATATGCCTTAGACAAGTATGTTCCGACCAAGGTGTTAAGGGATGGGGAAGATCCACCGAGGTTTCATAACTGTACTGGAAAACAAAGCGAGCTTCAGAGATTCAAGAGAAGTCAAAATGTAGCTGACAAACAAAAGCTGAACGAGGTGAAAATGTGCGTAAGGGGAGAAATAAGAGACGCGTTCAATAACTTTGAAAGTAAAATTATGTCAACCAAGCTGAGCAAAAACCCTAAGAGATTATGGTCTTACGTAAAATCAGAAAGCTGTTCGAAAGCCTCCATTCAGTTACTCAATAACCACGCTGGCATCAAAACGGAAGATAACAGCGAGAAGGCCGAAATACTGGGTTTAGTCTTCCAAAAGTGTTTCACCGCGGAAGATCGTATCACGATCCCCCTTTTCAGACATCGTATGAACATTAAATGGCAGATATCGATCTTGGAATCGAGAAGCAACTACAATCGCTTTTTAGTAGAAGGGCATCAGAGCCAGGTGAGATACGTATAAGATTCTATAAAGATTATGCGAAACACTTACTCCCCTTCTAGCAGAAGTTTATCGTAGCTCGCTGGAGCAACAAAGGATACATAGCGAGTGGAAAAAAGCACAGGTCATTCCCGTTTCCAAGAAGTGTCGTTGGGTAGATGCACACACTTATAGGCCTTCCCGGCCTGGTCATCAATCTGTTGTAGAATTATGGAATGTGTTTAATGTTTATGAAGTATGATGTTCCGCAGGAACGAAAATCTTCTCTTTAAAAATCAATTTGGATTCCGCTAACAGTGATCTTGTGAAACTCAGCTAGTACCGTTGCTCCATGAGATCCATTACGCTGTAATCAGCGGTACTCAGATTAATATATTGTTCCTTAAATTGAGGAAGACATCTGACACCGTCCCGCACCGCCGTTTGGTGAAAAACTGGAGCTTACCGAGTATCGGACCAGATTTGCGACTGGATTCAAGACTTCCTTAAAGACAGAATTCAACCCGTCGCACTCAAGAGAACAAAATCGACAGGTGTAAAGGTAAATATCTGGGTTACCCCAAGCAAGTGGGATAGGACCGTTACTGTTTTCAACGTATTTAAATGATCTAGTAGAAACCGTCAGAAGCTTCTTAAGACTGTTTGCAGATGATACGGTCGTCTACAAGTAGCAACGTCAGAAATAGAGAAGGGGGGATCAGCAAGTGGTAGATAGCCCCCCCCCCCGCCCCGGTTAGCCGTGCGGTCTAACGTCCTGTTTCTGGGCAGGAAGGCGTGCCGGTCCCCGGATTAATGTCGAGGTCCGGTGTGCCGGCCAGTCTGTGGATGGTTTTTAAGGCGGTTTTTCACCTGCCTCGGCCAATGCGGGCTGGTTCCCCTTATTCCGACTCAGTTACAGTAAGTCGGCTATTGCTGCGCAAACACTTTCTCCACGTACGGGTACACCATGATTAGTCTACCACGCAAACATTGAGGTTACGCTCGTCTGGTGTGAGACGTTCCCGCGAGGGTCTACTGGGGGCCGAACCGCACAGTAACCTTGTGTTCGGTGTGGGGCGGCGGAGGGATGAATGGATTGCTGTAGCCTGTTGTGGGGTTGTCTACCACTGAAGCTACGTTTCTACGTCCCCAGTTCAATACAATACAATACAAGTGGTAGATCATCCGCCATATACCGCGAAGTTGCTTGCGGAGTATGACGCAGATGTAGATTCTCTGAAGGCCTTTCCCTTACTGTAGCTTTCCCCTGCCCCTTTTTATTACAAAGGGCGATCAAAAAATTCCCATTTGAGGGCGTTGCTGCACCGCGTATGCAACGTAGCACGACTCCGATGGGGCTATATAAGCATGTAGGCAAGAGATTGGTGTGGCCCGACCGGGACTCGAACCCGGGATCTCCTGCTTACATGGCAGACCCTCTATCCAGCTGAGCCACGGGAAGCGTGCAAGGGATAAGTCCCTGCAGTCGCGCTATTCATCTGTGTCCTCGGTGGCTCAGATGGACAGCGCGTCTGTCGGCAGCTGAGGGTTTCAGTTAGTCATCATTTATTGGAGTGATAATAGCTTAGGGACAAATCGAGACCACAGGACGTGTCTTTCCAACGTGCGTTCGGTAAATGCGGAACCGTGAACTTGTTCAAATGTGTGTGAAATATTATGGGATTAACTGCTAAGGTCATCAGTCCCTAAGCTTACACACTACTTGACCTAAATTATCCTAAGGACAAACACACACACCCATGCCCGAGGGAGGACTCGAACCTCCGCCGGGACCAGCCGCACAGTCTATGACTGCAGCCCCTTAAACTGCTCGGCTAATCCCTTGCGGCGAAACGTGAACTGTGGCGACGTAGGTATCAAATGTGCCCAAACAAGATGAACATCCTGTTACTCCTTTCTTGGCTGTCGATACACAAACATCGGTAGACATCCATCGGATAATCAAGAATGTGTGTATGTGTGTGAGGCAGTACGTCTGTCGAAAACGGCCGTTGTGGAATGCTGTGCGTCAAGGTTTCATGACAAGGCACATCCCCATATCGCCAATGTTATAAAGGAGAAGTGACGCCAAATCGAGTGGGGGACGCTGAAGCACCCCTCCTGTGGTTTCGATTTGTCCCTAAGCTATTATCACTCCAATAAATGATAACTAACTGAAACCCTCAGCTGCCGACAGACGCGCTGTCCATCTGAGCCACTGAGGACACAGATGAATAGCGCGACTGCAGGGACTTATCCCTTGCACGCTTCCCGTGGCTCAGCTGGATAGAGGGTCTGCCATGTAAGCAGGAGATCCCGGGTTCGAGTCCCGGTCGGGGCACACATTTTCAGCTGTCCACATCGAGGTATATCAACAGTACCTGCCGGCAGCTGAGGGTTTCAGTTAGTCATCATTTATTCCAGGGAAAAGCTGCACGGTCATCAACAGTATTCTGTTCTTTCGAGAACAGTTACTGTCTTCATATATTATCACTCCTTCAGTTCCTTAAAAATGCCTTGAAGGGTCGATGATTCCTGTCAGATGAAGATGTGCAGCGGGCGGTTATGGGATTCTTCACGCAGCAAGACAATTGTACTAAATTTTTATCTTCAACCTGGTGCGTCTTTGGGATGACTGCCTCAATGCTCAAGGTGATTTTATCTGATAGGCATACCTATTCTGGACTGTAAGGCCTTCGAACGGAAAGTTTTTGATCGCCCTTATAATTATATCATTGAATGACGTCGAAGCTCACCAAATATATGACGAATATGAATGCCCGCTTGATTAAGAGACAAAAGATAGGCTGATGAGTGAGTCTCTTGCCATGTGATAAGGAAAAGATGTTAGGCTATTCTTCATTTTCTTAAATGTCAGTTGCCACTGACATGACCACAGCTACGATTACTGGAACACTCCTCTAGGACGCAGTGATAAAAACCCCTGTCGCAACAGAACGTGGCGACCCTGACCAACACCGACTAAAAGGAAGGCCTCGGCCCTTGTTGGTGACGTCACGTCAGCTAGGCACGGCGAACGCCAGGTCTGTTGCAGGCATACTCTTAATGGTGGTGTCTCCTTCTCTGACACAGGAAAATGTGAAACTATTGGCGGTAGTTGACCAACACACGTTGTTCTGACAGATTTCTGCAATCAATTAATTGTGCAGTTCATTACACTTCTTAACAATTAGTGTACTTCTGAATTTAAATTTCCACCTGTTCTCAGGATTGACATACAAAAACAACTTCATGGTCCAGCAGCAACAGAATTCGTGCTTCTTTACCTTATTTGTAAAGCTGAGGAAGTTACGTTTGTACTGGGTTGCTTTTACAAGAAACTGTGAACATATTGATGCTCTTCTTTAGGTTTCTTAGTTGACTATGGGGTGAGGAGCACTGAATGTTAATGAAATATCTTGCGATTGTGCACGTTGGGGGAGGGGGCGGGGGACAGAAGAAGAGGCAAAAGAGAGATACTTGTTTTATCAAATAAAATTTTTTTACCTTATAAAGTTTCTCCTTTCAGTTGCAAGAGGGGAATATTTATCTTTTCTAATGTGCATGTTTAAAAAAGTTTAAGCTCTGCAGTATTTTCGATGTATGAAGCTATTTTGTTTCCTGTTTAGAATTCCTTTCGTTGAAAACTACTGTAATCTAATGACTGGCAAGAGTTGGACGTTTACACATGTAAATTAGTTCACATTTCCAGTGACGATGTCAAACGAAAATAAATAAATAAATAATAGAAACGAGTTAATTGTAAGGGGGTTGCGGTAAGTTTCGATAAAATGGATCAAGTAAATATAGTTACTTAAATGTAAAATTTCCGAAGCTTGCAATGGAGCAAAGCATCTTCTCATATTGATCTACGTTTGTTTCGATAGGATTCAGTAATACATAACTATGATCTTCATTTGTAGCTTTACGACAGTAAGAAAATCTTTCATCTAAATAAAACTGCAGAATCCAAAACAATACCAAACATTTTGTCCAAAAATAAGAGATTTATAGTGATAAGCACGCCCAGGCGTTTCGGCCTGGAACAGACCTGGCACTCGCCGTGCCTAGCTGACGTGACGTCACCAACCAGCGCCGAGGTCTTCCTTTGAGTCGGTGTTGCCCTGACAGGGCGGTTTTCACGAGCTGTCCGCTCCGTTTAACGTAAGTCAAATTCTTTGTTTGTCGTGTCTGAACGAGCGAGTAATCGTGACGGAAGTACAATCCATTTCCCGCTAGCCGCACTGTAGGTGATGCCCGTATTTTCTGAGTAACCTTGGGTCCTAGGGAGAGTTATGTTTTATGTAGTAACTATCCGCAAACACCCAACCATGATGGAGAGGTGGTAAAGTAGGGCAGAAAGTGTGTCTTTCAACGGACGCCGTCCCGGATATCCCACGTGGCGGGTTGTCTCATCCTCCTCTCACAGCCTACACAGACGACGACACTATCGTGGAGGTCGATATGCTACCTGTGAAAAGTTAATGGTCTGTGTGGAGGAGCGGAGGTCCCAGGTGGCCAGGACGCTGTTCCTGCTATCTCTGTCGGCGACACCGAGCACCGACGGTGCCCTCAGGACCACCGAAATTATCGACAACACCACCGCCGCAGCAAGCTTTGTTGGGTCAGTTGCTGGCTGCCATGGCAGCACAAAATGCTGAGTTACAGACATCATTAGATTCAAAGTAGGTTCCCGGAGTGCAAAATTAAGATCAAAGCAAAGTAAGAAATCAAGTTCGGAACAAAATACCAATTTCGATTACCAGTCAAGAGCTATTAAAGCTGTTAAAAACTCATTCGTTAAAGCCCATCGGGCACAGTGATAAGTGCAATTTCTGTCTACACTGAAGAGCCAAAGAAATTGGTACACCTGTCTAATACCGTGGAGGACCCCTGCGAGCACGCAGATGTGCTGCAACACGATGTGGCATGGACTCGACTAATGTCTGAAGTAGTGCTGGAGGGAATTGACATCATGAGTTCTATACGCTCTCCATAAATCCGTAATAGTACGGGCTGTGGAGATCTCTTGTGAACAGAGCGTTGCAAGGTATCCCAGATATGGTCAATAATGTTCATGTTTGGGGAGTTTTGTGGCCAGCAGAAGTGTTTAAACACAGAAGAGTGTTGCTGGAGCCACTCTGTAGCAATTTTGGACGTGTGGGGTGTCATATTGTCTTGTTGGAATTGACCAAGTCCATTGGAATGCACAATAGAGATGAATGGATGCAGGTGATTAGACAAGATGCTTACGTACATGTCACCTGTCAGAGTCGCATCTAGACGTATCAGGGGCCCCATATAACTCCAACTGCACACGTCTCACACCATTACAGAACCCCCACGAGCTTGAACAGTCCCCTGCTGACATGCAGGTTGTCTCCATATCCGTACACGTCCATCCGCTTGATACAATTTAAAACGAGACTCCGACCAGGCAACATGTTTCCATTCGTCAACAGTTCAATGTCAATGTTGACGGGCCCAGGTGACGCGTGAAGCTATGTGTAGCGCAGTCATCAAGGGTACACGAGTGGGCCTTCGGCTCTGAAAACCCATATTGATGGCGTTTCGTTGAATGGTTCGCACGCTGATACTTGTTGATGGCCCAGCATTGAAATCTGCAGTAATTTGCAGAAGTGTTGCACTTCTGTCACGATACCCAGATGTCTTAAGTCGTCGTTGGTACTGTTCTTGCAGGATCTTTTTCCGACCTCAGCGATGTCGGAGATTTGATGTTTTACCGTATTCCTGATATTCACGGTACACTCATGAAATGGTGGTACGGTAAAATCCTCACTTCATTACTACCTCGGAGGTGCAGTGTCCCACCGCTCGTGCCCCGACTATAACACCGCGTTCAAACTCACCTAAATCTTGATAGACCTGCCATTGTAGCGGTAGTAACCGAGCTAACAACTGCGCCAGGCACTTTTCGTTTTATACAGGCGTTGCCGACAGCAGCGCCGTCTTCTAGCTGTTTACATATCTCTGTTTTTGAATACGCATGCCTATACCAGTTTCTTTGGAGCTTCAATATAGATGCTGAGGTTTTTGAGATTAAGAAACAGGGGGAGGTCCTGGACAAGGTGCTTTCGGAAAATGAGGAAGTATGGGAAATTTGGAGTCAAAATGAAGTTCAGTAGACGAGAAAGTTCAAGGAATTGCTGAACAGTTGAA